>NW_026652290.1:61670399-61688542 GCF_009828535.3 Hylobates moloch | reverse complement strand
TGTATATCTAGAAAATCCCATTGTCTCAGCCCAAAATCTCCTTAAGCTGATTAGCAACTTCAGCAAAGTCTCAGGACAGTTTCTTCTTTTCATTATGCTATGGTATGATTTTCTAGTTGATTTGCTATTTCTTTTATCTTGTTCATTCTTTTTTTTTTTTAGACGGAGTCTTACTCTGTTGCCCAGGCTGGAGTGCAGTGGCGCGATCTCGGCTCACTGCAAGCTCCGCCTCCTGGGTTCATGCCATTCTCCTGCCTCAGCCTCCCGAGTAGCTGGGACTACAGGCACCCACTACCACGCTCGGCTAATTTTTTGTATTTTTAGCAGAGATGGGGTTTCACCATTCAAGGGATAGTCTCGATCTCCTGACCTCGTGGTCCACCCACCTCAGCCTCCCAAAGTGCTGGGATTACAGGCTTGAGCCACTGTGCCCGGGCTTATCTTGTTCATTCTTAAGGTCTGGGTCCCTACCCCAACTTTCTATTTGCTCTATTGCAATATGGGTGAATTTTTCTAGACTACTCTGTGACCAGTTTGTCTTTTCTCAGCTACAGTTTGGTGGTTGGATAATGCCTTGTACCTGCTTTCTGTACTCGTAAGGTTGGGAATGTGAGGGGAGTAGGGAGAGTTATTCAGCTGGGGTTTTGCAAGTTTTTCTAAAGGACATGGGTTTTGTTTCATCTTTCAGGTTTTATTAAGTGTCCTTGACCAGGGTTCATTAAGTGTCCTTGACCAGGGTTCGTTCCTCCTAATGAGTGGGTATCCTTTTCCTGTGTGGGATGTGCTCAGGGTTGACATGTTTTCCTCCAATGTGTTATGTAACTCTAGTGCCGTTTCTTCCATTAGGGAAAAACATCCTACCCCATTTTACTTACTAATTTCCACCTCAATACTTATAGTTTATAACAATTCACATTCCTTTTGTGTTTGGTTTTGGTAAATTCCTATTTAATGTTGGGAACAGTTAGCTCTGCCTATATTTTAAATGATGCATCTGAGAGTACCTCATTTCCTCACTAGAATCTAGCTTTTTTATATACAGTTTGTCTACTCTAAAAATATTTTCAGCTGGGTGTGGTGGCTCACGCCTGTAATCCCAGCACTTTGGGAAGCCAAGGTGAGTGGATCACTTGAGGTCAGGAGTTTGAGACCAGCCTGGCCAACATGGTGAAACCCTGTCTCTACTAAAACTACAAAAATAAGCTGGGCGTGGTGGTGCATGCTTGTAGTCCCAGCTACTTGGGAGGCTGAGGCAAGAGTATTGCTTGAACCTGTGAGGCGGAGGTTGCAGCGAGCCCAGATTGTGCCACTGCACTCCAGCCTGGGCTACAGAGTGAGACTCTGTCTCAAAAAAAATAAATAAAAATAAAAAGATAGTTTTGGTTTCTTTTCCATGAGCCACTTACTCACTTAATCATTTCCTCAGTCTGCTTTTTTCCAAACTGGGGCACCAGTGAGAAACCTCATGATTTTTCTTTTTGTTACCAAAATAAATAAATTAATTATAATGTGCAGCAATAAAATATTTTACATATTTATAGGATACATATGAGTATTTTTACATGTATAGACTGTCATGATCAAGCCAGGGTGTTTGGGGTATCCATCATGTTGGGTATTTATCATTTCTACGTGTTGGGAACATTTCACATCTGTTCTTCTAGCTACTTTGAAATATATAATATATTGTTGCTAACTATAGTCACCCTACTCTGCTATTAAGTATTGGAGCTTATTTCTTCTATCTAACTGTATATGTGTACCTACTAACCAACCTCTCTTTATGCCACTCTCCCACCCACACTCACCCCACTCTCTGGTATCTATCATTCTATTCACTACCTCTGTGGGACCAACATTTTTATCTCCTACATATGAGTGAGAACACGTGTTATCTGTCTGTGTGTTTGGTGTTTGGTTTTGCTAAATTCCTATTTATTGTTGGGGATAGTTAGCACTGCCTGTATTTTAAATGATGTACCTGAGAGTTTGTGTGTTTGGCTTATTTCCCTTAATATAATGTCCTCCAGTTCTATTTATGTTGTCGCAAATGACAGGAATTCATTCTTCGGGCTGACTAGTATTCCATTGTGTATATATACCACCATTTTCTTTATTCATTTGTCTGTTGATAGACACTTATGTTGGTTCCATATAATGGTGCTATAATAAATATGCCAGTGCAGGTATCCTTTTGATACACAGATTTCTTTTCCTTGAACAAATATCCATTAGTGGGATTGCCAGATCATAGGGTAGTTCTGTTTTTAGCTTTCTAAAAAATGTCCATACTGGTTTTCATAGTGGTTTTACTAATTTACATTCCCACCAACTGTGTATAAGAATTCCCTTTTCTCAGCACCCTCACCAACATCTGTTATTTTTTGTCTTTTTAATCACTGCCATTCTAACTGGGGTAAGATGAGCTCTCATTGAAGTTCTCATTTGCATTTCCCTGATAATTAGTGATGTTGAACTTTTATCTTCATAAACTTGTTAGCCATTTGTTTGTCTTCTTTTAACAAATGTCTATTCAGATCCTTTGCCCATTGTTTCAGGGAATTTTTTTTCTGTTGTTTGAATTTCTTGTATATTCTGGATATTAGTTTATTAGGTGAATAATTTGCAAATATTTTCTCCCATTCAACAAGTTGCCTCTTCACTCTGTTGATTGTTTCCTTTGCTGTGCAGGAGCTTTTGCGTTTAATATAGTCCCATTTGTCTATTTTTGTTTTTATTGTCTATGCTTTTGAGGTTTTAGGCATAAAATCTGCCTACCAATTGTCCTTAAGTATTTCCCCTATGTCTTCTTCCAGTAGTTTTATGGCTTGGGGTCTTATATTTAAGTCTTTAATTAATCTTTAGTTGATTTTATATGTAGAGAAGGGTCCACTTTCATTCCTGTGTGTATAGATATTCAGTTTTCCCAGCACCATTTATTCAAGATCGTGTTCTTTCCCCAATATATGTTCTTGGTGCCTTCATTGAAAATTAGTTGGCTGTAAACATGTGGATTTATTTCTTGATTCCCTCTTCTGTTTCATTGGTCTATACGTCTCATTTTATACCAATACCATGCTGTTTTGGTTACTATAGCCTTTTAATCTATTTTGAAGTCAGGCAATGTGGTGCCTCTCACTTTGTTTGCTCAGGATTGCTTTGGCTATTCATGCTCCTTTCTTGTTCCATATGAATTTTAGGATTTTTTTTAATTCTGTAAAAAAGACATTGGTATTTTGATAGTGATTACATTGAATCTGTAGATTGCTTTGGGCAGTTTAGTCACTTTAATGAGATTAATTCTTCCAGTCCATGAGCATGGGATGTCTTTCCATTTGTTTGTGTGTGTACTCTTCAATTTATTTCATTAATGTTTTGTTGTTTTCCTGGTATACATATTTCACCTCCTTGGCTAGACTTATTACTAGATTTTTTTTGTGACTATTTTAAATAGGATTGCTTTCTTGATTGCTTTCTCAGCTAGTTGATTATTGGTATATGGAAACTACTGATTTTTTTGTATGCAGATTTTGCATACAGTTACTGAATTTATTAATCTAATCCAGGAAGTTTTTGGTGGAATCTTTAGGTTTTTCTAAATATAAGATCATATCAGTAAAGGAGGACAATTTGACTTCCACTTTTCCAATCTGGATGCCTTTTATTTCTTTCTCTTGCCTGGTTGCTCTGGCTAGGACTTACAGTATGACATTGAATAGAAGTGGTAAAAGTGGACAGCCTCGTCTTTTTCTAGATCTTGGAGAAAAGGCTTTTAGCGTTTTTCCCATTCAGTATGATGTTAGCAATGTGTTTGTTATATTTGGCCTTTATTATTTTGAGGTATGTTTCTTCTATTCCTAGTTTGTTGAGAGTTTTTACCATGAAGGGATGTTGAATTTTATCAAATGCTTTTTTTCTGTATCTATTAAGATGATCATATGTTTTTTTTCCTTCATTCTGTTGATGTGATGTGTCACATTTATTGACATTTGCATATCTTGAACCATCTTTGCATCACTGGTATAAATCCCACTTGGTAATGGTCTATTGCCTTTTTGCTGGGTTGCTGGATTCAGTTTGTTAGAATGTTGTTGAGGATTTTTATATCTATGTTCATCAGGTATATTGGCCTGTCATTTTCTTTTTTTATTGTGTCATTGTCTGGTTTTAGTATCAGGGTGATGTTGGCCTCTTAGAACGAGTTAGGGAGAGCTTCTGCTTCAGTGTTCTGTGATAGTTTCAGGAAGACAGGTATTAATTCTTCTTTCTACATTAATAGAATTTGACTGTGAGTGTATCTAGTCCTGGGCTTTTCTTTGGAGACTTTTTATTACTGATTCAATCTTGCTACTCATTACTGGTCTGCTCAGGTTTTTGATTTTTGTTGTTGTTTTTTTTGAGATGGAGTGTGACTCTGTCAACCAGTCTGGAGTGCAGTGGTATGATCTCGGCTCACTACAACCTCTGCCTCCCAGGTTCAAGCAATTCTCCTGCCTCAGCCTCCTGAGTTGCTGGGATTACAGGCATATACCAACATGCATGCTAATTTCTGTATTTTTAGTAGAGATGAGGTTTCACCATGTTGGTCAGGCTGATCTCAACCCCCTGGCCTCAAGTGATCTGTCCCTGTTGGCCTCCCAAAGTGCTGGGATTACAGGTATGAGTCACCACACCCAGCCTACTCAGGTTTTCTATTTCTTCTTGATTCAGTCTTGGTAGCATGTATATTTTCAGCAATCTATTCATTTCCTCTATGTTTTTCAATTTGTTAGTGTAGAGTTGTATATAATAGTCTGTGATCTTTTGTATTTCTGTGGTATCAGTTGTACTGTTTCATTTTTCTGATTTTGTTTATTTGAGTCTTCTCTCTTTTTTTTTTTCTTGGTTAGTCTAACTAGCAGTTTAGCAATTTTGTTTATCTTTTTGAAGAACCAACTTTTCATTTTGTTGCTCCTTTGTATTGTTTTCTTAGTCTCTATTTTGTTTAGTTCCACTTTGATCTTTATTCTTTCTTTCTGCCAATTTGGGGATTGGTTTGTTCTTGGTTTTCTAATTCCTTGAATTGTATTGTTAGGTTGTTTTTTTTGAAACGTTTCTACCTTTTTGATGTAGGTATTGTAATAAAATTCCCTCTTTGCTGTAACCCAATGGTTGTTCAGGAGCATATTGTTTAATTTTCCACATATTTGCGTAGTTTCCAAAGTTCCTCTTGGTATTGATTTCTACTTTTATTTTATTGTGGTTTGAGAAGGCACTTGATATCATTTAGATTTTTTAAAAATGTTGACTTCTTTCATGGCCTAACATATCTTAGAGACTATTCCATGTGCAGATAAGAAGAATGTATGTTCAGCAGTTGTTTGATAAATGTTCTGTAAATGTCTTTAGGACCATTTGGTCTAAAGTCCAGTTTAAATTGAATGCTTCTTTGTTGATTTTCTGTGTACATGATCTGACTAATGCTGAGAATAGAGTGTTGAAGTTCCTTACTATTATTAGATTGGAATCTGTCTCTCTCTTTAGATCTTGTAATATTGCTTTATAAATCTGTGCTGCAGTATTGGGTGCACATATGTCTAGAATTATTATATCCTCTTGTGGGATTGATACCTTTATCATCATATAATGACATTCTATGTCTTTTAAAAATGTTTTTGACTCGAAGTCTGTTTTCTCTGACGTAAGTATAGCTACTTCTGCTTGCTTCTGGTTTCTGTGTATATGGAATATTTTTTCCATTCCTTTGCTTTGAGTCTGTATTTGTCTTTACAGGGGAAGTGCATTTCCTGTAGGCAGCATATAGTTGGTTCCTGTTTCTTTATCCATTCAGCCAGTCTCTGCCTTTTAAGTGGAGAATTTAATCTGTTTACATTCAAGGTTATTATTGACATGTGAGGTTTTTTATTTGTTCTTGTTAATTGTTTTCTTGTGGTTTTCTTTATTCTTTGTGTTTTTTTTTCTTTTTCTGTTATTGCTGGTTATTGTGGTTTGATAGTTTTCTATAGTGATACCTTTTGAATCCTTTCTGTTCTTTATTTGTATTTGGTTTATGAGTGAGTTTTATGGTTTCATGTGTTTTCTTGATGATAAATGTCATCCTTTCATTTCCAGGTTTAGGACTTCCTTGAGCATTTCTTATAGATCTGGTCCAGTGGTGATGAATTCTCTTAGTGTTTGCTTGTCTGGGAAAGACCTTATTTCTTCATTTATGAAGGCTTATTTTGGTGGATATAGTATCCTTGCTTGGCAGTTTCTTTCTTTCAGCTTGTTGAATATGTCATTCCATTCTCCTCTGGGGTGTAAGGTTTCAGCTGAGAAATCCACTGATGGGGTTTCCTTTATAGGTATATAGATACTTGCCTCTTTCTGATTTTAGAATCCTGTCTTTGTCTTTGACTTTAGACATTTTGATTATAATGTGCTGTGGAGTAAGCCTTTTTGCATTTTATCTGTTGGTGGAATCTCTGAACTTCCTGGATCTGCATGTCAGTCTCCTGCCAGACTTGGGAAGTTTTTATCAATTATTTTGTCAAATAGGTTTTCTAGGCCTTTCATTCTCTCTTTGCCCTTGGGGACACCAGTCATTCAAATATTTGTTTGCTTTATGTTGTCCCAGATGTCACAAAGGCTTTGCTTATTCCTTTAAATCCTTTTTTTCTTTATTTTTCTCTCATTGGACTATTTCAAAAAACCCATCTTCAAGTTCTGAGATTCCTTCTTCTGCTTGAACTAGTCTATTGTTGAAGTTTTTGAATGTATTTTGTATTTCAATTAATTCTCCATTCCAGAATTTGTTTGACCCTTTTAAAAAATATCTATCTGGTAGATTTCTCATTCATATCCTGAATTGTTTTTCGAATTTCTTTGTATTGTTTTTCAGAATTTTCTTGTATCTCCTTGAGCCTCTGTAAATGAGCATTTTGAATTCTTTGTCTAAGGTTTAATGAATTTCTTTTTAATTGGTATCTGTTGCTAGAGAATTCTTGTGTTTCTTTTGGGGTGTCATATTTCTTTGCTTTTTTGTGATTCTTATGTTCTTTTATTGATATCTGTACATCTGGTGTAACTGTTGCTTCTTCCACATTTTTGAATTTGCCTTTGTAGTGGAGGACTTTTTCCTGAAGATGTATCTATGATGTTGGTTGGATAGGGCACTTTGGTGTTGATTTGGGTGCATGCAGTAGTGTAGTTCCTGTATGGTTTCTTTGGCTATAAACAGTGTTAGTGGTACCTGTGACTTCCATGTAGCTTAGGTGCAATTATTAGTGGAGGCTGTGCTGAAGTTTTGCTGGGGACTGGGATGCCAGGTAGGCCAGTCTTTGGGCCCCAGGAGTGGCAGTGGTAGGCTGAAGTGATTATCCTTGAGCCCTGGAGTGGTGTATGCTGATTCTAGTGTTAGTGGGTCCAGATGGCTGGTTCTTGGGCCTCCAGGTGGTTTGCTTGGATGCTGGCACTGGCAGTGGTAGGCCACACATGTGGGGATGCTCTTGGGCTCCTGGGCAGCAGGTGTGATATGGGTGATGGTAGTGGCAGTGGTGGGGCAAATCATTGGAACCCAAGTGGTTCAAGCTGCTGTTGGTGGTGGCTGCAATGGGTTGGGAAGACCAATCCTGTGATCCACAGGTGGCATATGTGTTTGGGTGCCAGCTGTGGTGGTATTGACAGGTTGCATCAGCCTGATCTCAGACCTCAGGAGGAGTGCTCAGATGTCAACAGTGATGGGCTGGGTTGGGCAATTTTCAGGCACCTGGACAGCATGCTCAAGTATTAGGGGGAGACACTGGTCCAGCAGACTTGTTATCAGGCCCCTGGTAGTGTGTTTAGGCACTAGCTATGATAATATGGGTGGAGTTGTCTCTAGGCCACTGGAAAAATGCTCAGATAGGGACAGTGGCAACTGTGTTGCAGAAGCCTGCCACTGGGGAAAGTGGGGCCACTCTCAGTGGGAGCAGCAAAGGCAGACAGTTCTGGAGTGTTTGATTTTCTTGCACTTCAGTCTTGCAACAGCTTGCAGCAGCAGCAGTCATCGGATTTGTCTTTGAGGCACATGAGAGTGCCCAGCCTCCCCTCTCCCTCCTTGGTCTGGGAGTAGCAGCAGTAGTATCGGCTCCAGGGCAGGATACAGTCCTTTCAGGACTAGGGTCTCAGAATGGTGCCTTGTGGTAGCTACTCAAGTCTTAGGGGCCTGTGGGTCACAGTGTCAGCTCCCTCTCTGCAGCAATGCCTCTGCACAATCTTTAGGCAGCTCCCTATGTGAGTCTCAAGTTGATTCAAGATGACTGACTAGATCCTACTGGTATGCACCTCATGAGTGTCAAGGGGCTCTGTTCTAGCTAGGATTGTAAGAGTTTGTGGCAGGAGTGTGGACCCTTGGGGTCTCTTACTTGCCTTTTCTCTGTGTCACAGAGCTTCTCCTGGCTTCCAGTGCATCTTGGCCAAGGAGGCTGCCTCATTTCTCTCTCTTTCCTTGCTTTTGGTGCTTCCTAGAACTTCTTGGTTGAATTCCAGTGTTTTCTCCTGGAGGATCTATTCTAATTGTAAGTATCTATTTGATATTTTGGTTCCTTTCCATGGATGAGGTGCATACTAGTAGGATCTAGTCAGTCATCTTGAATCAACTCGCCTCATGATTTTTCTGAAGCTGCTTCTTTTCTTAGAACTTTTTCTTTGGGATAGAGATTATAGCCATCCCACACATTTCCTTAGTTATTATTTTTTGAAGATTCATAGCATATCGTTTATGCTTTACTGTTCGGTTTTTTTGCCATTTAAAGTACTCTTAAATTGCTTTTGTTAGGCTTTGACAAAGAGAATCTGTGATGTGGTTTTACTCTGCCTTCCACCCAGCTCTCGGAAGACCTATAATTTTTGTACTTAGAAAAATTAATAAAGATATTTCTACTTTAGAAGGTAGAATATAAAGTTTTCAAAAAATAAAATGAGACATATTTGAAAAATTGATCAAAATATAAGAAGTGCAATGAAAATAACTTGTGAAATTTACAAAGAAAAATAAAACCAATATATTGAGGATTCAGTTTAAAAAATACCACATACAAACATGTTTCCTCAGAATTTATAAAACTGTGGAAAACAATGTGGTAATATATTTCACAATTCTTAAAAATACTTATTTTCTTTCACACAACATTCCAGTTTGTCCTAAGGAAATAACAAGAATATGTATATATAAACAACAAAAAGACATTAGTATTAATATAAACCTTAAACTGAAAAGTGATTAAAATGTTGATCAACAGATAAATGTTTAAGTGTAATTAGAAAATGCTCATTACAAAAAACAGGATAGTAAACTATACGTATTATGTGACCCTAGTTTTATAAGAAAAATATATTTATAATAAAGGACAATGAAAGGAAGCACACATTTTTAATTTTATTTTTAATAACTTACATATTTTTTTCAAATGTTCCATCATGAATATATATTCTTAAATTTAGAGAAAAATAAAAATAATAAGATTAAGAGATATCTGTTCTCTGATGGTTCTAGAGCTGGGAAGGGGTGTGGTTGAAGAAAGTTGCTTAATGGGTATAAAATAGTTAGATGGAAGGAAAAAGTGCTAGGGTTGTATAGCACAGTAGCATGACTATAGTTAACAATAATCCCACTGGGCCTTGTGTTTAAGAGCAGGGTCTCTGAAGACATCCTTGTTGAAGACAGTTTTGCCCAAGCGGATATTACAGAGTATTTGTGGGCATGAAATGATTGTAGTTATAAATTTGCGCAACAGACTTGATCTTTGACCTCTTGATGATCTTCTTGCCTATGGCACCTATCACTTTGTAGGGACAGTGGTCAATTCCAGACACCAGAGATATGGTTATAGGGGTGATCTGAAGTGCCGTAATCGATGTTCTACATGATGATGTGTTGGCCTTGAGTCCAGAGTAGCATCAGGCCAGGACCAGCACCACTCTCCCAGGTTTCACAAACTTGCCCATTTCGACAACAACCAAGTAGGCCTACATCAGAAAGGAAGAAAGCACACTTCTGCTAACTGTATATTTCAAAAAAGTTGGAAGATTTGAGATGTTCCTAAAACAAATTATAAATGTTTGAGGTAATAGATATCCTAATTACCCTGATTTGATCATTGCACATTGTATGCATGTATAAAACTATCATATGTACTCCATACATTTGTATAATTATCAATAAACAAATTTAAGATATCTATTGCATATGAAAGAAATATAAATAAATGAATACAAACTTAAGAAAGAAGTATTCATAAGAGGATAAAAATATGAGTTTAAAGTGATAAGATAGCAAAAATGGTAAGACAATAATGTATGCTAAGATTAATCAATATAAGCCAATTAAAACCAGAAGGTAAAAGATTGAATAATAAAGTGATACGATGTTTAAATAATATAATAAAATAATCTAATATTAATGAGTTTTAAAAATAAAATCACACTAAACTGGAAGAAGTAAATAAGGTAGATACCCAGATTAAATCTTCACATTAACATCCTGTAAGAATGAGAATAAAAAGAGTTTTCTGAGCTGAGGAAGTTTCATAGCTTTAGTGACTGACTGAAGATTGCTGAGAGATAGAAGACAGTATCTATTTAATGGTGCCATTTTCCCCTGGTTTCTCATAATTGAAAAAGCAGCAGCTCTTAGATATTTTAAAAGGAATTTAAGGGGATTTGGGGTTGTTTCTTCGTTGTCATGTTTTTGGAAGTTCTTAGTTACAGTCTCATCGTGACCGTCTCAGAATGATAGCCTCAGATCCAGAGTCTACATGACTTCTGGCTCTCCTACACGTAATTAAGTGTTCATGTTCTAATTCCAAATCCCCAAGAGAGAGTATCTAATTGCTTCCATCATTTATGTTCTGGGGATAGGGTTGGGAGTGAAGGAACAGGGTCAAATAGTACAAAAGATCTGTTCCTTCCAGGGTTATAAGCAGGACAGATTCTCAAAGAAGAAATATTGGCATCTCTGATACATGTCGTGAATAATTTTAATTTCTATATGTAATGTGAATAATCACAGATAAAGCAAAGGATTTTTTTTTTAAGTCTCAGTGTCTTCCACTGTACTTGTGAATTATGTGAACACAGTAATGGTAGCTTCATAGAGTGGTCACAAAATGAGAACATATTGATGTCTAGATAGAATTATCTTAAGTAAATCTCTGGATTGAAGATTTCAGCATCTTCTCACTTATTTGTGGGATCTAAAAATCATGTCAATTGAACTCACGAACACAGAGAGTAGTAAGATGGTTACCAGATGCTGGGAAGGGTAGTAGGAGGTTAGGGAGGAAGTAGGGATGGTTAATAGGTACAAAAAAAAAAAAAATAGCAAGAATGAATAAGACCTACTATTTGATAGCACAATCGGGTGACTATAGTCAATAATAACCTAAATTTATTTTTTAAATAACCTAAATAATGTAATTTGATTATTTGTAGCTCAAAGAATAAATGCTTGAGGGGATACATACCCCATTTGTATGATGTGCTTATTTCACATTGCATGCCTATATCAAAACACCTCATGTACCCTGTAAATATATACACCTACTCTATACCCTCAAAAATTTTAAAAAGTTTAAAAAAATTATAAAATATTATCAAATGATGATTTTAATTCTACCCCATAAAATTAAATAAGCATTGTATTTCACCTTTTAAAATAAGTCCATTCATGCTATGTAGACATTAAAACTAAATATTTTAGGAAAATTGCTTTTGTTCTATGTACATGTTTAGCACTACTTCCCGTATAATTTTAAAATCTGAAATTCTTCTAGCATACAGAGTAAGTAGATTATGATATACTGAAGGATTAAGCTTCACTGTCTTGTGTCAGATTAATCTCTCATACATAGATTGTCACTTGACCTGATAGAAATATGACTGTAATTCACTAAAAAAATTCAGTGGATAAGTAACCATTTCACTATTTTATGTAGAATGAAGAATGTATGCTTCTTGACTGATTGTATAATTCTCCAAATTAAATTTAAATAAACCTCATAGTCACGCATTTTTCTCAGAGTTTCATAAGGATTCATGGAAAAGGTATATCTGATAGCTTATGTAGTGAAATAGAACAATTAAATATAAATATTCTGTGATTCTTCCCACTTTATTAGGGTTAAAGTGTGTTAAAGTTACTGAATGAGGATAATTTTGTATTTTTATATAAAAGTTTCTGCATTATTTTAAACTTACATTTTCTCATGAAACAAGTACAGATAAACTTTTGCATTTAAACAAAATAATTAATACTATGAGAACATTACTCCATTTGCTTATATGTTTTTGAATGAAATAGGTAAAATTATATGCATATAAATGAATGTTAAAAGGGAGTGTGAAAAATAAAGATAGCAGTGAGGATTATAGTTTGAAATTAATGTATATTTAATAAAGCAAATTTAAATAAAGTAAAGCAATGTGTTTTTGTCCTAACGGGAGGTTGTATGAAAGAACTGAAATGTATCATATTTAGGTAAATAGTTCAGCTATAGAGCAGAAATATTAACCTAAAAAATTAATTAAAAAGTTGAAAATAAATAGGTGGGCACAGTGGCTCATGCCTGTAATCCCAGCACTTTGGGAGGCTGAGGCAGGAGGATAGTTTGAGTTCAGGAGTTTAAGACCAGCCTGGGTAGCATAGTGAGACCCTGTCTCTATAAAAAATTAAAAATTAGCCAGGTGTGGTGGCATGCACCTATAGTCCCAGCTACTCAGGAGGCTAAGGTGGGAGAACCGTGTGAGCCTGGGAGGTGAGGCTGCAGTGAGCTCTGGTCGTGCCACTGCACTCCAGCCTGAGTGACAAAGTGAGACTCTGTGTCAAAAAAAAGTTAAAAGTATTAATAAACTTTTACATAACACATGAAAAATATTATGTAATTTATGTTAGAATCATTGTAAGAGGATAAAGGAATACTGCTTTTTTTGAAAAGTTGAGAATAAAACTAGAATACCGAACTAGATTGTTAAAATCTGATTTCTAAAATGAACTGTATTTTAAACGTTATGACTTATTTTTTCCAAGACCTAATTTTTTTTTTTTTAGACAGAGCCTCGCTGTGTTGCCCAGGCTGGAGTGCAGTGGCATGATCTCGGCTCACTGCAACCCCCGCCTCCTGGGTTCAAGTGATCCTCCTGTCTCAGCCTCCTGAGTAGTAAACTTCATGACTTATTTTTTATAAGACCTAATTTTTTTTTTTAGACAGAGTCTTGCTCTGTCACCCAGGGTGGAGTGCAGTGGCATGATCTCGGCTCACTGCAACCTCTGCCTCCTAAGGTTCAAGCGATCCTCCTGCCTCAGCCTCCCGAGTAGCTGGAACTACAGGCACATGCCATCACACCCAGCTAATTTTTGTATTTTTAGTAGAGACGGGGTTTCACCATATTGGCCAGGCTGGTCTCAAACTCCTGACCTTGTGATCCACCCGCCTTGGCCTCCCAAAGTGCTGGGATTATAGGCATGAGCCACCGTGCCTGGCAAGACCTAATTTTTTCAGAGCAGTTTTAAGTTCACAACAAAGTTGAGAGGAAGGTACAGAGATTTCCCATATATGTACTGTCCCCACAGATGCAATAGCTGCCCCCCATCAACATCCCCCACCAGAATGGTGTATTTGTTACAGATGATGACTCTCCATTGATACATCATCACCCAAAGTCCATAGCTTATATTAGGGTTTACTCTTGATGTTGTACATTCTCTGGGTCTTGACAAATGTATGATGAGCTGTATTTACTCTATCGTATCATATAAAATAGTTTCACTGCCCTAAGAATCCTCTGTGCTCCACCTATTCATCCCTCCTTTTCCTGTAACCCCTGGAACCCACTGATCTTTTTATTGTCTTCATAGTTTTCCAGAATCCCTTTTCCAGAATGTCATATTGATGGAATCATACATTATGTAGCCATTTCAGATTGACTTCTTTCACTTGGTATTATGCATTTAAGGTTTCTTCATGTCTTTTCATGGCTTGATAGCTAATTTATTTTAGTGTTGAATAATATTCCATTATTTGGATGTACTACAGTTTATCCATTCACCTACTGAAGGGCATCTTGATTGCTTCCAAGTTTTGTTACTTATGAATAAAACTTTGATAAACATCCATGTGCAGATTTTTGTGTGGACATAAATTTTCCACTCTTTTGGATAAATACCAAGGAGCTCAATTGCTGAATGATATATATGGTAAGAGTATGTCTAGTTTTGTTGAGAAACCACCAAACATTCTTCCAAACTCCCTGTACCATTTTGTGTTCCCATGTACAATGAATGATAGTTCTTGTTCCACCTCCTTGCCAGCATTTGGTGCTAACAATGTTCTGGATTTTGGCCATTCTAATAAGTGTGCGGTGGTTATCTTCTTGTTTTAATTTGCATTTCCCTCATGACATATAATGTGGAGCATCTTTTCATATGCTTTTTTTTTTTTTTTGCATCTATATGTTTTCTTTGGTGAGGTGTCTGTTAAGGTCTTTGGTCCTTTTTTTTTTTTTTTTTGAGATGGAGTCTCGCTCTGTTGCCCAGGCTGGAGTACAGTGGTGCGATCTTGGCTCACTGCCAGCTCCGCCTCCCAGGTTCACACCATTCTCCTGCCTCAGCCTCCTGAGTAGCTGGGACTACAGGTGCCGGCCACCACGCCCAGCTAATTTTTTGTATTTTTAGTAGAGACAGGGTTTCACTGTGTTAGCCAGGATGGTGGTCCATTTTTTCATTGGGTTGTTTTCTTATTTTTGAGTTTTGGGAATTCTTTGTATATTTTGGATAACAGTTCTTTATGAGATAGGTCTTTTGCAAATATTTTCTCCTAGTCTGTGACTGTGTTTTCATTCTCTTGGCAGTGTCTTTTGTAGAGCAGAAATGTTTAACTTTAATGAAATCCAGCTTATTGACTCTTTTCTTTTATAAATCATGTCTTCAGTGTCACATCTAAAAAGTCATCACCAAATCTAAGGTCATCTAGATTTTCTCCTTTTATCTTCTAGGAGTTTTATAGTTTTGTGTTCTACATTAAGGCTTGTGATACATTTTGAGTTAATTTTTTGAAGGTCTTCCTCTAAATTCATCTTTTTTTCTTTTTTTATTATTATTATACTTCAAGTTTTAGGGTACATGTGCACAATGTACAGGTTTGTTACATATGTATCCATGTGCCATGTTGGTGTGCTGCACCCATTAACTCGTCATTTAGCATTAGGTATATCTCCTAATGCTGTCCCTCCCCCCTCCCCCCCACCCCACAACAGTCCCTGGAGTGTGTTCCCCTTCCTGTGTCCATGTGTTCTCATTGTTCAATTCCCACCTATGAGTGAGAACATGTGGTGTTTGGTTTTTTGTCCTTGCGATAGTTTACTGAGAATGATGGTTTCCAGTTTCATCCATGTCTTTTTTTTTTTTAAGAAAAATCTCTTGTCCCCCAGGTTTGAGTGCAATGGCTTGATCTCAGCTCACTGCAACCTCCGCCTCCCGGGTTGAAATGATTCTCCTGCCTCTGCCTCCCAAGTAGCTGGGATTAAGGCGCCTGCCACCACGCCTAGCTAATTTTTGTATTTTTTTTAGTAGAGGTGGGGTTTCACCATGTTGGCCAGGCTGGTCTCGAACTCCTGACCTCGGGTTATCCGCCCACCTCGGCCTCCCGAAGTGCTGGGATTACAGGCGTGAGCCACTGCACCCAGCCTAGATTCATCTTTTGCATGTGGGTGTCCATTGTTCCAACATCATTTATTGAAAAGGATATATATATATATATATATATATATATTTCTTTTTTTTTACAATGTATTGCCTTTGCTCCTTTGTCAAAGATTAGGTGACTATATTTAGTGGCTCCATTTCTGTGCTGTCTATTCTATTCCATTGACCTGTTTGTCCTTCACCAGTACCACACTGTCTTGATTATTGTAGTGTTACAGTAAGTCTTTAAGTTGAGTAGTGTCAGTCCTCTAACTAACTTTATGCCCCTTCAATATTGTATTGGCTATTCTGAGTCTTTTGCCTCTGCATATAAACATTAGAATTGGTTTGTTCATATTTACAAAATAACTTGTTGGGATTTTGATTGGGATAGCATTGAATTTATAGATCAAGTTGGAAAAACTGTTGTCTTGATAATATTGTCTTCCTATCTATGAATATGGAATATCTTCCAATTTATTTATAGTTTTCCTCATATAGATCCTGTAAATATTTTGTTAGATTTATACCTAAGTATTTCAGTTTTTTGGTGCTTATATAAATGGTATCGTGTTTTTTATTTCAAATTGCACTTGTTCATTGCTGGTATATAGGAAAGCAATTGACCTTTGTATATTAGCTTTGTATCCTGCAATCTTGCTATAATTGCTTATTCCAGTTTTCTTGTGAATTCTTTTGGATTTTCTTCCATGTTTTTTTAAAAAAAGCAAATTGGTAGTTATGTAACTAGGGTTATAGTTGTAGATTATTAAAATATAGAAATATTCTTAGCAAAATCTTGCTACTTCTGAAAGTCAGTTTTTTTGGAGTTATTTCAGGAGATAGCAGATCTCAGTGAATTTCAGTCTTCAAAGTCATATTAGGGAACAACTTTATGTTACATATATATTTCTCAAAATTGTGATAAATACACATAACATATAATTTACCATCTTACCCATTTTAAGTGTGCAGCTTAGTGGGCTATGTATATTCACACTGCTGTGCAACCAACCTCAAGAACTTTTTTGTCTTGCAAAACTGGAACTGTCTACCAATTAAATAACGACTCACAATTTTCCTCTCCCCTCATCCCCTGGCAACTACCATTCTATTTTTGTTCTTATGAATTTGACTATTTTGGATACCTCGTATAGGTGGAATCATACAATATTTGTCTTTTTGTGACTAACTTATTTCACTTAGCATAATATATTCAAGGTTCATGTATGTTATAGCATGTGTCACAATTTACTTCCTTTTTTAGGCTCAATGTTCTATTTTGTGTGTGTGTGTGTGTGTACAGGAATACATAAGCACCACAGTTTATGTATCTGTCAGTGGACATTTGGGTTCTTTTTGCCTTTTAGCCATTGTGAATAACAATACTGTTATTAACATGGGTGTACAAATATCTGTTTGAGTCACTGCTTTAAATTCTTTTGGGTATATACTGGAAGTGGAATTGTTGGATCATATGATCATTGTATTTTCAATTTTTTGAGGAATCAACGTACTGTTTTCTGTAATGGCCGTGCAATTTTAACTTTGTACCAACGGTGCATAAATGTTCCACATCCCTGCTAACACTTGTTATTTTCTTTCTTTCTTTTATAATGTAATAGCCATCCTAAGGTATGTAAAGTAGTATGTGATTGTGGTTTTGATTTTCATTTCCACTAGCAACTACATTAGCAATGTTGAGCATTATTTCATGTGCTCATTGGCCATTTGTATATCTTCTTTGGAGAAATGTCGTTCAAGTTCTTTGCCCATTTAAAAATATTTTGCTATTTTTTGTGTGAGTTGTAGGAGTTCTTTATATAGTCTAGATATTAAGCCCTTATCAGATATGATTTGCAAATGTTTTCTTCCATTTCATAGACTGCTTTTTCTTTTTTTATTTTATTTTATTATACTTTAGGGTTTTAGGGTACATGTGCACAATGTGCAGGTTTGTTACATATGTATCCATGTGCCATGTTGATTTCCTGCACCCATTAACTCGTCATTTAGCATTAGGTGTATCTCCTAATGCTGTCCCTCCCCCCTCCCCCCACCCCACAACAGTCCCCAGAGTGTGATGTTCCCCTTCCTGTGTCCATGAGTTCTCATTGTTCAATTCCCACCTATGAGTGAGAACATGCGGTGTTTGGTTTTTTGTCCTTGCGATAGTTTACTGAGAATGATGTTTTCCAGTTTCATCCATGTCCCTACAAAGGACACGAACTCATCATTTTTTATGGCTGCATAGTATTCCATGGTGTATATGTGCCACATTTTCTTAATCCAGTCTATTGTTGTTAGACATTTGGGTTGGTTCCAACTCTTTGCTATTGTGAATAGTGCCGCAATAAACATACGTGTGCATGTGTCTTTATAGCAGCATGATTTATAGTCCTTTGGGTATATACCCAGTAATGGGATGGCTGGGTCAAATGGTATT
>NW_026652290.1:61280186-61665399 GCF_009828535.3 Hylobates moloch | reverse complement strand
GATACCCTTTCTTCCAGTTGATCGCATCTGCTACTGAGGCTTCTGCAATCTTTGCGTAGTTCTCGAAACTTGGCTTTCAGCTCCATCAGCTCCTTTAAGCCCTTCTCTCCATTGGTTATTCTAGTTATCCATTCTTCTAATTTTTTTTCAAAGTTTTTAACTTCTTTGCTATTGTTTTGAATTTCCTCTCATAGCTCAGAGTAGTTTGATCGTCTGAAGCCTTCTTCTCTCGACTCATCAAAGTCATCCTCCATCCAGCTTTGTTCCGTTGCTGGTGAGGAACTGCGTTCCTTTGGAGGAGGAGAGGTGCTCTGTTTTTTAGAGTTTCCAGTTTTTCTGCTCTGTTTTTTCCCCATCTTTGTGGTTTTATCTACTTTTTGTCTTTGATGATGGTGATGTACAGATGGGTTTTTGGTGTTGATGTCCTTTCTGTTTGTTAGTTTTCCTTCTACCAGACAGGACCCTCAGCTGCAGGTCTGTTCGAGTTTATTAGAGGTCCACTCCAGACCCTGTTTGGCTGGGTGTCAGCAGCGGTGGCTGCAGAACAGTGGATTTTCGTGAGACCACAAATTCAGCTGTCTGATAGTTCCTCTGAAAGTTTTGTCTCAGAGGAGTACCCAGTTGAATCAGGTGTCAGTCTGACCCTACTGGGGGGGTGCCTCCCAGTTAGGCTGCTCAGGGGTTAGGGACCCACTTTAGGAGGCAGTCTGTCCGTTCTCAGATCTCCAGCTGCGTGCTGGGAGAACCACTACTCTCTTCAAAGCTGTCAGTCAGACAGGGACATTTAAGTCTGTGGAGGTTCTTGCTGAGTTTTTGTTTGTCTGTGCCCTGCCCCCAGAGGTGGAGCCTACAGAGGCAGGCAGGCCTCCTTGAGCTGTGGTGGGCTCCACCCAGTTCGAGCTTCCTGGCTGCTTTGTTTACCTAAGCAAGCCTGGGCAATGGCGGGCGCCCCTCCCCCGGCCTCGCTGCCGCCTTGCAGCTTGATCTCAGACTGCTGTGCTAGCAATCAGCGAGACTCCGTGGGCATAGGACCCTCTGAGCCAGGTGCGGGACACAATCTCCTAGTGTGCCGTTTTCCAGGCCCATTGGAAAAGCGCAGTATTGGGATGGGACTGACCCGATATTCCAGGTGCCGTCTGTTTCCCCTTTCTTTGACTAGGAAAGGGAACTCCCTGACCCTTTGCGCTTCCCGAGTGAGGCAATGCCTCGCCCTGCTTCGGCTCGCACACAGTGCGCTTCACCGACTGTCCTGCACCCGCTGTTAGGCACTCCCTAGTGAGATGAAACCAGTACCTCAAGCAGAAATGCAGAAATCACCCGTCTTCTGTGTCACTGGGCCTGGGAGCTGGAGACCGGAGCTGTTCCTATTCAGCCATCTTGGCTCCACCCCATAGACTGCTTTTTCAATCTGCTGATAGTGTCCTTTGATGCACAGAAGTTTTTGGAGTCCAGTTCATCTATTTTTACTTTTGTTGCTGGGCTTTATGTCATATCCAAGAAATCATCACCAAATCAAATGTAAAGAAGCTTTCCTTCTGTTTTCTTCTAATAGTTTTATATTTTTAGGTCTTATGTTTGGGTCTTTGATCCATTTTGAGTTATTTTTGTATATGGCATAAAGTAAGGGTCCAACTTCTTTCTTTTGCGTGTGGATATCCAGTTTTCCCAGCAGCAGCATTTGTTGAGAAGACTGCCCTTTCCCTCCCCATTTAATGGTCTCGGCACCCTCATCAAAAATAATTTGACCATATACTCTAAGGTTTATTTCTCAGCTCTGTTTTTGTTCAGTTGGTCTATATGTCTGTGTGTATATATTTAAATAATATAATTAATTAGTATTTTCTTTTTCTTTTTTTTTTTGATAGAGTGTCTCATGCTGTCACCCAGCCTAGAGTGCAGTGGTGCGATCTTGGCTCACTGCAGCCTCCACCTCCTGGGTTCAAGCGATTCTCCTGCCTCAGCCTCCATGAGTAGTTGGGACTACAGGCACGCACCACATGCCCAACTAATTTTTGTATTTTTAGTAGAAATGGGGTTTCGCCATGTTGGCCAGGCTGTTCTTGAATACCTGACCTCAGGTGATCTGCTCATCTTGGCCTCTCAATGTGCTGGAATTACAGGTGTGAGCCACCATGCCTGGCCAATTAGTATGTTTTAAGATAAAGTCTTAGTTGTAAATTTGATAGTCTTTACTAATTTAGAGATGGTGAAACTTCACCTCCATTCTCTTAGGGTCCTGACTGGGCCCAATAACTAAACTGATATAAGTTAGATTAACAGGAGAAAAGCATGCACATTTATTCAATACAAGTTTTATGTGGCATGGGAGCCTTCATAAAGGAACGAAGAACTGAAGAAGCTGTTAGAGTCAATTTCTTAAATACTGAATTGGACAAAGAACAGTAAGTTGGGAAAATGTGATGAGGCAAAGGGGATTAGGCTAGGATAGTTAATTGTGTAGGTAAGTAGCCAGGAAGATAAGCATTGGTGTAACTAGGTTTGTTTTTACAGAATTCCTTTGGCCTCAGCTTTTTGTCCTCCATGGTAAGAATGTTGCATCTTTCATATAGGAATTTCATTTCTTGCCTTAGGAAGCAGCATGAATGTCATAGCGATCTTTTTTTCACCTGCTGTTTTTCAAGTGCTCTATTAACTTAAATAGTTAATATGCCAGAATGGTATAATTTTTTTCATTAGTGAGTCCTGAGATTTTATTTTCTTTTCACAGTATCCATAGAAAAATCTTGCTCCTACCCCATCTGTATCAGTCCCATTTCCCCTGCATCCTATAGGTAACCATGTCATAAGGAAATACACATATATAAGTCCTATTGTTTCTCCTTTTTTAAACTTAATCTATCTTACAGTTACTTTTTACTGTCCTAATTATAGCACATTTTTACTTTTTAGGTTCTATGATTTGAAGAGTGGTATGGCTATATATTACACCTTCTAAGTTGTTACCATATTTTGGAGCAAAATGTATTATTATTTTTACTATTAATTTACATTTAACATGAATCATGATCCTAAAAGCATCAAAATGTCTTCATAACCTCCTACAAAGAAGAGAGAACAGCACTGCTGTTGTATACTGTGGCTCTTGCCTGGTCTATAGTTACAAGAAATAGTTCTTTAGTTGTTGTGATGCCCTGGGTAGGCTTCATTCTTAAGTAATGTACTTTGTCTATAGTAACTCCCTGCAAATATGTATATGTGAACAGAATATCTTGAAGATACATGGTGAGGTTTGGTTGCCTGTGTTCTCTGAAGTCTTTTTTTTTTTTTTTTGGAGATGGAGTCTCACTCTGTCGCCCAGGCTGGAGGCCAGTGGCATGATCTCGGCTCACTGCAACCTCTGCCTTCTGGGTTCAAGCAATTCTCCTGCCCCAGTCTCCCAAGTAGCTGGGACTACAGGCCCGTGCCACCACACCCAGCTAATTTTTTTTTTTGTATTTTTAGTAGAAACAGGGTTTCACCATGTTAGCCAGGATGGTCTTGATCTCCTGACCTCGTGATCCATCCACCTTGGCCTCCCAAAGTGCTGGGATTACAGGCGTAAGCCACCATGCCCGGTCTGTTCTCTAAAGTCTTTACGGTTGTTGTTTCTATTATTGTTCCCAGCAAGAACTGGAACTGATCTGATGTCATGATCTATGAATATAATTTTTAATTAAGGAAGAAGTACCAGGAAATCTCATGTCACTATAGACCTGCTTTGCTGAATACCATTTAGCAGTCTATACTCCAGCCACCAGGCATATTGGTTGTGCAATGATGCCTCCACGATAACTAACAGTGAGGAGTAGAAGTTGGGCTTAGACACTCTGGCTCTTGCATAGGTCGAGGGGTATGTTGTGTTCTTGTAATAAATCCCACATATACATACATATGCATATTGTTCCACAAACATCCCCAAGCAGAAACCAGAGTTAGGAGCAGAATAACCTCAAGAAAATTTTGGTTGCTAGGCCATAGATGAGTCTTTCTGAGGCTGGTATTTTGACACTATGTGCTCCATTGTTTCTCATCTGCTGTGTTGTGCTGCATCAATTGTTTCACCACATTATCACTAAAAACTTGGTCTCCCTAAAAACATTAACTTTTTAGGGCCTGTGTGCCAATGGGGCCTTTTGGACTTGACTTCAGCTTTTTGGAGGACAGAGTCCTTTTCCCCTCGTAGTGTTGGGTTATTAGTGAATCAACCCTGAAGGGGTAAAGGGTTGGAGCCTCAGCCTCCCAAGAGGCTGTCACTGGAGAATGGTCTCACTGACCTCATCCCTTGGGCATTTCTACAGCACATTTTCCCCCTAACCCCTCTACTCCTGCCAAATGCCTACCTAACTCTTATAATAGGAAAGCTGGGAACTTCACTCAAAACCATACAAAAAACCAGTTTGTACATTTGGACAGCTCCCGAGCACTCACAGTCACTGTGTTTCTCTTTTCCAGCAGCAGACAGTCACTCTCATGCAGTTTAAGTGATTTATTGATGTTGCAGCTAAACTTGCTATTGTTTCAGGACTTTTCGCCATCAAGGTTTTTAAGGAAGAGCATTCTGTACCAGAGGAGCCATGCTGCTTCCTTGTGTTTGCTAATGTGTCCTTAGCCAGCCTCATTCTTCTTCAGCTTTTCTACTTTGGCAATAGATCCTCATGGTGTCCATCTTAGACATCCCTTTGTTCACATTCCATGCCTCCTACTTGGCCTTGGCTTTCACATCTGAGGCTGAAGGGGCAGGGATGTTGCAGTCGCTCTGGGTGGGCTGTTTGTAGAAGCTATACACCAGCAGTTTTCTCCTGATCGCACACAGTACCCTTCAGCTGCTTGAGGGCAGTGTGGGCCAGCTCAAACTCCACTTGGCACATTGTGGGAGGGGAGGCCAGGCCCCTCTGTCCTTTCTAGGTGACACCTGGTGCTAGAAGGCTCATCAGGTTTCTTCATCAATAGAGTAGGGATCATGATGATGATGATGTATCTTCCTCACTGAGTTTCAGGGGACTTTTCATTGAGAATCCCTATGTACAGTGTCTGGTACAGGGCTATGTGTGTTGTAGCACTGATCAAACTCTCAGTAGACGGTGGTATAATTTTAACTCCTTAACAAACATTTCAAGATAGTAAGAAGAAAGTATAATACCAAGTTTTGTTTACACAGCCTTTTAATGAAGCAAAAACTTTTAGACATTAACATTCCAAAGTTTATTCTAGCAATAAGACACAATGTGACAGCTAATATAAATTACTGTGGAAATTACTTCAGATCTGAGAAATCTGGAAAATAGTTGAAAAAGCTCATGGGTCTATTCCTGAAGGACAACCTGTGAACCTGTCAGTGCTAGGACAGATACTACCTAGCTGTTCCTGCCTATACCACTCTTCTTACTTTAGAGCTATGGTAGCCCCTTCATAATCCTTTCAGGTTCTAGCAAAGCAGGAATATCAATTTAATTAATATTCTCAGATTTACAACATCTGGGAAATAACAGCATTTATAAATCATGGACATTATCAAAAATCATTCATAATGTATTCTTACTATCTAAACTTGGTTTTCTGTACATTTAATTTTTCTAGACGTATGTGAAGTGGGGAAAATGGGTACTTTAAGAACTATAATTTGTTTAATTTTCACCTACATAACTGGCAAACATTTTCATTATTATTATTATTATGTAGAACAACATAGATGTATCAATATCCATATTTTATATTTAATATCTCACAGGAAAGGTATTTTGGGTTAATGACTATTTACCCAGAAAATCTGGAGAAAATTTTGCAATCTTGACAAAACCCTATTTTTTTAAATAAAATTTTTTCTCTAAAAATTAGTTAACTTTTGATTATCTGTGTGATAAAGAAGGTTGGGAATAGGAGAATGAAAATTTGCTGCTAACTCAGTTTGGCTTACATGTTATGCATTATTAAAATTTTTTCAGAGCAATAACAAAATGAAAAATCTAATTTGAGTTTCACCTTCTTTTGTCATACCCTCTGGTAGAGGTACAGATAAATGGGAAGTAGAAAGAAAAATTTGAGGTATAAAAGCCTTCAGTCTGATTAACTTTGAACTCTAAGATTTATATAATGTAATTATTGTCTAATATTAAACAATGTTGATTATTATAGATGTCTATAATTTTTTTTTTTTTTTTTGAGACGGAGTCTTACTTTGTCACCCAGGCTGGAGTGTAATGGCATGATCTCGGCTCACTGCAACCTCCGCCCCCCGGGTTCACGCCATTCTCCTGCTTCAGCCTCCCAAGTCACTGGGACTACAGGTGTACGCCACCACGCCTGGCTAATTTTTTTTTTTTTTTTGTATTTTTAGTAGAGACGGGGTTTCACCATGTTGTCTAGGATGGTTTCCATCTCCTGACCTCGTGATTCGCCCTCCTCGGCCTCCCAAAGTGCTGGGATTACAGGCATGAGCCACCGTGCCTGGCCTATAGATGTCTATAATTGTGAAATACCAGTTATCTGCTAAAGAATGGGTGTCAATAACTGTCAAGGGTATGAGATTTTACCCTACTTACTGGCTAACAAGTTACCACACTATAGTTTCATGAGTGCTGTTAGAAGACATGAGACTCCTGAGTCAGAGACAAACGATAGTAACCAGGGTATCGGCATTTTTTTCTTTTCTTCATGGATTCTCTGAGCCCTATTCCTATAGAACAATGTCAAGAGATGACACCTGCACACTCAATGGGCAGTGTAAAGGAGAGGCATTCTGAGCTTAAAAAACTCAAATCTCAAAGAAAAGTTGATAAGCATGCCTGCGCCTTTCTCCAGAGGGAAAACAGTATCTGTGTTCTAAGGGGCAGTCAGGGCAAATTACTCATAGCAGTAATTTGAGAGAACCATGGAGAATTGTCTTCTAACAGTGGGTCTGGGCTGAAAATTTGCATAATAAATACTGTATTTGTAATGTAAATTAATAATGTAAACAAGAGCAGAAGAGGACTTTCTTTCTTTTCTTTTTCTTTTTTTTTTTTTTTTTTTTGGAGACGGGGTCACTCTTTGTTGCCCAGGTTAGAGTGCAGTGGCGCGATCACAGCTCACTGTAGCCTTGAACTCCTGGGCTCAAGCAGTTCTTCTGCCTCAGCTTCACGAGCATGTACCACCATGCCTGGCTAATTTTTAAAATTTTTTCTAGAGACAGCGTTTCACTATGTTGCACAGGCTAGTCTTGAACTCCTGGGCTCAAGAGATCCTTCAGCCTTGGCCTCCTAAAGCACTGGGACTACAGGCATGAGCACTATGCCTGCCCCCTACTGCCCCTTTTTTAAAGTACCTGGGAGAACAAAGTTTAAATATTCTATTTTTGTAGCACCTAATTAACATACAATTTAAGACACTTTCAAAATTTTACATTATTGAAAATAAGTAGGTTAAAGACTTTTACTTAGGATCACTTTGCTGTTATGCTGCATGTTTTTGAAATAATAAAACTTTATTTTGAAAACACTCAACTCAAAACTCTTAACTAATTTATGTGATTCATACTGTCTCTTGTTAAAAATCCACACAGGGGATTTTAAGTCTGTATCAGGCCATGAAAAAGTTTAGATACGAAGGAGGCAGTTTTCTTTTTTTCTTAATATTTACACCAGACCAAAGTGAATCATTTTGAGAGAACTACCATCTCTGATATCCTGCAAATAAACAAATAAAAAATAATGTTTAAGCAGAGTAAAAAGTTACTGACTTAACATTTGTATCTTTATTATTTTTAAGTACTTAAAAATAGTGAAACAAAATAAAATAGTTTAAAATGTACTGCACATAGATACATAAGAGAACCGTATACTTACCTGACTTGGTCATCAAAATTTTGATACGATATTCATAAAAACTAGTCAAGAAATAATAAGCATTAAATGGCAAAGAAAGGACAGGATGTTAATTGAAATTTAGAAGCATCTGAGGGTTCCTCCAATGAAAAATTGCAAACTGTGGGTCATCATTTGGATTCTACAGTGTGATTTTAAAATACTGTGTGTTCTAAAAGGTATTATATATTTCCTAATTTTGGTGTTTTACTGAGTATTTGATAATGGCTCTTGAGATAATGGTTTATAAAATGGAAAAGATTGTGGTTTTATAAGACTTTCATAAAATTTTATGAAGCTGCAAAGAAATATTAACAACAACTTTATCTATTTCCCATTTGTTATTCTTTCTTTTGCACTTTCCGCCCATCCCTGTCAGTTACAGAAAAACAGAAGATCTTATGGGCTTCTGAAGTTGGATGATGTGTGAAGATAAGACTAAAGATGAGTGATATTATGTGAAAAATAATGCAGTGGGGACAGTTTGTAAAATTTGAAGATAACCTACTTAGAGTTGAAATGGTAAAAGTAAAAGGTAAAGAGAGTAGGGATAACAGCACTTACACTATCATGTCATAATTGGAGACATTTTACTTAAAGTATAGGTGAAAATAATTTTAAAAAATAAATTTAAAGTTATTCTGTAAGTTATATCTTAAAAGTTATTTTTACTAAGAGAAGCCTTTCAGAAAGTCTGCATTTGTACTATTTTAAGTAGTCACATCTCAAAGGAAACAGATATGCGGCTAAAAATTAAGGGCAACACATGTATGTAGGTATGTGCCTGTAGATCTTGATGTACACAAAATCGAAAAAAAAAAAACCTGGAAAAACAGGTAGCAAGAAGAATGCGTAATTTAATAGTGCCTGAGGCTTGAGTGTGTGCTGGCAAGTTCCAGGCTTTTAGGTAGCTTTCAATTTAAAAAGAAAACTAAGCACTGTCATTTTTAAAACATAAGCTTCAACTCTTGGCTTATAAACTACCATAGCAAAGTCTAGTTTCTATACCACGAGAATGGTCATTGAGAAAATGAGTTAGGTTTTGGCCTTGTTCATCAACTGGCAGAGATCCTAGGTAAATTATTTTATTTTCTTAATATCTAGATATACTTGTTGCTAGAAGGCTGATGGCATACCTAAGAACTATCGTGTCGTTCAGCCATGTTGTTGACGTTATGTAGTGTCTTCTATCCATGATTTAATCCTCTCTTACCTTAGGAATTACATTTTAAAAAGTAAGAATCATAGAATTAACTTCTCAAGATCTTCCAGGATTTAAAAAAAACAAAACAAAAAATATTCCTTTGGAGGATTTCCTTTAAAATCCATTGCATTTTAAAAAGACTTCAGGGCATTTCCAAGGTTTCCATTGCTATATAACCTTGACTTATACTCTACGTACCTTAGAGGGATATTTTGAAGATTTATAAAATAATTTATTTTACATTCAAGTTTTTAAACATTATTTGAAGTAAACATAATCATTAAATAAAATTTGGAAAACAGAAAAGTATGAAAATTTACCCATAGTCCTACCAGTTATACAAAACTAAAGTTAACATGAATTTGCTTCTAGTCTCTTTTTCTCCACATATATGTTTTATTTATTTATTTTAAACACAGCTTGAATTATATTGTGTATATAATTCTGTATCTTTTCTTTTTCTTTTTTTTTTGGCCTCACAACACTTCAAAACTTTTTAATGTTCCCACATAGTCTGTTTTTAATGGCTGAATTTTATTATTCCATTAAATACTATAGCTTTATTTAACCACTCCTTTTTTGGATAAATTTACATTGTTTCCAATTTCTTCTTTTTCATAAATAACCCTATGATAGATATTCTTAGGCATGAAGTTTTTTTTTTTTTTTTCTGTTTGTAGGATTATTTCCTTGGTATAGAACTGTAGAAATAGAATTATTGGACCAAAAGCTTATGAAATTTTAAGCTTCTGGATAAACACTGTAGAATTGGTAGTTTTGCTTTGCTTGTTTCCTAGTTTGGGAGGAGGTGATTTTGTTCAATAATAGGAAGTTGTGGTTCCAAGGAAGACTGATCTTCATTTTTTTTTAATGTGTTGAAATTGTGCTCAGCCTTGACTGAATGAAACTACATGTTAATTCTTGTAGTAATTTTACAGCAACAAAAGGGTTTTCCCCAGTCCCTCATTGCTTTCTACATGTGGTTAAATGCATTTTCTGAGCCACACCCTTTTGCTGTTACCTAATATTGGGTGATATCAGGTCACTTTCCTTTAAATGTACACAGACTTTTGTAAGTAAATTCAGCAGACAAATTAAGCTTTGCTTTGTTATAAACTGGACTTTGACCTGTGGCTCACTTAATGCAGATTTTTAAATTTTAATACAGTAAGTGATCATCTCAGTTTATTATGTCAGGTTTCCTCTGTGTTACTAATAGTCTCTCTTGAAGTTTCTGATTTGGTTTAATAATAATTAAATCCCAGAAGTATAATATTTTAGACATGGAAGAAATCTTAAAACTCCCTAATCTGAAATTCTTTTATTTTATAGATGAACAAGTTGAGGCTCATATGGGTTAAGTGTTTTGTCCAAAGTCAGTTAGTGGCAGAGTTGGGATTATAATTTTGTTCTTATTTCTCTGTAAAGTGTTTTTTTTTCCACTATAGTTTTTTAATGTACTAACAATACTAGTTCCACAGACTGCTTTATGATTAACTTCTCTGATTCCCTATTCCTATCATTCAAGGCTTTTGCTTATAAGCATGCTACCTAGTGGCCCACCCTATGTGGCAGGAGACGCTTTTCTGAGTAAGTTGACCAGCTATTCAAGTTTCACTACTGAACATTGTGAAATTGAACTCTGCTTCTTGCATATTTGGTATCATATATAGGTTTCTTTTTCATCAACATTGCAGAGTTTGGTACTTGACATTTTTTGTAGAAAATGCAGTCTCAAACTGACTATAGTCTAGCACTTGCCAAAGGTTGGCTTGAGGCTTCTGGCACATACTAGAGACAAGTTGATAGATAAGCTAACTAACTTTATAACTTCTGTGTTAAGTAAGCCATCAGAAAGGAATGTACTTAGAACTTGTCATTTCACCTTTCCACAGGAATGCCTTTAGTGAATTATGATTTAATATAAGTATTTCTTTCACCTTATAAAGAAGAGTTATAATAAGAAACATCTATGTGACTAGAATGTCTATCCTTTTCAAAACTCTTAAGACATGTTTAGTTTGTTTTTCAGTTAAAAATTTAGAGATTGGGTCTTGCTAGGTTCTCCACGCTGGCCTAAAATTCCTGGGCTCAAGCAGTTCCGCTACCTCAGCCTCCAGAGGAGCTGGGACTGTAGGGATACACTATCACACCCAGGTTGCGTTTCAGTTTTTTTGTTTGTTTGTTTGTTTTTTAATAAGACAGTGTCTTGCTCCGTTGCCCAGGTTGGAGTGCAGTGGCGTGATCTCGGCTCACTGCAACCTCCGCTTCCCGGGTTCAAGCAGTTCTCCCTGCCTCAGCCTCCTGAGTAGCTGAGACTACAGGTGCACGCCACATCTGGCTAATTTTTTTTGTATTTTTAGTAGAGACGGGGTTTTCCCGTGTTGGCCGGGCTGGTCTTGAACTCTTGACCTCAGGCGATCTCCCCACCTTGGCCTCCCAAAGTGCTGGGATTACAGGTGTGAGCCACCTCGCTGGGCTGCTTTTCAGTTTTTTTTTACACAAGCTTTTTTTTTTTTTTTTTTGAGATAAGGTCTCACTCTGTCACCCAGGCTGGAGTGTAGTGGTACAATCAAGGCTCAATGCAGCCTTGATCTCCCAGACTCAGGTGATTTTCCCACCCTAGCCTCCCAAGTAGCTGGGATTACAGGCATGCATCACCACACCAGGCTATTTTTGTATTTTTTGTAGAGACAAGGTTTCACCATTTTGGCCAGGCTGGTCTTGAACTCCTGGCCTCAAGTGATCCACCTGCCTTGACCTCCCAAAGTGCTGGGATTACAGGTGTAAGCCAATGCACCTGGCCTGCACAAACATTCTTGAGTGTGAATATGGAATGCTGAAAAAGTGTTTCCATCTAGATAAATTTATTATTTGCATGTGTTAAAAAGTCAATAAAAACAATAATCATGAACCGTGTTTTAGAACAGAATGGTTTTCCATTACCTAATTTGACAGATTAATCATGTAATATTACTAAATTAAACATAACTATTCTCATTTTACAGAGGAGGAAACAAGTATAGAGGTGTGTAGCAGTGAGGAGGTAGTGGAACAAAATTGGACTGAGACAGTTTGCTTATAATACTGCATTCTTTCTGTTATACCGTGATACTTCTCAAAGTAAACCTATTTCACTTTTTTGCCTTTGCCTTCCCAAATTCAGAGCTAAACACACTTTTAACTTGTATAAAACAGCCTGATATTCGACATCACATAACTCTGCAACTTTTTTTTCTTTTCTTTTTTTTGAGATAGGGTCGTGCTCTGTTGCCCAGGCTGGAGAACAGTGGCACAATTATAGCTCACAGCAAAATTACAGCTCAAACTTCTGGGCTCAGGTGATCTTGCCTCAGCCTCCCAAGTAGCTGGGACTACAGGTGTGCACCACCATGCTTGGATAATTTTTTAAACTTTTATTTTTGTAGAGACAAGGTCTTGCTGTGTTGCCCAAGCTAGTCTCAAACTACTGGGCTCTGGTGATCTTTTTGCCTTAGCCTCCCAAATCACTAGGATTACAGGCTAAGTCACCATGCCCGGCCTGCAACTTTTAATTGACTTTTGCTGTGTATATAACTTATTTTAGATATGATATATAAAATACTTTAATGAAATGCCCGAAATCTTTCAGAAAGTAAATAGATCATAAATACTGAGATAAAGTATGTTGATATATTTAACTTTTTTTTTTTTTTGAGATGGAGTCTTGCTCTGTCACTAGGCTGGAGTACAGTGGCACAATCTTGGCTCACTGCAGTCTCCGCCTCCCAGGTTCAAGCAATTCTCCTGCCTCAGCCTCCCCAGTATCTGAGACTACAGGCACGTGCCGCCATACCCGGCTAATTTTTTTTGTATTTTTAGTAGAGACGGGGTTTCACCATGTTGGCCAGAATGGTCTTGATCTCCTGACCTGGTGATCCGCCCGCCTTGGCCTCCCAAAGTGCTGGGATTACAGGCGTGAGCCACCACGCCCAGCCTTAAAATATTTTTTAAAAATCAATTTTTAGAGGAAAGAATGAGAATAGTTTTATCAATTACTCCATCTCAACCAATACTTGAAGATACTGTATTCCATCAAGCAAATTGATAAACTTATGATAGAAGTACTAGCAAACACAAAAATTGCTACTTTATCATTTTTAGAGGTTACACACTTATACTTCAAGATGCTCTATTAATGTAATTGTCAACATGTAAATACCGTGTATGTGTATGTGTGTGTATATATACACACACACACACACACACATATATATACACACACTCTCTATTCTATGTGTATCACTCCCCTCTGGGTGATAGTAAAAACAGAAAGCGCAGCAGGTTGCTGTATCTACCATAATTCCACATTAAAAGAATGGGTTTCTGCCATTTCTAAATACAACATTTCTGTGGCCTGGCACGGTGGCTCACAACTGTAATCCCAGCACTTTGGGAGGTCAAGGCAGGTGGATCACTTCAGGTCAGAAGTTCAAGACCAGCCTGGCCAACATGGTGAAACCCTGTCTCTTCTAAAAATAAACAAATTAGCCGGGTATGGTGGCGTGCTTCTGTAATCCCAGTTACTCTGGAGGCTGAGGCAGGAGAATCACTTGAACCCGGGAGGCAGAGGTTGCAGTGAGCTGAGATCATACCTCTGCACTCCAGCCTGGGTGACAGGATGATACTCCACCTCAAAAAAAATTAATAAATAAATATAAGATTTCTTTCAGACAGTATGCCAATGAATAGTACAAACAAGACAATGTAGATATGTAACTACATGATTTATTACCCTTGACTATGAGCAAAGTCAGTGGGAGGAAACAAGAGGTATGCCCCATACCTAGAAACTCACTCAAACATGTAGCCAAAAGATAACCTTACCTATTAAAGTTTAAAAGATAATTAAAACTTTTTCCTTCCATTTCTGTCATTAGCACAAATTTTTTCCAGAATGTTCCCAAGAGGTAACTAAATCACTAGTGGTTTCATTTCTTTCCTTTATTTTTTATTGTGGTAAAATATATGTAACATAAAATTTACCACTTTATTTTTTAAGTGTATACTTTAGTGGGATTAAGCACATTCACATCATCATGTAACAATCACCGCTCTCCATCTCCAGAACTTTTTCATCATCCAACTGAAATTCTGTACTCATTAAGTAACAATTTCCTATTTCATACTTCCTTAAGCCTCTGATAACCACTGTTCTACTTTTCTGAGATGGAATTTCACTCTTGTTGCCCAGGCTGGAGTGCAGTGGCACAGTCTCGGCTCACAACCACCGCCTCCTGGGTTCAAGTGATTCTCCTGCCTCAACCTCTCGAGTAGCTGGGATTACAGGCATGTGCCACCACGCCCTGCTAATTTTGTATTTTTATTAGAGATGGGGTTTCTCCGTGTTGGTCAGGCTGGTCTTGAACTCCTGACCTCAGGTGATCCACCCACCTTGGCCTCTGAAAGTGCTGGGATTACAGGCGTAAGCCACCGTGCATGGGGTTCTACATTGTATCTGTAAGAATTTGACTATTCCAGGTACTTCATCTAAGTGGAGTGATACAATATTTGTCCTTTTGAGCCTCATTTCACTTAGCATAATGTCTGCAAAGTTCATTCATGCTGTAGCAGGTATCAGAACTTCATTCCCTTTTTAGGGCTGAATAATATTTCATTATATGTATATACCACCTTTTGTTTATTCATCTGTCAATGGCCATTTTGATTGTTTCCACCTTTTGGGTATTGTGACTAATGTTGCTATGAACATAGGTGTAAAAATATTTGTTCTTGTCCTTGCTTTCAATTCTTTGGGGTGTATACCAGAAGTAAAATTGCTGGATCACATAATGGTTTTATGTTTAATTTTTTGAGGAACTATCATACTGTTTTCCACAGGGGCAACACCATTTTATATTCCCACTGGCAATGTACAAATGTTCTAGTTTCTCCACATCCTTATCAACACTTTTGCTTTCTGTTTTTGATAATGGCTATCTTATTTCTTCTCAGCCTTTTGGCTAAAATCAAATAATAGCCATCCCAATGTATATAAAGTAGTTTCTCATTGTGGTTTGATCTGCATTTTTCTAACAATTAGTGATGTTGAACATCATTTCATGTACTTTTTGTCCATTTGTATATCTTGGAAGTTCTTTGCACATTAAATTTTTTTTTATTGGGTTGTAGTTCTTCTATATTCTGGTTATTTGTCACTTATTATATATGTGATTTGCAAATACAGTTGTCGCTCAGTATTTGTGGGGTTGATTCCAGGACCCCCTACAGATACTAAAATCTGCAGATGCTTATGTCCCTGATATTAAATGCATAGTATTTGCATTTAATCTATACATATCCTCACATATATTTTAAATAATCTCTGCATTACTTATAATACCTAATACAATGTAATTGTTATGTAAATCATTGTTATACTGTATTATTTAGGGAATCATTTACAAGAAAAAAAGTCTGTACATGTTTAGTACAGATGGTTTTTTTCCCAATGTTTTCAATCTGTTGTTGGTGGAATCCACAGATGAGGAACCCATATGGATACAGAGGGCCAACTGTCTTTTCTCCTGTTGTGTGGGTTGCCTTTTTACTCTGTTGATAGTATCCTTTGATGGACAAACAATAATTTTAATGAAGTCTAATTTATCTGTTTTTTTGTTGTTGTTTTTATTGCCTGTACTTTTGGTGTCTTACCTGTGAAATCGTTGCCAAATTCAATGCTACATTTTCTCCTATGTTTTCTTCCAAGAGAATTATAGTTTTAGGCCCATGTGTAGATCTTTGACACATTTTGAGTTGATTTTTGTATATGGTGTAAGGTATGAGTCTAACTTCATACTTTTGCATATGGACATCCTGTTTTCCCAGCAACATTTGATGAAAAGAATGTCTTTTCCCCCATTAAATGGTCTTGGCACCCTTGTCAGAAATCATTTATCCACATACATAAAGGTTTTATTTAGGTTCTCAATTCTGTTCCATGGTTCTAGATGTCTCTCTTTATGCTAGTACCATATTTTGATTACTGTAGCTTTGCAGTAAATTTTGAAGTCAGAAAGTGTGAGTTCTTCAACTTTATTGTTTGTTTTCAAGATTGTTTTGGCTTCTCAAGGTCCCTTGATTTTCTGTATTAATTTAAGGATGAGTATTTTTTTTTCTATTTCTGCAAAGATATATTGAGATTTTGATAGGAATTGAGTGGAGAGTTCTGTATGTGTCTATTCCATCCAATTGATCTGTAGTGTTTTTCAAGTCTTCTGTTGTCCTTATTGATCTTCTGTCTGGTTGTCCTATCGATTATTGAAAGCAGGTTATTGAAGTCTCCTAATATTACTGCATTGCTGTCTATTTCTTTCTTCAATTATGTTAATGTTTGCTTCATATATTTTAGAGTTCTGATGTTTGGTGCATACATATTTATAATCATTATATCTTGGTGAATTGACTCTTTAATCATATATTATCCTTCCTAGTCTCTTGTGATGATTTTTCATTGAAAGTCTTTTATCTGATACCATTATAGGTACCCCTGCTCTCTTGTGGTTACTATTTACATGAAATATTTTTTCCATCCTTTCCATTTCAGCTTATGTGTTGGATCTAAAATGAGTCTCTTGTGTGCAGCAGAGTGTTAGATTTTTAAAAAAAAATCCATTCAGTCAATATGTCTTTTGACTAGTAGTTGGATTATTAAAATTTAAAGTAATTATTGATATGGAAGGATTTACTACTGCTGATTTGTCACCTCTTTTCTGTATGTCTTGTGGCTTTTTGGTCCCTCATTTCTTTTCTTACTGCCCTCCCTTTGTAATCCATTGATTTTTTTTTATAGTGACATATTTTGATTCCCTTTTCATTTCCTTTTGTGTGCACTATATAGATATTTTTCTTGGTGGCTAACATTGTGATTACGTAACACATTTCAAATTTATGCAATTTATGTTACACTGATAACAACTAATCTTCATTAGCATACAAAAATTCTCCTTTACAGTTCCTCCTATTTTTATTGTTAAAACTTATATTTATATATTGTGTACTTATTAGATATATAGTTTTTTTGTGTGAGTAATTTTATAGATTCTTTTTTTTTTTTTGAGATGGAGTCTCGCTCTGTCACCCAGGCTGGAGTGCAGTGGCGCGATCTCGGCTCACTGCAAGCTCCGCCTTCCGGGTTCACGCCATTCTCCTGCCTCAGCCTCTCTGAGTAGCTGGGACTACAGGCGCCCGCCACCACGCCCGGCTAATTTTTTTGTATTTTTAGTAGAGACGGGGTTTCACCATGGTCTCGATCTCCTGACCTCATGATCCGCCTGCCTCGGCCTCCCAAAGTGCTGGGATTACAAGCATGAGCCACCACGCTCGGCCAATTTTATAGATTCTATACAAGAATTAAAAGTGGATTTATGTACCAGAATTATAATAACACAGGATTCTATAGTTGCCTATATGTTTACCTTTAATGGAGAACATTGTACTTTCATGTGACTTTGTATAGCTGTCTAGTATCTTTTTGTTTCAATTTGAAGGACTCTCTTTAGCATATCTTGTAGGGAACATCTAGTGGCGTTGACTATACATCTTTTATCTGGGAATGTCATAATTTCTTCACATTTGAAGGACAGTTCTGCTAGATACAGTATTCTTTTTTTTTTTTTTTTTGAGATGGGGTCTCGCTCTGTCTCCCAGGTTGGAGTACAGTGGTGCGATCTCGGCTCACTGCAACCTCCGCCTCCCAGGTTCCAGCTATTCTCCTGTCTCAGCCTCCCGAATAGCTGGGATTACAGGCATGTGCCACCATGCCCGGCTAATATTTTGTATTTTTAGTAGAGATGGGGTTTCACCATGTTGGCCAGGCTGGTCTTGAACTCCTGATCTCAAGTGGTCTGCCTGCCTCGGCCTCCCAAGGTGCTGGGATTACAAGTGTGAGCCACCACGCCCGGCCCAGTTGATGTTTTTGAATATACTTTCCCATTCCTTTTTAGCCTGCAAGATTCATACTGAGAAATTCGCTGATAATCTTACTAGGCTCCCTTGTACGTGATGAGTCATTTTTCTCTTGTAGCTCTCAAGATTATCTGTTTGTCTTTGACTTTCAGCAGTTTGATTGTAATGTGTCTTGTTGTGTGTCTCTTTGGGTTTATTATACTTAGAGTTTTTGGAGCTTCTTGAGTTTATATGTCTATTTCTGTCCTCAGATTGGGTAAGTTTTTGGCCATTATATTTCAAATAAGTTCCCTATCTTTTTCTTATTGTCTTCTCCTTCTGGGATCTTCATAATGGATATATTGTTCTGCTTGATAGTGTCTCTTAAGCTCTGTTCACTTTTTTATTCTTTTGTTCTTTTTGCACCTCATACTAGATAATTTCAAGTAAGTTATCTTTAAGCTTGTTTATTCTTTCTGTCCAAGTCTGCTATTGAATCCCTCTAGTGAATTTTTAAGTTTGACTATCCCCAGTGTGCCCATTATATTTTTCATTTCCAGAATTTCTGGTTGGTTCTTTTAATAATGTCTATCTCTGTTGAAATTCCCCTTTGTTCATATAGTTTACCTGATTTCCTTTAGGTCTGGGTCCATGTTGTTCTTTACTGTTTGAACATATTTAAAACAATTGTTTGAAAATCTTTTTCTAGTAAGTCTGATACCTGTATTTTTTCAGGGATAGTTTCTGCCAATTTATTATTATTATCGAATGGTCCATGTTTCCCTGTTTCTTTTTATGCATTGTGATTTTGGGATTTTAAATTCACAATAGTTATGTTGGGGATTTGAAAACAAAAACAAAAACAAAAACAGCTACTTCTCCCATTCTCTGTAGACTGGCTCTTTGCCATGGAAGTCCTTTCCTAATTATCTTGGCCTTGCTTCTGAATTTTGAGATCACATCAAAGAGAAAGCTAAAGGTCTTCTCAGGTCTTTACTGAGCATGCATCTTGCCTGGACCTGTTCTTGGTGTTTTGTATCTCTGTATAGATGGCTGCTTTTAATTGTCTTAAATTTCCCAAGAGATCTTTGTGGGGTCTTGATGGTCTGTCATATGTCTCCACCTATAATCTTTTGCCCCAGGAATCTGTAGGGTCAGTCTCTCTGCAGCTTTCCTGAGCCATGACTACTGCTTCTCCTCATCTGCGATTAAGGCCATGCTTGTCTCCTAGCAGAGATCTAAGTTAGGTGAATCAGGGATCAATTCTTCAGGCAGTCTGTAGACAAGTTAGAATGTTGCAAATAAGGTCAGCCTTGTTCATTTTGGTTCAAGGGATGGTGATATGATTTGGCTTTGTGTCCCCACCCAAATCTCATCTTGAATTGTAATAATTCCCATGTGTCAAGGGTGGGACCAAGTGGAGGTAACTGAATCATGGGGGCATTTTCCCCACGCCGTTCTTATGATAGTGATGAGTTCTCATAAGATTTGATGGTTTTATAAGCATCTGGCATTTACCCTGCTGGCATTCACTCTGTCCTGTCTGCTTCTCCTTTGCCTTTTGCCATGATTATAAGGTTCCTGAGGTCTCCCCAGCTATGCAGAACTGTGAGTCAACTAAACCTCTTTCCTTTATAAATTACCCAGTCTTGGATATTTATTCATAGCAGCATGAGAATGGACTAATACAGGTGGAATTGGGAACTGCCATCTCCTCCAAACCAAGACAACGGCTGGGGAGGGGTGGAACAAGGGTGAGCAAAAATGCCATGACATGTCCTACTGTTCGGGATGTAGCTTGTTCTTGATTGTTTGTTTAGTTGGTTTCTGTAGACCTTTGACTGTTTTCCAGAGTTCCTATAAAGTTATTTAGCCACTGTATAGTTGTTTCTTTAATGTTTATTAAGGAGAATGAGAGTCTGAAGCTTCTTAGTCACATTTTGCTGACATCATTCTTCCTAGGGGTTTTCTAATCGTTGTTTCCTCTGGTTGTATGTGGTTTCCTTACTGCATGGGAAGGGGACTCCATTGTCAATACAACCCTGAATAATATATGCAGTGTGAGAACTTTAGTGAAATTCTAATCCCACCTCGTTATTTTGCCCAACCCACTTCTGTGGTTATACAATGTAATTTCTCTGTAGTATCTCTCTTCCCCAGTTTTATTTTATTTTTCTCCAAAATTCATATTTTTTTCTATGATTTAACTCATATCCTTTCCTGCTTCAATATAATAGATCATAATTATGATCAATAATACCCACTCGGCATGTAAATAAAGGAAATAAAAATTAAATTCTGGCTAAGCTTCACAGAATGCCAGAAAAGTATTTAGTAAATTTACATATATGCATACACAAACACCCCCCCACACGCACACACACATACATGTACACATATTGTTTTCATAGAATGCTGTGTTTTCAAAGGTTTTAGATACTTGGCTTATACTATGAGAACTTTGAACACTGGTGTTTTTAATTTGAAATTCTGAGAACCTTTTGTTCTTGGTATCAAATATGAAACTTGCAAAATTCACATATGCAAATTGCTTCATTTATTAGTGACCTCTGATGGCTTCTGATTAAGTCAATATTGTGTCCATCTTTGAAGTATGTATTTAAAAAGTATGAATTTCCTAATTTTTTCTTCATTGTGGCTGACTATAGGGAAATTGCTGTGTATCTCAGTTAAGGTCCATTTAAACGTGTTTTTCAAAGCTCAAGATGGGGGTTGCACTGTGGCTCACACCTGTAACCCCAGCACTTTGGGAGGCCAGTGCAGGTGGATTGCATGAACTCAGGAGGTTGAGACTAGCCTGGGCAACAAGGTGAAACCCTGTCTCTACAAAAAATACAAAAATTAGCCAGGTGTGGTGGCACGGGCCTGTAGTCCTAGCTACCTGGGAGGCTCAGGTGGGAGGATCACTTAAAGCCGTGAGGTAGAAGTTGCAGTGAGCTGAGATCACACCACTGCACTCTAGCCTGGGCAACAGAGCCAGACCCTGTCTCAAAACAAAACAAAAAGCTCTGGATAAAGTGTGCAAAAATCTTAAAATGGACCACATCCATCAGAGAATAGTCTACTAAATTCAGGGCATGTGATGTTTTTAAGATCTCTATGAATGTGTTCATAAACTTTAAGGAGGAATTAGCCAAGCACTGTCAGAACATTTTTTTGTTTTCACAAAGGCTAATATAATTGTTCTTCAAATGTCATTATTTCTTTTATTTTGAGATAAACTCTTGCTCTGTTGTCCAGGCTGGAGTGCAGTGGCACGATCTTGGCTCACTGACACCTTGGTCTCCCAAATTCAAGTGATTCTCCTGCCTCAGCCTTCCGAGTAGCTGGGATTATAGGCGTGCGTCACCACGCCCAGCTAATTTTTGTATTTTTAGGAGAGACAGCATTTCACCATGTTGGCCAGGCTGATCTTGAACTCCTAACCTCAGGTGATCCATCCACCTCAGCCTCCCAAAGTGTTAGGATTATAGGCATGTGCCACTGTGCCCAGCCAAATGTTATTATTTCAAATTAATAAAATTCTCATAATTATGGCAACATAATCCTCTCTTTATGTTTTTCCACAAAAGAGAATATGAATAAGAAAATTAAGGTTTTTTGTTTGTTTGTTTTGAGACAGGGTCTCACTCTGTCATCCAGGCTGGAGTGCAGAGGTGTGATTATGGCTTACTGCAGCCTCTAACTCCTGGGCTCAGGCAATGCACCTGCCGCAGCCTTCTGAGTAGCTGGGACTACAGGCACGTGTACCATGTCTGGCTAATTAAAAAAAAAATTTTTAGAGGCCTAGTTCAAACTCCAGGCCTTAAGTGATCCTTCCACCTTGGCCTCCCAAAGTGCTAGGATTACAGGTGTGAGCCACTGCACTGAACAAGGAAATCTGAGGGACATACTTTTTCTTGAGAAGTAAACAGGCAGTAATGTATTCTATTAAAGATGTAGCCATTGTAGTGCCAAAGGTTTAATAAGCTAATTCAAAGTGTCAGAGAACTTTATACTTGAATTACTCTCTCTATATATGTATATATTCCCCAGAGGACTTTTACCCAAACAGTTTTCTTAGAGTTAAAGTTAATAATCTGATGAAACCTAGAGCTAGGTAATGGTTAAAATAAGTAGTGATTTAAAAATAGTTCACTGCTTACTTTAACCATAAACTAACTTCAGGTCTGAGCAGAATATGAAATTTAAGAAAATTGTTTGGGAAAAAAGTCCTGCAGGGATTGAGGGAGAGAGTGAGAGAGAGAGAGGAAGAGAAAGAGACAATCTATTATAATATGGGCATAATAAAATACATAATGTATTATGTATTATATACAGACACATAATGGAGCACTTAAGATGGGTGCATTTTATTTATATGCATTTTATGGGGGAGGGAAAGTAGTATAAACAAATATTCTTTTATCTTTTTTTTAACTTTTCGGTTCCAGAATATATGTGTAGGTTTGTAACACAGGTAAACTTGTGTAATGGGGATTTGAGGTTTTTTGTATATATTATTTCATCATCCAGGTATTAAGCCTAGTACCCTTTAGTTATTTTTACGGATCCTCTCCCTTCTCCCACCCACCACCCTACAATACCCTCCAATAGGCCTCATGGTCTGTTGTTTCCCTCTATGTGTCCATGTGTTCTCATCATTTAGCTCCCACTTGTAAGTGAGAACATGCAAAATTTGACTTTCTGTTCCTGTATTAGTTTGCTAAGGATAATGGCTTCCAGCTCCATCCATGTCCCTGAATGGGACATGATCTTGTTCTTTTTCATGGCTGCATAGTATTCCATGGTATATATGTACCACATTTTCTTTATCCAGTCTATTATTGATTGGCATTTAGGTTGACTCCATGTTTTTGGTATTGTGAATACTGCTGCAATGAACATATGCATGCATGTCTTTATAATAGAATGATCTATATTTCTTTGAGTATATACTCAGTAATGGGATTGCTGGGTCAAATGGCATTTCTGGCTTTAGGACGTTGAGGAATCACCACAATCTCTTCCACAGTGGTTGAAGTAATTTACACACCCACCAACAATGTATAAGCATTCCTTTTTCTCCACAAACTTGCCAACATCTGTTTTTTTTTGTTTGTTTGTTTTACTTTTTAATAATCACTCTGACTGGTGTGAGGTGGTATCTCATTGTGGTTTTGATTTGCATTTCTCTGATGATCAAAGATGTCAAGCATTTTTTCATGATTATTGGTTGTATGTATGATTCTCTTGAAAAGTATCTGCTTGTGTCCGCTGCCCACTTTTAATAGATTTTTTTCTTCTTGTATATTTATTTAAGTTCCTTATAGATGTTGGACATTTGTCAGATGCATAGTTTGCAAACATTTTCTCCCATTCTGCAGGTTATCTGTTTACTCTGTTGAAAATTTCTTTTGCTGTGCAGAAGCTCTTTAGTTTAGTTTAATTGGATCCCATTAGTCAATTTTGCTTTTGTTGCAATTACTTTTGGCATCTTCATCATGAAATCTGTGCCCATGCCTATGTCCTGAATGGTATTACCTAGGTTTTCTTCTAGGGTTTTTATAGTTTTGGGTTTTACATTTAAGTCTTTAATCCATCTTGAGTTAATTTTTGTATATGGTCTAATGAAGGGGTCGTTTCAATTTTCTACATATAGCTAGCTACTTATCCCAGCACCATTTATTGAATAGGGATTCATTTCTCCATTGCTTGTTTTTGTCAGGTTTTTTGAAGATCAGATAGTTGTAGGTGTGCAGTCTTATTTCTGCATTCTCTATTCTGTTCCATTGGTCCATGTGTCTGTTTTTGTACAGGTACCATGCTGTTTTGGTTACTGTAGTTCTGTAGTATAGTTTGAAGTTGGGTAGCAATGATGCCTCCAGCTTTTTTTTTTTTGCTTAGGATTTCCTTGGCCTTTTGGACTCTTTTTAGGTTCCATATGTTTTTTTTTTTTTTTGGTGCACATAGTTTATTTAAAACTCCTCTGTTTGGTGATTTAGATTATTTCCCACTTTTATTTGTAATAAAAAATTGCACTGCAGTGAGCATCCTTATGATTAAATTTTTGTACTCATCCTTAATTATCTTTTTAGGATGAATTTCCAGAGGGTGAATTACAGTTCACATTTAACTCTTTAAATGCAGAGTGTCAAGCTGCCCTGCAGAGAGGTTGTGCTAATGTGTGCACGCTCAGCAGTGTATACCAGTGCCCATTTCCTTGCAACCTTGGCAACACCAGATATTGCTATTTTATTTTTTATTTTAATTAATTAATTAATTTGTCCATAAGTTACTGGGTACAGGTGGTATTTGGTTACATGAGTAAGTTCTTTAGTGATGATTTGGGAGATTTTGGTGCACCCATCAAATATGGGTATACACTGCACCATATTAGTACTCTTTTATCCCTCACCCCCTTCCCACTCTTCCCCCCAAGTCCCCAAAGTCCTTTGTATCATTCTTATACCTTTGTGTCCTCATAGCTTAGCTCCTACATATCAGTGAGAACATAACGATGTTTGGTTTCCATTCCTGAGTTACTTCACGTAGAATAATAGTCTCTAATCTCATCCAGGTCACTACAAATGCTATTAATTCACTCCTTTTTATGGCTGCATAGTATTCCACTGTGTATGTATGTATGTGTGTGTATATATATACATGTGTATATACACATATACACGTATATATACACATATACACATATATACACATATATGTGTGTATATATACACATATATATATGTATATACACACCAGTTTCTTTATCCACTTGTTGATGATGGGCATTTGGGTTGGTTCCATGATTTTGCAATTGTGAATTGCTCCACTATAAAAATGCATGTACAAGTATCTTTTTTGAGTAATGACTTCTTTTCTTCTGTGTAGACACCCAATAGTGGGCTTGCTGGATCAAATGGTAGTTCTACTTTTAGTTCTTTAAGGAATCTCCACACTGTTTTCCATAGTGGCTGTATGAGTTTACATTCCCACCAGCAGTGTAGAAGGGTTCCCTGTTCACCACATCCATGCCCGCATCTACTGTTTGTTTTTTTTATTATGGCCATTCTTGCAGAAGTAAGGTGGTATTGCATTGTGGTTTTGACTTGCATTTCCCTGATCATTAGTGATGTTGAGCATTTTTTCATGTTTGTTGGCCATTTGTGTATGTTCTTTTGAGAACTGTCCATTCATGTCCTTAGCCCACTTTTTTATGGGATTTTTTTTTCTTACTGATTTGAGTTTGTTGTAGATTCTGGATATTAGTCTTTGTTAGATGTATAGATTGTGAAGATTTTCTCCCACTCTGTGGGTTGTCTGTTTACTCTGCTGACTGTTTCTTTTGCTGTGAAAAAGCTCTTTAGTTTAATTAGGTCCCAGCTATTTATCTTTGTTTTTATTGCATTTGCTTTTGGGTTCTTGGTAATGAAATCTTTGCCTAAGCCAGTGTCTAGAAGGGTTTTTCCAATGTTATCTTCTAAAATGTTTATAGTTTCACGTCTTAGGTTTAAGTACTTAATCCATCTTGAGTTGATTTTTGTATAAGGTGAGAGATGAGGATCCAGTTTCATTCTCCTACATGTGGCTAGTCAATTATCCCAGCACCATTTGTTGAAAAGGGTGTCCTTTCCCCACTTTATGTTTTTGTCTGCTTTGTTGAGAATCAGTTGGCTGTAAGTATTTGCATTTATTTCTGGGTTCTCTATTCTGTTCCATTGATCTGTGTGCCTATTTTTATACCAGTACTATGCTGTTTTGGTGACTATGGCCTTATATTATAGTTTGAAATCAGGTAGTGTGATTCCTCTAGATTTGTTCTTTTTGCTTAGTCTTGCTTTGGCTATGTGGGCTCTTTTTTGGTTCCATATGAATTTTAGAATTGTTTTTTCTAATTTTGTGAAGAATGATGGTGGTATTTTGATGGGGACTACATTGAATTTGTAGATTGCTTTTGGCAGTATGGTCATTTTCACAATATTGATTCTACCCATTCATGAGCATGGGATGTGTTTCCATTCGTTTGTGTCATCTATGATTTCTTTCAGCAGTGTTTTGTAGTTTTCCTTGTAGAGGTCTTTCAACTTCTTGGTTAGGTATATTCCTAAGTATTTTTTTTTTTTTTTGCAGCTATTATAAAAGGGGTTGAGTTCTTGATCTGATTCTCCACTTGGTTGCTATTGGTGTATAGAAGAGCTACTGATTTGTGTATATTAATCTTGTATCCAGAAACTTTGCTGAATTCTTTTATCAGTTCTAGGAGCTTTCTGGAGGAGTCCTTAGGGTTTTCAAGGTAAACGATTGTATCATCAGCAAACAGTGACAGTTTGACTTCCTCTTTACTGATTTGGATGCCCTTTATTTCTTTCTCTTGTCTGATTGCTCTGGCTAGGACCTCCAGTACTATGTTGAACAGGAGTGGTGAGAGTGGGCATTCTTGTCTTGTTCCAGTTCCCAGAGGGAATGCTTTCAACTTTTCCCCATTCAGTATCATGTTTGCTGTGGGTTTGTCATAGATGAAGTTTATTACATTAAGGTATGTCCTTTGAATGCTGATTTTGCTGAGAGTTTTAATCATAAAGGGATGCTGGATTTTGTCGAATGCTTTTTCTGCATCTATTGAGATGATCATGTGATTTTTACTTTTTTTTTTTTTTTTTTTTTGAGACAGAGTCTCACTCTGTTGCCCAGGCTGGAGTGCAATGGTGCGATCTTGGCTCCTGCAACTTCCACCTCCTGGGTTCAAGTGATTCTCCTGCCTCAGCCTCCCGAGTAGTTGGGATTACAGGCGTGCATCACCAGTCCCGGCTAATTTTTGTATTTTTAGTAGAGACGGGGTTTCACCATGTTGGTCAGGCTGGTCTCAAACTCCTGACCTTGTGATCCGCCCGCCTCAGCCCCCTAAAGTGCTGGGATTACAGGCATGAGCCACCATGCCTAGCTGATTTTTACTTTTAATTCTGTTTATGTGGGTGTATCACATTTATTGGCTTGCATAAGTTAAACCATCCCTCCATCCCTGGTATGAAACCCACTTGATCGTGGTGGATTATCTTTTTGATATGTTGTTGGATTTGGTTAGCTAGTAGTTGTTAAGGAGTTTAGCATCAATGTTCATCAAGGATATCGGTCTGTAGTTTTCTTTTTTGGTTATGTCCTTTCCTGGATTTGGTATTAGGGTGATGCTGGCTTCATAAAATGAATTACGGAGGGTTCCTTCTTTCTCTGTTTTGTGGAATAGTATCAAAAGGATTGGTACCAATTCTTCTTTGAATGTCTGGTAGAATCTGAATATCTGCTGTGAATCTGTCTGGCCTGGACTCTTTTTTTGTGTGTGTGTTGGTAATTTTAAAATTACCATTTCAGTCTCACTGCTTGTTATTGGTCTGTTCAGGGTATCTAATTTTTCCTGATTTAAGCTAGAAGGGCTGTATTTTTTCCAGGAATTTATCCATCTCTTCTAGGTTTTCTAGTTCATGTGCATAAAGGTGTTCATAGTAGCCTCGAATGATCTTTTGTATTTCAGTGTTGTCAGTTGTAATATCTCCTGTTTTGTTTCTTACTGAGGTTATTTGGCTTTTCTCTCTTCTTCTCTTGGTTAATCTTGCTAATGGTCTATCAATTTTATTTATATTTTCAAAGAACCAGCTTTTTGTCTCATTTATCTTTTGTATTTTTTGTTTGTTTCAATTTCATTTAGTTCTGCTCTGATCTTGGCAGTTTTCTTATTTCTCCAGGGTTTGAGTTTGGTTTGTTCTTGTTTCTGTAGTTCCTTGAGGTATGACCTTAGAATGTCAGTTTGTGCCCTTTTAGTCTTTTTGATGTAGGTGCTTAGGGCTATGAACTTTCGTCTTAGCACCACCTTTGCTGTATCCCAGAGGTTTTGATAGGTTGTGTCATTCTTGTCATTCAGTTCAAATAATTTTTTAATTTCCATCTTGATTTCATTTTTGACTCAATGCTTATTCAGGAGCATATTATTTAATTTCTATGTATTTGCATGGTTCTGAAGGTTCCTTTTGGAGTTGATTTCCAGTTTTATTCCACTGTGATCTGAGAGGGTGCTTGATATAATTTCAATTTTTTAAAATTTATTGAGGCTCGTTTTATGGGCTATGATATGCTGTATCTTGGAGAAAGTTCCATGCACTGTGTGTTCTGTGGTTGCTGGATGAAATGTTCTGTTTATCTCTGTTAAGTCCATTTGTTCTAAGGTATAGTTTAAATCCATTGTTTCTTTGTTGGGTTTCTGTCTTGATGACCTGTCTAGTGCTGTCAGTGGAGTAGTGTAGGTCTTAGGTCTATTCTTAGGTCTATTAGTAATTGTTTCTTAGGTCTATTAGTAATTGTTATATAAATTTGGGAGCTGCAGTGTTAGGGGTGTGTGTGTGTGCATATGTGTGTATATATATATACACATACATATATATACACACATACATATATATACACATACATTCATATACACACACACACATATATATATACACATACATATATATATCCACACACACACACACACACCCATCTATATATATATATTTTGAGACAGAGTTTTGCTGTCACCCAGGCTGGAGTGCAGTGGTGTGATCTTGGCTCACTACACCTTCTGCCTCCCAAGTTCAAGTGATTCTCCTGCCCCAGCCTCCTGGAGTAGCTGGGACTGCAGGCACATGTCACCGCAGGTGCCTCTGTTTTTAGGATTGTGATATTTCCTGTTGGACAAGGTTTTTATCATTATATAATGTCCCTCTTGGTCTCTTTTAACTGCTGTTACTTTAAAATTTGTTTTGTCTGATATAAGAATAGCTACCCCTGCTCACTTTTGGTGTCCATTTGCATGAAATGCCTTTTTCTGCCCCTTTACTTTATGTGAGTCGTTATGTGTTAGGTGAGTCTTCTGAAGGCAGCAGAGAGTTGGTTGGTGAGTTCTTATCCATTCTGTGGCTCTGTATATTTTAAGAGGAGCATTTAGGCCATTTACATTCAATGTTAGTATTGAAATGTGAGGTACCGCTGCATTCACTGTGATTTTTGTTGCCTGTGTACTTTGGTTTTTTTGTTGTTTTTGCTTTTTAACATGTATTTTTGTTTTATAGGTCCTGTGTGATTTATGCTTTAAAGAGGTTCTGTTTTGAATTTGTTTGAAGATTTACAGCTCCTTCTACCAGTTCTTATAGTGGTGGCTTGGTAATAGCAAATTCTCTCCGCATTTGTCTGAAAACGACTGTATCTTTGCTTCATATATGATGCTGAGAGTTTTCATCATAAAGGAATGCTGGATTTTGTTGAATGCTTTTTCTGCATCTATTGAGATGATCATGTGATTTTTACTTTTTTTTTTTTTTTTTGAGACAGAGTCTCACTCTGTTGCCCAGGCTGGAGTGCAATGGTGCAATCTTGGCTCCTGCAACCTCCTTTTGTTGGATACTAAATTCTTGGCTGATAATTGTTTTCTTTGAGGAGGCTGAAGATAGGGTGCCAATCTCTTCTAGCTTGTAGGGTTTCTGCTGAGAAGTCTGCTGCAATCTGATAGGTTTTCCTTTATAGGTTACTTGGTGCTTCTGTCTTACAGGTTTTAAGATTCTTTCTTTTGTCTTAACTTTGGATAACCTGATGACTATGTGCCTAGGCGAAGATCTTTTTGCAATGAATTTTCCAGGTGTTCTTTGTGCTTCTTGTATTTGGATGTCTAGGTCTCTAGCAAGGGTGGGGAAGTTTTCCTTGATTATTCCCCCACATATGTTTTCCAAGCTTTTAGAATTCTCTTCTTCCTCAGGAACACTGATTATTCTTAAGTTTAGTTGTTTAACGTAATCCCAGACTTCTTCATGACTTTGTTCATATTTTCTTATTCTTTTTTCTTTGACCTTGTTCGATTGGGTTAGTTCAAAGACCTTGTTTTCGAGCTCTGAATTTCTTTCTTCTACTTGTTCAATTCTATTGGTGAGACTTTCCAGAGCATTCACCTTTTTTATTTTATTTTTTTTTGAGACGGAGTCTCGCCCTGTCACCCAGGCTGGAGTGCAGTGGCACGGCTCAATGCAACCACCGCCTCCTGGGTTCCGGTGATTCCCTGGCTAATTTTTGTATTTTTGTCCAGCTAATTTTTGTATTTTTAGTAGAGACAGGGTTTCGCCATGTTGGCCAGACTGGTCTCAAAATCCTGACCTTGTGATCTGCCCACCTCACCCTCCCAAAGTACTGGGATTAGAGGGGTAAGCCACCATGCCTGGGCAGCATTTCACATTTCTAAAAGTGTGTCCAAAGTTTCCTGAATTTTTGGTTCTTTTTTCTTTAAGCTATCTATTTCCTTGAATATTTCTCCCTTCACTTGTTGCATCACTTTTTGGATTTCCTCTTGTTAAAAGTGGGCTTCACCTTTCTTTGGTCCATCCCTCTTTAGCTTAATAACTAACCTCCTAAATTCTTTTTCAGGTAAATCAGGGATTTCTTCTTGATTTGGATCCACTGCCGGTGAACTAGTGTGATTTTTTGGGGGTGTTGAAGAGCCTCATTTTGTCATATTACCAGGGTTTTTTTTTCTGGTTCCTTCTCATTTGGGTAGGCTCTATCAGAGGGAATGTTTAGGGCTGAAGGCTGCTGTTCAGGTTCTTTTGTCCCACAGGGTGTTCCCTTGATGTAGTACTCTCCCCCTTTTCCTATGGATGTGGCTTTCTGTGAGCCGTACTACAGTGATTGTTGTTTCTCTTCTGGGTCTAGCTACCCAGTAAGTTTATCTGGCTCCAGGCTGGTACTGCGGGTTGTCTGCACAGAGTCCTGTGATATGAAGCATCTATGGGACTCTCTGTCATGGATACCAGTGCCTGTTCCAGTGGAGATGGCAGGGCTGTGTGATGGACTCTGTGAGGGTTCTTGGCTTTGATGGTTTAATGCTCTATTTTTGGGCTGGTTGGGCTCCTGCCAGGAGGTGCGCTTTCCTGAAAGCATCAGCTGTAGTAACATAGAGAGGGACCAGCGGTGGGCGGGGCCCTGACACTCGCAAGATTATATGCCGTTTGTCTTCTGCTACCAGGGTGGATAGGGAAGTGCCATCAGGTGGGGGTGGGGCTAGGCATGTCTGAGCTCAGACTCTCCTTGGGCAGGTCTTGCTGTGGCTGCTGTGGTGGATGGGGGTGAGATCCCCAGGTCACTGGAGTTGGGTACCTAGGAGGATTATGGATGCCTCTGCTGAGAAATGCAGTTTGTCAGGGAAGTAGGGGAAAGCCGGCAGTCACTGGCCTCACCCAGCTCCCATGCAAACTGAAGGGCCTGTCTCACTCCCACCATGCCCCCCAACAACAGTCCTGAGTCTGTTTCCAGGTAGAGGGCATGATGGGCTTGAAAACTTGTCCTGTGCTACCTGCCTCCCAGCTGCAAAAGAAAAAGGCCTGAATTTTAAAATAGTTTTTATCTAGTTCTGTGAAGAATCTCAGTGGTAGTTTAATAGGAATAGCATTGAATCTATACATTGCTTTGGGTAGTATGGCCATTTTAACAATATTGATTCTTCCTATTCATGAGCATGGAATGTTTTTCCATTTGTTTGTGTCATCTCTGATTTCTTTGAGCAGTGTTTTGTAGTTCTCATTGTAGAGATCTTTCACCTTTTGGATCAGCTGCATTCCTAGGTATTTTATTCTTTTTGTAACAATTGTGAATGGGATTGCATTCCTGATTTGGCTCTTGGCTTGGCTATTGTTGGTGTATTGTTGGTGTACAGGAATGCTAGTGATTTTTGTACATTGATTTTGTATCCTGAAACTTCACTGAAGTTGTTTATCAGCTGAAGGAGCTTCTGGGCTGAGACTATGGGGTTCTCTAGATATAGGACCATGTTGTCTGCAAACAGGGATAGTTTGACTTCCTCTCTTCCTATTTGGATGCCCTTTATTTCTTTCTCTTGCCTGATTGCTCTGGCTATAACTTCCAATACTCTGTTGAATAGGAGTGGTGAGAGAGGGCATCCTTGTCTTGTGTCAGTTTTCTAGGGAGTTTTCTAGGGGAATGTTTCCAGCTTTTGCCCATTGAGTATGATTTTGGCTATGGGTTTGTCATATCTAGCTCTTATTATTTTGAGGTATGTTCCTTCAGTACCTAGTTTATTGAGAGTGGTTTTTTTTTTTTTGACAGAGTCTTGCTGTATTGCCCAGGCTGGAGTGCAGTCATGCAATCTTAGCTCATTGCAATCTCTGCCTCCGCCTCCTGAGTAGCTGGGACTACAGGCACATGCCACCATGCCCAGCTAATTTTTGTATTTTTAGTAGAGACGGGGTTTCCATGTTGGCCAGGATGGCCTTGATCTCCTGACCTCGTGATCTACCCGCCTCAGCCTCCCAAAGTCCTGGGATTACAGGCATAAGCCACCGTTGCTGGCCGAGAGTTTTTAACATGTTAATGATGTGTATGCTAAAGTGGCTAAAGAGGCGAAGTGTATGGATATCTGCAACTTACTTTGAAATGTATCAAAAATAAGATGTTTCAATGCAATAAAAGTTGAAAAAAAATAAGATGGATTGATAAAGGGACAGTTAATGGACAGATATGTGATAATGCAATTATTTTAAGACATTAATGGTCGAATCCAAATAGTGGGCATACGGATGTTTGCTGTACATTCTTAGAACTTTTCTGTATATTTAAAACTTTTCATAATAAAATTTTGGTAAAACTAGTGTTACTGAGAAGGTACCTAAGCCTACATAGGTCTAGTTTGGTTCAGTCAACATTTAGTGACACCTATAGTGCTCGAAGTGATATAATAACTATTAGGGATATAAGAGTGAAGTAACTCAGGCTCTTTGAGGTAGAGAGTGGCAGGAAATAAAACTGGAAAGCACAGGTTAGTTAATGGAGAGTCTTATACACCATGATAAGGAGCTTGAACTTTATCCTATGGGGTTTTAGGGAGGGGAATGATACTTAGGTAGGTTACTTTAGCAGCATTGTGGAGGCTAGATTTCAGGAGGAGGTGGTGGTGGTGGTAGTGGGTATAGACTAAAGACAAAGATAATAATTAGGAATCAGTACTCCAAATGAAGATGATTGATTAACCTAAATTCCAATGGTTATAGGGCTAGTTTCTAGAAATATTTAGGAGCATTAATCAATTGAATTAGATTGGTTGGATTAATTGTAAGTGGGTTATAGAGAATCAAGAATGACAAAGACCACATATGAAGGAGCAAGTTTGGAGTTTGAGGGGAAAATGATGAGTTTGGTTTAAGACATCTTATGTTTTGGATATTATCTAGTCAAAGACTTCTTTATTCATGCATTTTTGCCTACATTATTTTATAAACATTCACTATAGAATTCCAAGTCTGTTGCTAACAGTAAGATGTTGAGCAAAATGGATACAGATACTGCCTTTTAGAAAGTTACAGCCTAATAGGCTGGGTGCGGTGGCTCAAGCCTGTAATCCCAGCACTTTGGGGGGCCAAGGTGGGCAGATCACTTGAGCTCAGTAGTTCGAGACCAGCCTGGGTAACATGGTGAAACCTCATCTGTACTAAAAATGCAAAAATTAGCTGGGAGTAATGGCACGTGCCTGTAATCTCAGCTACTTGGAGGCTAAGGCAGGAGAAGTGCTTGAACCCAGAGGTGGAGGTTGCAGTGAGCCAAGGTCGTGCCACTGCACTTCAGTCTGGGTGACAGAGTAAGACTCTGTCTCAAAAAAAAAAAAAAGTTACAGCCTAGTGAAGGAGATAATTAAACCAAAGTTATAATAAAAAGTGATATTCATGGTGATAGGAAAAGTACAAGATGGTATGGAACTTCCTAGAAGGAACAGTTATCTTAACATTGGCTTGTAGATATTATCAGTTTGAAGCCTGGGATGAAGCCTGGACTGGAGATACCAATTAATGTCTTTCTGCTGCTGATTCCTGAGAGTTGATAAAAATGTCCCAGCAACTCAGGAGGCTGAGGTGGGAGGATGGCTTGAGCTTGGGAGGCCAAGGCTGCAGTGAGCTGTGATCACACCACTGCACTCCAGTCTGGGTGACAGAGCGAGACACTGTTATCAAGAAAAAAAAGTTCATTTTTTCTTTTGAGACAGTCTCGTTCTGTCGCCCAGGCTGGAGTGCAGTGGCATGACCTTGCCTCACTGCAACCTCTGCCTCCTGGGTTCAAACGATTCTTGTGTCTCAGTCTCCCGAGTAGCTGGGATTACAGGCGTGTACCACCACACCAGCTAATATTTGTATTTTTTTTTTTTCTTTTTAGTAGAGATGGGGTTTCACCATGTTCGCCAGGCTGATCTTGAATTTCTGGCCTCACGTGATCCACCCGCCTCCCAAAGTGCTGGGTTACAGGTGTAAACATCTACTCCTGGCTGAGAGAAAAAAAAAAGTATTTTCTTTTCTGTCCACTAAAAAAGTCTAAAAGCCAAGATTAACCCAGAGAAAATGAAGAAATGGAGAAATAGTAGATTCTAGGTATAAGACAGAATTTACAAGGAATTTACAAGACGAGTCTGGGACATCTCATGCCATAAAAGTTAAGCTGCTGCCAAAGACTAATAGGGTTAAAAGGACACAGGAGCCAACACATACACACACACACACACACACACACACACACACACACACACACACACACACATCCCAAACCCCAATGGATTAAAGACAAATGTGAAAGGTAAAAACTTTAATAAAAGGATATTATCTGTATGAGATTGGAAATAAGGAAGGACATCTTAAACAAGATATAAAAGCATACCATAAAGGTATAATGGTGCATTCTTGTCTTTAATATAGTCAAAATTTTTTTCGTCAACCACAAAGACAGGAAAGAGATAAGCAACAACTTGGGAGGAGTTATTTGTAACACTGACAAAGGATTAGTTTCTAAAATATATAAAGACTACTACAAATCAGTGAGAAAAAGGCAAAGAACTCAGTGGAAAAATGAGTAAAACATAGGAATAGGCATTTCAAGGAAGAAGAAACAAGATGGCAAGAAACATATGAAAAGATGTTCAACCTCATTATTAATCAGGCAAATACAAATTAAAACCTCAATGAGAAACCACTACACAGCTACTAGGGATGGCAAACATTTCAAAACCTGAGTGTTTAAGTATTAGCAAGATGTGGAGAAATGGAAACTCTTATACTTGTTTAGTGGAAATATAAATTGGCAAAACTACTCTAGGAAATATTTGGAATTATTTATTAAAATTACAGATATGTATTGCCTGTGACCAGAAATTTCACTCCTAAGTATATACCCTAGGAATATATTGTTGCCCTGTTCATAATAGAAAAAGCTAGAATCAACATAAATGTCCATTAACAGAAGAATGAATAAACTGAGTAGTGGATGAATAAATTGTATTCAGTCGGTGACATACTATAGGCAGTGAAAATGAATATACCTACATCTATACATGTCAGCATGGCTATATTCAAAAATAATATTTAGTGAAAAAAGTAAGTAACAAGAAGAATGCACTATGTTTCCACTTATATAAAGTTCAGAAAGAAGTAAAACTAAACAAGTTGTTAAATGAGTTTGAGACCAACAATATAGCCAAGACCCTGTCTCTACAAAAAGCCCAAAATTAGCTAGGCATGGTGGCATGCACCTATAATTCTAGCTACTCAGGGGGCTGAAGGGGGATGATTGCTTATGCCCAGGAGTTTGAGGTTACAGTGAGCTGTGTTCAAGCAACTGCACTCCAGCCTGGGTGACAGAGTGAGACTCTCTCTTAAAAAAAAAAAAAAAGATTTTATTTATGGAACTTGCCTCATATGGGAAAACCATAAAGACAAGCAAAAGAGTGGTTAAGACAAAATTTAAGACTGAGAGTAGATGGAAGAAGAAATGTAATTGAGGAGGGGCACCCAGGGGACTTCAAAGGTACTAGTAATGTTAATGATTTTTCTCTCAATGGTGGGATGAAGGTGATTTTTATTTTGTTTTCTGGCTTTCCATATTTTTGTATGTGTGGCTTTCAGAGAGGTGATGTCATGTAGGGGTTTCTCTAGGGTTGTGGTTCTTAACCAGGGATGACTTTTTACTATCTTCCTCCCCCTAGGAGACATTTGGCAATGTCTGGAGAGTTATTTGGTTATCGTGACTGGGGTGGGTAAACTACTGGCATTCAGTAGACGGAGGCCAGGGATTGCTGCTAAACATCCTACAATGCACAGGACGGCCCAAGAGCAAATAATTATTTGGCCCAAAATGTCAATAGCACTAAAGTTCAGAAACCCTGGTCTAACAGCCAGACTCCTTGGGTTTGAATTCTAGCTTTGCACTTTACAAGCTGGGAGACTATGGGAAATTACTAATCTCTGTGTCTCAGTATCGTTGTTTATATGAGGCTAATAGTAGTATCCATCTGATAGGTTTGTTGTGAGAATTAACTGAATTAAAACATAAGGTACTGAGTCCAGAACCAGACAAATAATAAGTACTTGATAAATACTAACAATAATGTTTTATTATTATTTTTGTTGAATATATTCAATTGGTTGAGAAAAAAGTTGATTAAGAGAAATATGTTGAAAAATAGTTATTATAGCAATAGAAAAATATGCAAAGACACACATATGCACAAACCCTACTTTAAAATGTAGCATGTGGAAATTTCACAAGAAGACCTTTGCAAACAATGACAGCCTGTTATAATCTGTATCTTATCTGTACTTAATAGCAATTTCTAAACAAGAAACCAGAGCAATGAACATAAAGTGTGTATGAGTTAGTGCTAATCTGAATTAAGCTATATTAGTAACTGAACTCAAAGTCTTGTGACAGATTACATTACAAAAACCATCCTATACTTTAGTGCACAAACTGATATTTCCCTTATTCTTTATAAAAACCGTTCCAGAAAGATCCTTGGGAAGTCAGTTTCTTGACTGGATTTCATGTACACTTGCTTATCCAAGTGGATGTGTCTGTAAAGTTGTGACAGGATGCTGTTTTTTTTTGTTTGTTTGCTTATTTCAAGACAGGGTCTTACTCTGTTGTTGCTCAGGGTGGAGTGCAGTGGTGTGATCTCAGCTCACTACAATCTCCAGCTCCTGGGCTCAAGTGATCTTCCCACCTTAGCCTCCTGAGTAGCTGTGACTACAGGTACACGCCACTGTGCCTGGCTACTTTTTGTATTTTTAGTAGAGATGGGGTTTTGCCATGTTGCCCAGGCTGGTCTCGAACTCCTGGGCTTACGCAATCCACCTTCCTTAGCTTCGCAAAGTGCTTGGGTGTGAGCCACTGCACCTGGCCAGGATGTTGTTGTTGTTGTTTTTTTAAAACAAGTATTCTAAAAAAAATAAGCTATTTAAAATATATACAATTTATGGTAAAGTTTCTTGAAGCTTTTGCGAATTAAACAAAGTTTTAGGCATGTACATTCAACTGTAATATGGCGTATTTCCCTCCAAGCAAATAAAGATTATTATTTTTATTTTCAATGCAGGTATGTCCAGGAAGAAGTAGATTGAAGCAATGATATTGATCATTACTATCATTAGTATAGTTCCGTGTAATTAGCAAAGTCCTACCACATTTGTGTTCACAAAAGAGCTTCATAAAAATCCCGTGGAGTGTGTGGCATTATCTCTATTTTAGGAATGAAGAAGTTAAGGCTTAGAGAGATGAAATGACTCGCCCAAAAGTTACAATGCTAGAAATTGTGGGACTATCATTCAGACTCAAGTCTCACAATAAATCCTAGCCTTTCTGTAATTGGTATAACAGGGAATTGCTATTTCCTCTCAAAATGAACTGAGATGCGATGTCAGGGACAGACACGGGGAGGGGTTCAGAACTACCTGTCAGATGTGATATTTTATATGCACTATTTATAAAAATTATATGTAAGTAATAAAATATATTGAATAATTTAATCATTATTATACACCTTTTATTTTTAAATTTTTTACTTTGGATAATTTCAAACATATATCAAGGAGAGAATGACATTTGCAAACTGCTGTATTACCCGCTACCCAGCTTCATCAGTTATCAACTCCTGGCTACTCTTTCTTTTTTTTTTCTGTGACACAGAGTCTTGGTCTGTCACCCAGGCTGGAGTGCAGTGGCATGATCTCGGCTCACTGCAATTTCTGCCTCCTGGGTTCAAGTAATTCTCATGCCTCAGCCTCCCAAGTAGCTGGGATTACAGGTGCAGCTGCCACACCTGGCTAATTTTTGTATTTTTAGTAGAGAGGGTTTTGCCATGTTGGCCAGGCTGGTCTCAAACTCCTGGCCTCAAGTGATCCACCTGCCTCGGCCTCCCAAAGTGCTGGGATTACAAGCATGAGCCATCGCGCCTGGCCAACTCCTGGTTACTCTTAATTCACCTATATCCCTTCTACTTTCTCCCTACTGAATCATTTTGAGTCAACTTGAAGACGTGTAATTTCATTTGTACATATTCTGTCATGCACAATTTTATTTTAAAATAGCTTTTAAATAATTACAACTTGGGAATACTGAAAAGCTGAAGACATTTTTAGAAGCTGTTAGTGTAGTTAATATAGACCAGTTAATCTAGTTAATGTAGTCCAGTTAATGTAGACCAATAGATAGCATTTCTTGAGTTCAAAATAATCACATACATTACGCTTTTCTCTTAGAATTTAAATGTCTAGTAATAAACAGAGAAAGTGTTTTACCTGTTCTCTGCCGTCTTCTCTCAGTTCTCCGTCTAAAGTAAAAGATTAAAACATTAATTATCTTAAAAATCTAATAAAAGACCTTGAGAAAAATTTTTTACAACACTAAAAACAGAAATGCTTAAAATAATAAGTTAAAATGCTGAAAACTCTAGAGAAATAAAAAACCAAACCTTAACATACTATGAAAGTACCAATCATTTTCATATATATGTGTATGGCTACCTTGTGTTACAGTATTTACTATGTATAGTATATAATAGCAGCATATCACTTGAGAGCTTATTAGAAATGCAGAGCCATAGGCTCCAGCCCAGATCTACTGAATCAGAATCAACTTTTCAACAAGATCTCCAAATTTATCTATATTTATTTGTATGATCATTGAAATTTCACCTTTGTAATAATCAGGCAACTTGGTATTTTATATCAATGACAAGCAGTCTTATACCAACTAGAAATGCTCAGAGTTTTCTTGTTTTTATTAATTTACTGAAAGTTCTTGCAAGCTATAACATAGTTTTTCTGTTATACTTTGAATACTTGGGTGTCTTGAATATCATTACCTTCTGCATTACAGGTATTAGTCATCAAAAATCCAGAACAGATGTCTTTTTCAGGTTCATTCTTTCTGTCAATTATTTGTCTGCAGTATATGGGTGTTTTTCATTGGAAAAAGGATTAAAAAGAAAATTTTAAGGTTAGGTATAAGTTATAGATTTTAAAGTATTAAAATATTTAAAAATTTCTGGGTTAAAAAACGTAATTAAAAAATTTCTTTGGAAACTTTCAACAATATAGTAATCATTTAAATACCATTATATTTAAAAACAGAGAAAGCCACTTTTAATTTTTCCACCATTAAATATTTTACAGGACATTTCAAAGAGCGGTTAAATTAAACTAACATACAAATAATGTATTTTACATATGAAGTTTTAAGAGAAACAATCATGGAAACCAAATGTGATGCTCTGAACTCATGGCTATTACAAAATTAAAATTAATAATGAAGTTTTATAAACTTGTAAAAGTAATTCACTTTTGATGTAGAAAACCCCCCACCAAAACATAGAAAAAGAATAATATAAATATCCAGAGTAGTTGTCTGGATATTTAGCTCCACTACTTATTATTATATATCTTTTAAAAAAATAAAACTGAGATAACGCAGTCTTGTGAAATTTCATGTCATCATCTTTCACTTATTATATTCTTTTGTTTTAAAATTTGTACTGTTTCTATGTTAAAACTGACTTTCTTAAGGTATAGAGTTTTGTGATTTTTAACAGATGTTTAGATTCTTGTTATTACCATTACAAACAGAATATAGAACAGTTTCATTATGCCAAAAAAACCTCCCTTATATACTTTATAGTTACACCCCCCTCAACCTATACACCCTGGCAACCACAGAAATCTTCATAACTATAGTTTTCACTTCATGAATGTTATATAATTGGAATTATACCATATAAACTTTTGTGACTGACTTCTGTCATTCAGTATAATGCCCTGATATTCATCCAAGTTGTTAAACGTGTATGAATGCTTCACTGCTTTTTATTGCTGAGCAGTATTCCATTACAGATGTGTGTACCAGTTTATTTATTCACCTGTTGAAGGGTATTTTTCTCAGTTTTTGAAAATTATGAATAAAACTGCTATAAGCATTCATGTAAAGGTTCTTGTGTGAACCTGTTTTTACTTTTCTAGTGTAAATACTTAATGGGATTGTTGAATCATACAGTGAATACAAATTTTACTTTGTAAGAAACTGCAAAGCCGTTTCCCAGAAGAGTTGTACTATTTTATATTACATCTCATGCGACAATGAATGAGAGTTCAGTTACTTTGCATCATCCTCATCAGCACTTGGAATTGTCAGTATTTTTAAAAATTATTGACATTCTAGGGCCGGGCACGGTGGCTCACACCTGTAATCCCAGCACTTTGGGAGGCCGAGGCGGGCGGATCATGAGGTCAGGAGATCGAGACCATCCTGGCTAAAATGGTGAAACCCCGTCTCTACCAAAAATACAAAAAATTTTTTTAAAAAAAATTATTATTATACTTTAGGTTTTAGGGTACATGTGCACAATGTGCAGGTTTGTTACATATGGATCCATGTGCCATGTTGTTTTGCTGCACCCATTAACTCGTCATTTTTAGCATTAGGTATATCTCCTAATGCTGTCCCTCCCCCCTCCCCCAACCCCACAACAGTCCCCCGAGTGTGATGTTCCCCTTCCTGTGTCCATCAGTTCTCACTGTTCAATTCCCACCTATGAGTGAGAACATGCGGTGTTTGGTTTTTTGTCCTTGCAATAGTTTACTGAGAATGATGTTTTCCAGTTTCATCCATGTCCCTACAAAGGACACGAACTCATCATTTTTTATGGCTGCATAGTATTCCATGGTGTGTCTGTGCCACATTTTCTTAATCTAGTCTATCCTTGTTGGACATTTGGGTTGGTTCCAAGTCTTTGCTATTGTGAATAGTGCCGCAATAAACATACATGTGCATGTGTCTTTATAGCAGCATGATTTCTAGTCCTTTGGGTATATAACCAGTAATGGGATGGCTGGCTCAAATGGTATTTCTAGTTCTAGATCCCTGAGGAATCGCCACACTGACTTCCACAATGGTTGAACTAGTTTACAGTCCCACCAACAGTGTAAAAGTGTTCCTATTTCTCCACATCCTCTCCAGCACCTGTTGTTTCCTGACTTTTTAATGATTGCCATTCTAACTGGTGTGAGATGGTATCTCACTGTGGTTTTGATTTGCATTTCTCTGATGGCCAGTGATGATGAGCATTTCTTCATGTGTTTTTTGGCTGCATAAATGTCTTCTTTTGAGAAGTGTCTGTTCCTGTCCTTTGCCCACTTTTTGATGGGGTTGTTTGTTTTTTTCTTGTAAATTTGTTTGAGTTCATTGTAGATTCTGGATATTAGCCCTTTGTCAGATGAGTAGGTTGCAAAAATTTTCTCCCATTCTGTAGGTTGCCTGTTCACTCTGATAGTAGTTTCTTTTGCTGTGCAGAAGCTCTTTAGTTTAATTAGATCCCATTTGTCAATTTTGGCTTTTGTTGCCATTGCTTTTGGTGTTTTAGACATGAAGTCCTTGCCCACGCCTATGTCCTGAATGGTACTGCCTAGGTTTTCCAATCGATAGAAAAAGAGGGAATCCTCCCTAACACATTTTATGAAGCCAGCATCGTCCTGATACCAAAGCCTGGCAGAGACATAACCAAAAAAGAGAATTTCAGACCAATATCCTTGATGAACATTGATGCAAAAATCCTCAATAAAATACTGGCAAACCGAATCCAGCAGCACATCAAAAAGCTTATACACCATGATCAAGTGGGCTTCATCCCTGGGATGCAAGGCTGGTTCAACATACGCAAATCAATAAATGTAATCCAGCATATAAACAGAACCAAAGACAAAAACCACATGATTATCTCAATAGATGCAGAAAAGGCCTTTGACAAAATTCAACAACCCTTCATGCTAAAAACTCTCAATAAATTAGGTATTGATGGGACGTATCTCAAAATAATAAGAGCTATCTATGACAAACCCACAGCCAATATCATACTGAATGGGCAAAAACTGGAAGCATTCCCTTTGAAAACTGGCACAAGACAGGGATGCCCTCTCTCACCACTCCTATTCAACATAGTGCTGGAAGTTCTGGCCAGAGCAATCAGGCAGGAGAAGGAAATAAAGGGTATTCAATTAGGAAAAGAGGAAGTCAAATTGTCCCTGTTTGCAGATGACATGATTGTATATCTAGAAAACCCCATTGTCTCAGCCCAAAATCTCCTTAAGCTGATTAGCAACTTCAGCAAAGTCTCAGGATACAAAATCAATGTACAAAAATCACAAGCATTCTTGAACACCAGTCACAGACAAACAGAGAGCCAAATCATGAGTGAACTCCCATTCACAATTGCTTCAAAGAGAATAAAATACCTAGGAATCCAACTTACAAGGGATGTAAAGGACCTCTTCAAGGAGAACTACAAACCACTGCTCAATGAAATAAAAGAGGATACAAACAAATGGAAGAACATTCCATGCTCATGGGTTGGAAGAATCAATATCGTGAAAATGGCCATACTGCCCAAGGTAATTTACAGATTCAGTGCCATCCCCATCAAGCTACCAATGACTTTCTTCACAGAATTGGAAAAAAACCACTTTAAAGTTCATATGGAACCAAAAAAGAGCCCGCATTGCCAAGTCAATCCTAAGCCAAAAGAACAAAGCTGGAGGCATCACGCTACCTGACTTCAAACTATACTACAAGGCTACAGTAACCAAGACAGCATGGTACTGGTACCACAACAGAGACATAGATCAATGGAACAGAACAGAGTCCTCAGAAATGATGCCGCATATCTACAACTATCTGATATTTGACAAACCTGACAAAAACAAGAAATGGGGAAAGGATTCCCTATTTAATAAATGGTGCTGGGAAAACTGGCTAGCCATATGTAGAAAGCTGAAACTGGATCCCTTCCTTACACCTTATACAAAAATTAATTCAAGATGGATTAAAGACTTAAATGTTAGACCTAAAACCATTAAAATCCTACAAGAAAACCTAGGCAATACAAAAAATTAGCCAGGCGTGGTGGCAGGCGCCTGTAGTCCCAGCTACTCGGGAGGCTGAGGCAGGAGAATGGCATGAACCCGGGAGGCGGAGCTTGCAGTGAGCCGAGATCTTGCCACTGCACTCCAGCCTGGGTGACAGAGCGAGACTCCGTCTCAAAAAAAAAAAAAAAAAAAAAAAATTACTGACATTCTAATAGGTGTACAGAGGTATCTCATCATGGTTTTAATTTCAATTTCCCAAATAACCAATGATATTAAATGTATTTGTTTGCTATCCATATATCTCCTTATTGAAATGTCCGTCCAAGTCTTTTGACCACTGTAATTGGGCTATTTGTTTTCTTACTGTTGAGCTTTGAGAGTTCTGTATATATTCTGGATACAACTCCTTTGCTGGATATGTGACTTGCAAATATTTGCTCCCATCATGTAGCTTATCTTTTCAGGCTCCTAACAGTGCCTTTTGAGGAACAACAGTTGATGAAGTTACCAATTTTTAAAAAATGGATCATGCTTTTGGTGTCTAGTTGGAGAATTCTTTGTTAATCCCAGGTCACACATATTTCCTCCTATGCTTTCTTCTAGTTTTACATTTTATATTTAGATCTATGATTTATTTTTAATTTTTGAGAGTAATGTGTGAGGTTTAGTTTGAGATTCTTTGTGTGTCTGTGTGTGCATACATGTATATTGTGCCAATACCATTTGTTGAAAAACTATCCTTTCTCCATTGAATTACCTTTGTACTTTTGTCAAAAATCAGCTGGGCAGATTTATATGGGTCTATTTCTGGGTTATATGTTCTGTTTCATTAATCTGTGTGTCTGTCCTTTTACTAATACCACAATTTCTTGATTAGTTATAGCTTTGGGGATGGCAAACCACAGTCCCTAGGCGAAATCCAGTTCATACATATTTTAGTAAATAAAGTTTTATTGGAATACATTCATTTTATATTATCTATGGCTGCTTCCTTGCTATGATGACAGTTAAGTAGCTGTGACAGACTATGTGACCTGCAAAACCAAAAATCTTTACTAAATGGCCCTTCACAGAAAATGTTTGTCAACCCCTGCTTTAGCAAAAGTCCTAAGATCATGTATGATTCTTCCAACATTATTTTCCTTTTTCAAAATGTTTTTTGTTATTCTAGCTTCTTTGTCTCTTTTTATAAATTTTAGAATCAGCTTGTTGATATCTTTAAAAACTCCTTCTGGGATTTTGATCAGAATTTTATCAGATCTTTAGATTAATCAGAAATCTTTAGATCAGTCAGGAGACAGCTGACATCTTTACTATATTGAGTCTTCAAACCGTAAACATGTCTCTCTATTTATTTGTTTACTTATTTATTTGACAGAGTCTCGCTTTGTTGCTCAGGCTGGAGTGCAGTGGTGGGATCTTGGCTCACTGCAACCTCCACCCCCTGGATTCCAGCGATTCTCCTGCCTCAGCCTCCTGAGTAGCTGGGACTACAGGCTCGTGCCACCATACCCGGCTAATTTTTTTTTTTTATTTTTAATAGAGACGGGGTTTCACCATATTGCCCAGGCTGGTCTCGAACTCCTGACCTCAGGTGATCTGCCCGCCTAGGCCTCCCAAAGTGTTGGGATTACAAGCATGAGCCACCATGCCTGGCTCATTTATTTTAATCTTCTTAAGTTTTTAGCATACAGGTGGAATGTTTTGTTAGACTTATAACTAGTATTTCATTTATTTTGGAGCTACTGTAATTTAAAAAGCTTTTTTGGTTTTCAACTGTACATTACTAGTATATAGAAATACAATTGGGCCGGGGGTGGTGGCTCATGCCTGTAATCCCAGCACTTTGGGAGTCCGAGGCAGGCAGATTGCCTGAGGTCAGGAGTTCGAGACCAGTCTGGTCAACATGGTAAAACTCTATCTCTACTAAAAATACAAACAAATTAGCTGGGCGTGGTGGCATGCGCCTCTAATCCCAGCTACTAGGGAGGCTGAGGCAGGGGAATTGCTTGAACCAAGGAGGTGGAGATTGCAGTGAGCCGAGGTCGTGCCATTGCACTCTAGCCTGGGTGACAGAGTGAGACTCTGTCTCAAAAAAAAGAAATACAATTGATTTTTATGTGTTGACCATATATCTGGTGACCTTGCTAGATGCACTTATTAGTTGTAGGAACCATTTTGTCTGCAAAAAGGGATGGTTTCATTTCTTCTTTCATACAGTGTCCCATAAGAGTGGTAAAAGTGGACATTTTTACCATGTTTCCAATCTTAGGAGGAAAACATTCAGTCTTTCTCTATCAAGTAGTATAATAGCTGTAGTATTCTTTTTTTCCTTCTTGGTAGAAACTCTCTATAGTTTGAGGAAGCCCCTTTCTACTCCTAGTTTTCTGGGCTTTTTTTTTTTTTTTTTTTTAAATCATGAATGGGTATGGAATTTTGTCAGACATGTTTTTTGTACCAGTTGATTTGATCAGTTGATTTTTCTTATATTGTTAAAACTGTGGATTACATTAATTTTTGAATATTGAATAAGCTGTGCATTCCCAAGGTAAATCCCACTTAATTCTGCTATATTATTATTTTTATATATTACTAAATTCTTAATCCTTGTTGAGGATTTTTACTTCTATATGTATGAGAGACATAGTAGTCTATAGTTTTTTTGTACTTTTTGTTTTGTTTTGTTTTTTTTTAAAAAATTCCATGGCACTGCTTGATATCTTTTTTTGTATTGTCTTTGGGTAGTAGCCTCAGAAAATGAGCTGGGATGTGTTGAATTATCATCTTATATTTTCTGAAAGAAATGTGCACAATTGCTAGTATATTCTTCTCTCAACGAATTCACCAGTGAAACCATCAGGACCTGGAGATATCTTTTACAGAGTTTTTTGTTTTGTTTTAAACTACAAATTTAATTCCTTTAATAGCCATAGGATTCAGATGATCTCTTTCATTTTCTGCCAGTTTGGTTTTTGTGGCTTTCAAGGAATTATTCCATTCAAACTATGTTGTTAAACTTATTTGCATACAGTAGTTCATGACGTTATTTTTTATCTACTTAATGTCGGTAAAGTTTAAGATAATATACCCTCTTTCGTTCCTGATATCAATAATCTATGTCTTCTTTTTCTCTTTGTCTGACTAGAGTTTTATCAGTTTTGTTGATCTTTTCAAACAGGCTTTTGACTTCATTAATTTTTCTGTTTTCAACTTCAATGATATATGCTCTTTATTATTTCCTTTCTTCTGCTTCCTTTGAGTTTACTTTGCTTTTCTTCCTTTAGTCTCTTTAGATGGAAGCTTAGATTGTTGACTGAGGCATTTCTTCTTTTCTAATGTAAGCATTTAATTGAATAAAATTCTTATTTTAAGCTGTGATTTTTTTTTTCAGTTTATAATCTTTTCTGACTTCGTTAAGACTGCCTCTTTGACCTAGGGATTATTTAGAAGTTTCTTAATTTCTAAGTGTTTGGAGAATTTTCTCTATTTCTTTCTGTTATTTATTTCTAATCTATTCCCATTATGGTCAGAGGACATACTTTGTGTATTCTTCTAGGTTTGTTTTATGACCCAGGATATGGTCTGTTTTGGTAAGTTCACATGCACTGCAAAAGGATGTGTGTTCTACTGTTGTTGGGTGGAATGATTTTCTGTCCCTAGTTCTATCAGTTGTTGAGAAAGGACTGATGCAGTCTCCAAATGCAAATGTAGATTTGTCTGTTCTCATTGTGATCTCTATCATTTTTTCTTATATATTATGACATTCTCTTGTCAGATGCAAACACATTTAGAATTGTTACGCTTTCTTGATAAATTGACTCTTTTATCATCTTTTCCTTCTTTCCTGGTGTCCCAAGTTTCCCTCTGGTATCATTTACCTTATGTCTCAAGAACTTCTTTTAGTAATTCTTTAATAACAAATCTACTGGAAACATATTTACTAAGTTTTCCTTTACCAAATTTGAAGTTTTCAGGTATTCTTTGTATATATATTTTTTTCAGCATTGCATTCTTTATCCTCTCCTTCTAGGGCTCTAATGTCATGAATGTTAGACCTTTTGGCATTGCCTCACAGGTCCCTCGGTTCATTTCTTTAAAAAATATGTTTTCTTTGTTGTTCACTGGATACTTTCGATTGATCTGTCTTCAAGTTCATTGATTTTCCTTTGTTATCCCTATTCTGCTATTATCAAACCTATCAATGAGTTAAAAAATTTTGTGGGGGCCAGGCGCGGTGGCTCACGCCTGTAATCCCAGCACTCTGGCAGGCTGAGGTGGTTGGATCATTTGAGTTCAGGAGTTCGAGACCAGGCTGGGTAACATGGTAAAAACTCATCTCTACCAAAAAAAAAAAAAAAAAGCAAAAATTAGCAGGGTGTGGTGGCATGCACCTGTAGTCCCAGATCCTTGGGTGGCTGAGGCAGGAGGATCGCTTGAGCCCAGGAGGCTAAGGCTGCAGTGAGCTATGATTGCACCATTGCAATCTAGCCTGTGAGACAGAATGAGACCCTGTCTCAAAAAAAAACTTTTTTTTTTTTTTTTGGTTAATTTGCTTTTGAATTCTTTATTTGTTTCTTCTTTATACCTTCTATTTCTTTTTGATACTTGGGTTTTTTTTTGTTTGTTGCTTTTTTAAAGAGATGAGGTGTCACTAGTTGCCTAGGCTACCCTCCAACTCCTGGGCTCAAGTGATTTTCCTGCCTCAGTCTCCCAAGTAGCTGGGACTACAGGTGCATGCCACCATGCCTGGCTTGTTTCAGTAATTTTAATGATTGTTGGAGCTCCTTAAAGTTTGTCAGATAATTCCAACATTTGTCATCTCAGCGTTATTGTCTTTTGATAATCTTTTCTCACGTGAGTTGAGATTTTCCTGCCGCTTTATATATCAAGTAATTTTTGGTATCCTGGACATTTTGAATATTTTAAGACTTGATCTTGTTAAAATTCTGTGATGAATGTTATTTTTGTTTTAGCAAGCAATTATCTTATTATGTTTAGGCTTCAAGTTACAGTGTTCCTCTGTGAGCTATGGTATGTCAGTTTACTTTTCAAAGCTTCTTTGCAGGGCTGTTTGTCATGCTGTTTGGTGATATTTGCAGTGCTGTCAGTGTCTGTACCATCCAGCAGCAAATATATAAGCTGGGTGATAGTTTATCCATCAGTTTAGATATCAAAGTCTTTTATATACTGGTTAGAATCAGATCCACACATGCATACCTTGGGGTAAGCCCTGGAGTTTATAAACAATTTAATGGGGTTGTTTTCACAAGCTTTCATGTCTGCAGTCTCCTTTGGTGCTTTCTGGATCCAGGAAGCTGCATCTTTAGTTACCTTACGCTTCCATGTACCTCCATGGTTGCACTTGACTAGGCCCAAGTGGTGGTGAACTAAAGGAAAACACACTAGTAAACTTGCCATAGGTTCAGAGGCACCTCAAGTTCTTGTCTTCTTCCTCATTCCTTCTGTATTATTTACTTTTCAGACTCCCCAAACAGCTGCTCCAATATATTCTACCTAGGATTTTTAGCTGCATTCAATGGGTAAGACAGGAGGAATATGCTTACTCCATCTTACCTGGAACCAGAACCTGATAATCATGATTTTTAAGTGAGTATATAGTATCTGTTATTTAGATATACTGTAATTTAGTCATTAATTCCACATATATATTTTTAGGTCATTCACTTATATAATAACAATGTGATTAACATTTTTATGTTTATATTACAAAAATGAAATTTAAAGTTATGGCATTTTTAGGCTTTTGTTATATGTTGCTAAAATTAGTTTCTGAAAGATTGATACTAATTTACAAATTTGACCATCACAAAGAACATTGACCACAATTCATTAAAACACATCAAATGATATTTAAAAATCCATATGAACCTCCGCTCCCCTACTACCCAAACAGTGGCCACTACTGGGGCTTGCTGGGTTAATTTATTATCCTAAAAACTGTTAAATCTAGGGAAGTTATCAAGCATTTACTCTTCCTTTCGAGGTAACTGAATAGTTGATAATGAAACTTTTATTATGTATAGAAGTACTCAAACTTATAAATGCAGAAGGAGCTACAAAATTAGAAAATCATCATTTCACAACCCCTAATAAAATAATCTAGGCAATGTTCATCAGTGATTTCAAAAACATCAACTGAAAGGTTGCTGGGGAAGTTTATAATGGAGAATTCCATTAATCAGTCTTGCTTCACTAAAAGACATTATAATCCTCATGTTGTGATGTAATAGGAAGCCCACAGCACCATCTACTATGCATTACTTGGGACACAAAGCAACAATTTCCCCAAATTTGCTTATAGGACCATAAGTAAGAAAACAAAATAATAAAAATGTATAAATATAAGGGATTTGCAGATGACATGTGCTCTTCTCCCTTGTTCCAGATATGCAGTGTATCTGTGGGAAGAAGCATACAAAGCTTGATGTACCTTGAACCATAGTTAATAGCTATGGTCTGTAAGGAAAGTATTACATGACAGTGTGAGAGTGTGTCAGGGCATACTTAAGGAATTTTCTGGGCCTCTGCCATATCTGCAGAAGGCAGTTCAGTACCCTTGTCTAGCTCTGTTTTCAGTTGTGCAGGAAACAGCAAAGACAAAAGCATCTATTATTTAGTTATAATTTTTGCATGTATATATAAATGGTGCCATATTCCTTATGTGCTTTTCACTTTCCATAATTCCCTCTCTGAAAGTTTGAATTTCTTAACCTTTTTGTCACTCCCTCTTGACACAGAAAGGTATGTGAACCTAGACTCAAAGAATATGGCACAGAGATAATAAATAGACCCAAAGAAATAGTGAAAAGGACATTTCTGGCTGTTCTGCAATGGCAATGTTTCATGATTTTGAAACACACATTTCAATATTTCATTATGCACTAACAAAGCTGCAGGAGGTCCATATCTGAGAATAACTGCTTTCAGAAAGTAAAACAAAAAAGCCCCTTAAAGTGAATCAATTTAAAATGGGGTTGAAAATCATAGTAAATGGTGACAATATAATTTGACTAAAAATAAGAGGTAAAAATATATAGATAAGCTTATTTTACTTGTATTAATAAAATATATGTTATAATTTCAGCTGTTCATAAATTCATTTTTTTCTTTTTTTCGACATGGAGTCTTGCTCTGTTGCTTAGGCTGGAGTGCAGTGGCACGATCTCGATTCACTGCAACCTCCTGTGTTCAGGCGATTCTCCTGCCTCAGCCTCCCGAGTAGCTGGGACTACAGGCGTGTGCCACCACACCCGGTTAATTTTTGTATTTTTATTTTTAGTAGAGATGGGATTTCACCATGTCGGCCAGGCTGGTCTTGAACTCCTGATCTCAAGTGATCCACGTGCCTCAGCCTCCCAAAATGCTGGGATTACTGGCATGAGCTATTGTGCCCAGCCATCTGTGCATAAATTCTTAGATGGAACAAAGTCAGTCAGTTTGATTTGGAGAGTGGGGAATGGTTCTACTTTTTCTGACCAAATTGTCTTACAGTATGATATGGCATATTTAACTTCATATTCGACTTGCACAGCATACAAGTTCAGAAAGAGGGCCATTTTTTTCAAAAAATATTCAAGGACTTAATCATTTTTCTGAGGGATTCTATTAATACTTTGATAAATTCATTTGCAGTTTTATTATTCTTCTTGAATTTCTCTTTTTAATTGGTCTAAGTTCCTTTTCCTGATTTATCAGTAGTTTTACATGAGATCTGAACATTTCTGTAACATCTCTTTCATTGACTTCATGAAATATTGTTTTTGCAAGATTTTTAGTTGTTTTGAAATATGTTTGTATTGCTGTGTTGGGTATTTAAAGAGCTGACAATCGGTGAAAATACTGATAAACTAATATTTCATAGGTGGAGATAAATGCTAGTCTTCACTGGGGAGGGATATTTGAATGGGGAGAGGACTGAGTTTACAAGTAGTTAACTTATTGTTAAACATTTCATGTTATAAGGACTATTGTTCTATGTAAACTTATAACTACAGGGTCTCAGATAATGAATATTTGGGTAATTAGGAACCCCTATAGTTAAAAAATTATATCTTTGAATGCAACTTATGAAGTTTGAATGCTCTGAGCTTTGTGGGATAAAAGTACTATGCAAATAGTAAATGTCACATGAAGTCCACTAATAAAGGTTAAGGATTTCAAAATATGTAATATAGATAAGGCTTTATACATGAAATTATACCTCATTTGACTTAGTAACTAAAAAGAAAATGAAACATTCCAAGTGAAAACACTCTTAAAATACATAAATTTTGGTGCCTTAGATTTTCTAAGGTTTTCATTTGTCTAGTTCTGATACTGGAGAACTAACTGCAGTTCCATAAAAGAGCTGTGAATCTATAAAGCAGCTCATTTCCTTCCAGCTTTTCTTGAGACATATTAAAGCCACAATAAAATATAACTTCTCCTTCTCAATAAGCTTTAGTGGATCAGAAAAAGAAACTAAGAAAATAGGCCAGATTAAGCTGGAGAAAAAATGGAAATCTTTTTGTTCTTCAACTCCCATTGTCTTTCTCACATTATCAGTTTTCTTAAAAATAGCTATAGAGTCAGTGAAAACGTGTAAACATCTTTAGATTGCCAAATTGATTATACCCTTTCATTTTTATGTTTTAAAAGAGCTTAAGATTGTTTATCTTCTTTGGAAAGATGTTTAAAATTAGCCACATTTAATCATATACCAAGGCTTAGAAAAGGATGTCTCTAGTGAGTTTCTGGTTTTATAGGCAGCAAACATAAAGCACCTGGTGGGCACAATATGAACTTACAGTTTTATGTAATATACATTAAAGCTACCTTAAGAGCTCAACACACTGGAAATGCTTAGTATATTCTACATTTATTTCAGTTTAAGATACAGAAATGGACTTCCTAGACATATGCCATATGTTCTCCTCTCATGCCAAGTTAACAAGAATTAAAAGACTGAGATGAATAAACAAGGTCAAGTTAGGCTGAGCCAAATTAGACAACAGAATAATTGTCAGATTTTCTGTTGGCAGGGACAGTTTGTTTTGAGCCAATCTTCATGAATTATAGGCTGTAATTTTTTTTTTTCTGGTAAGTCTACTGCCAGGCATTCTGTTGACAATTTCTTTGTTTTGTAAACACTGAAAATTTTCATCCATTATATTGTTTATAGGCACACACCAGGATTCTGAATAGATGAGTATTTTTGGTTTGTTCCAACTTAAAGGAAAACTGCTTAGACATGAATCAAATAAAATCACGCCAAAATTTAACAACTTTTAACAAGATAGTATTTCATTTGGAGTTTCTTATGTATGAATTCAATACTGGTTCATTATAATAGCAGGAAACCAACCAGTATTGTAGTTAATTTCTAGCTGTAAATATCAAAGTAGATATATTTACTGCAAATACAAGGTTTATTTGTTCTACAATAAATAATTTTAGACCTTGGAAAGGATAATCTAATACAAATGAGAAAATTGAGGCAACCAGAGAAGTTGACTTATTTGAAATATAAGAACTAATTTAGGGCTGTACCTAATCTAATTATTTTTAATTTAGTCCTAGGATCATTCATTTTGTTTATACACTGTCTGACATGGTTTAGATCTGTGTCCTCACCAAATCAAACTTGACATTAGATATGTCAAATTGTAATCCCCAGAGTTGGAGGTCGGACCTGGTGGGAGGTGATTGGATCGTGGGAGTGGTTTCTCATGAATGGCTTAGCACTGTCCCCTTGTTCTTGTGATAGCAAGTAAGTTCTCATGAGATCTGGTGGTTTAAAAGTGTGTGACACCTCCCCCCCAGACCCCTCTATTCCTCCTGCTCTGACCATGTGAAGTGCTGGCTCCCCCTTTGCCTTCTGCCATGATTGTAAGTTTCCTGAGGCCTCCCCAGAAACTGAGCAGATGCTAGCATTATGCTTCCTGTACAGCCTGAGGAAGAGTGAGCCAATTAAACCTCTTTTCTTTATAAATTACCCAGTCTCAGGTATTTCTTTATAAGAATGTGAGGACAGACCAATATAATGTTTAAGGCTTTGTTACACACAAATGTGTATGTATAAAGATGTAATTTATAATAACACAAAGGAGCAAGAGAGAGGAATGGAGCAATACAGGAGCAAAGTTTTTATATACTATTGTTGTTAAATTGATATTAAAACAAACTAAGTTGTTATAAATTAAGATTTATAATCATCAGGTGAACCACAAGAGAAAAAGCCTCCAAAGAAATTACAAGGGTATTAAAATACCTGCTTAACACAAGAGAAGGCAATAAGTGAGGAATAGAGGAATAGCTACAAGGAATGTAGAATATGACAGCAAAATGACTGATGTAAATCCTGACTTATTTAGTAATTACACTAATAATAAATGGATTAAACTCTCCAATTAAAAGGAAGAGATTGGAGGAATGAATTTAAAAATAATCACTTTCAAATCTTTTAAGATATATGACAGTATGTAAGAGACAAAGTGAGAAACTTTAAAAGAGAATTAAAAAAATATATTGTTTTTCTTATGTAAAGTGAGTGTCCCTCAATTCCTGTTGTGTTTTCATCAGGACTGGGAGCTGAATTTCGTCAAAGGCATTTTCAACATCTATATAAATAATTGTATGATTTTTATCAACCTTAGATCTATTAATATGGTATATGATATTAATGGATTTGGTAACACTAAAACAACCTTGTATTTTCAGGGTGGGTCCAAGTGTTGGTTTTTTTCACTAATATTTTACATGAATGATATTGGCTTGTCATTTTTCTGTGGAAAAGTTTTTCTTTATTTTCAATGCTTTGGAATAATTTATAGAGCATTGGGAATATCTGATCTTTGAAGGTTTGGTAGAATTCTACCTGGTCATCTGGGCCTTTTGCTCTTTTACAGGGTAATAATTTCTTAATAATCTTGTCTATTTCTTTTATGAAAATTGGTGTGCTTCAGATTTCTAAATTCAATGGTGGACACTTTTGGCAATCTGTATTTATCTAGTATATTATCTATTGTTTTCTAAGTTTTCAAATTCATTTGCATAGAAATTTGCAAAGTAGGCTCTTATGATTAAAAAGAAAAAACCCTCTCTTGTTTAAATGGTTAATTTCTCCCTTCCTCCCTCTGCCATTTCTTAATTTTGTATGTTTGTGTTTTCTCTCTCTTTTTTTGATCAAGTTGGTCTATTTTGTTGTTTCAAAAACATTTGGATTTGATAATTACATCTACAGTTTTTTGTTTGTTTTGTTTTGTTTTTTGTCTTCTACCTGAGGTATCAGTAATCTATGGCTTATGGACTGGTTGCCTGTTTTGGTAAATAAAGTTTTTTGTTTGTTTTGTTTTTTGCTTTGGAAATTTCTTTTTTTAATTTTAATTTTAATTTTTTTATTTTGAAACGGAGTCAAGCCCAGTCATCCAGGCTGGTGTGCAATGGCGCAGTCTAGCCTCAGCGCAACCTCCGCCTCTCGGGTCCAAGCAATTCTCCTGCCTCAGCCTCCCAAGTAGCTGGGACTACAGGTGCGTGCCACCACACCTGGCTAATTTTTGTATTTTTAGTAGAGACGGGTTTCACCATGTTGGCCAGGCTGGTCTCAAACCCCTGACCCCGTGATTCGCCTGCTTCGGCCTCCCAAAGTGCTGGGATTACAGGCACGAGCCACCGTGCCTGGCTAATTTTTAATTTGTTGGATACATAGTAGGTGTATATATTTATGGGGTACATGAAATTTGAGACAGGGTCTTGCTCTGTCATGCAGGCTGGAGTGCACGGGCGTGATCAGCTCACTGAAACTTCTGCCTCCCAGGTTTCAGCGATTCTCATGCTTCACCTTCCTGAGGCGTGTTCCACCACGCCTGGCTACTTGTTTTGTATTTTCAGTAGAGACAGGGTTTTGCCATGTTTGCCGAGCTGGTCTCGAACTCCTGGCCTCAAGTGATCTGCCTGCCTCAGCCTCCCTAAATGCTGGGATTACAGGCATTAGCCACTGTGCCTGGCTGTACATGAGATATTTTAATATAGGTAAACAATGTGTAATAAGCACATCAGGGTAAATGAGGTGTCCATCACCTAAAGCATTTTTCATTTCCTTGTGTTACAAACATTCCAATTATACTCATTTATTTATTTTTATTAAAATATACAATAAATTACTGTTGACTGTAATTACCCTGTTGTGCTATCAAATACTAGATCTCATTCATTCTATCTGACTGTATTTTTGTACCCATTAACCATCCCCGCTGCCATCAATTACCTTTCACAGCCTCTGGTAACCATTATTATATTCACTATCTCTATGAGTTCAATTGTTTTAATTTTTAGCTTCCCACAAATGAGTGAGAACATGTGAAGTTTGTCATTCTGTGCCTGGCTTATTTCACTTAACATAAAGTTCTGCAGTTCCATGTAAATAAAGTTTTACTGGACCACAGCCACATCCGTTCACTTATGTATTGTCTATGACTGTTTTCATGCTACAACAGAGTTAAATAGTTGCAGCAGAGAACATATGGTCCATAAGCCTAAAATATTTACACTGAAGCCATTTAGGAAAAAAGTTTGCCAATCCCTGCTCTGCCTCATTAATTTCTGGTTTTATCTTTATTATTTCTTTCCTTGTGCTTTATTTTGGTATAGTTTCTTGTTATTTTTTAAAGCTTTTGAGTTAGAATTGTTCCCTTTTTTCATTTTTTTCTGGTAAAAGTGCTTAGTGGTATCAATTTTCCTCTGATTATTACTTAAATACATCCCATATATTCTGATATGTAGTGTTTTATTATAATTACTTCTTAGAAATTTCATGTTGTATTTCTTCTTTCATCCAAAAATTGTTTAATACAAGGTTTTAAAATTTCCACAAGGAAGGGCATGTTGGTTCTTGTTAAACATTGCTGGTTGTATTACATTGTGATTGGAAAGTGTTTGTAATATTTAGTGAAATTTAATGATATATTTTGGCAAGTAACATACCTTTTTTTAAATAGTCCATGAATTCTTAGGAAGAAAACTTATTTTCTTTTATCAAGGAATAGAATTTGATGAATATTCATAATATCTACATTATTATGTTTAGGTATTATTTCTTGTTACTTTTTGCCTACTTGATCTATTCTGTAGTGAGCATAGTGAGTTAGGCTGGGTGTGGTGGCTCACGCCTATAATCCCAGCACTTTGGGAGGCCAAGGCAGGTGGATCACTTGAGCCCAGAAGTTCAAGACTAGCCTGGGCAACATGGCAAAACCCCATCTCTACAAAAAATACAAAAAATTAGCTGCATGTGGTGACACATGCCTGTTGTCCCAGCCACCCAGGAGGCTGAGGTGGATCACCTGAGCCCAGGAGGTCAAGACCGTGGTGAGCCATGATCACGCCACTGCACTCTAGGCTGGGCAAGAGTGAGACCCTGCCAAAAAAAAAAAAAAAAGGGAATAGTAAGTTAAAATCTCTTATTATTCATATCTCTCTATATCTCCTTGCATCTTTTATATTTTCCTTTATAAAGGTGGCTTCTATATTATTTGTTGTACAAATATTCTTAAGTGTTTTATCTTTGTGAAATTTGCATTAATTTTTTTTCTTTGTTGGATTTTATGCTTTGGGGCTTGAATTCTGTAATTAGTATGGTTACTATTGGTTTCTTATTATTTTCATTTGCCTGAATATCTTTCCCCATTCCTTTATTTTTACTCTTTCTGAATCATTTTATTTAGATGTATGTCTTTCTTACAGTACATAGCTGGATCTTGCTTTATGAGTAAACTGAAAATCGTTTTCTTTTAATAGGTGAGGTGAGTCCATTTACATTAATTGATATGACTGATATGCTAGGTTTCAACTCTTTTACTGATATTTTACAATTTTGTGAATTTTGATATATTTGCTATGTTTCTCTCTGAGGTGTGTGTTTCCTTTCTTCTCAGTTATTTATCACTTGAGCCCAGGAGTTCTGGGCTGCAAAATGACCATTGGGTACCACATTAAGTTTGGCATCAACATGGTGACCTCCTGGGAGCTGAGGACCACTAGGTTGCCTAAGGTGGGGTAAACTGGGCCAGGCTGGAAAGGAGTGGATCAATCAGTAGTGGGATTGTGCCTGGTGAATAACCATTGCACTCCAGCCTGGGCAACACAGTGAGACTCCATCTCTTAAAAAATAAAAAGTAAATGGTAGTTAGTAAGGCTAGTGGTTTCGTTCTAGTGGTTACCTTTGTACTTGTATCTTTTCTAATGCCTTTAGTCTCTTCTTTTCCTACTTAACCTTTTATTATGTGGCATATGAGATTTTATTGTCTCTTTTAACTCTCAACTATTGGCTATACAACAATCAGTGAGCTTATTCTATCTTACTCTTTCACTCTTTGTTCCACTCCCATTTCCTAAAGCTGTATTACTTCTACTTAACATACAGTATTTGTATATGGGTCTTCCACTCCTTTTATCTTCTGCTTACATTTATATTTATTAAAATACAGTCAGTCCTTGTACTGACAATTTGTTACTCATTTCATGGTTAGATGAAACTCTTCCTCTAGTATTCCTCAGGAAGGGTTCATAGGTACAGAATTTCCTATACTGAAAACTGTTACTTTTAGTGTTCATACTTGAAGGAGATCATGGATGACTATACTATCCTTGGTTCACACTTTCAGTCACTGAGTTTTTGAAAACTGTAGTTCTGCTTTTGCCTTGCCTTACATTTTATTTTTTTGAAAAGTTTGATACTTGTTTGAAAAGTTCGATACTTTTTTCCTGAAAGTGCACTTTGGGCGTCTGAGAAAAATTATATCAGAACAATCAGCTCCAAGAAATATTCTAGCTATACTCTTATATTTCAATGATTAATTAAAAAAATGTTTAGGGCCTTCTGGTAAAAAGATCAAATAACTTACATAAGCAAAAGTACATGAATACATTTTGCAACATTTTCTTGGATTTTTAGTTTCAAGTATTCTGTTACATTGTTTTATTTTTTCTTTTTCAAGGAATCCAATTATACAAATGCTGTTGCTTCTTTGTCTTATCTCCCATTCCATTACTTTTTCTTTGACTTTTTTACTTCTCATTTTCTTTTCTTTTCCACCATTTTCAATGTTTTTAGTTAAGTTTTATTATGAGTTTATTCTCAACGGGGTACCCTGTAACCTTTTTTTCATTTTTGGATAATATTATGCTTTTATTTTTCATTTATTTGTTTCAGTGGACTTTTTTTTTTTTTTGAGACTCTATCACTCTGCTACCCAGGCTGGAGTGCAGTGGCATAATCAGGACTCATTGAAGCCTTAATGTTTAGGGCCCCAAGCGATCCTCCTACCTCAGTCTCCCAGGTAGCTGGGACTGCTGCAGGCGTGGACCAACATGCCAGGCTAATTTTTTTTTTTTTTCCAGTACAGATGAGGTCTTGCTATGTTGCCCAGGCTGGTCTTGAGTCCCTGGGCTCAAGGGATCCTCCTACCTTGGCCTCCCAAAGTGTTTGGATTACAGGTGCAAGCCACCACACCTGGCCAATTTTCTTGGTATCTTCTTCCATCCCTCTCTCCTTCTCTCTTGTCCATTTGTATTTTCCATTTTTTTCTTTTTCTTTCTTTGAGATGGAGTCTCACTCTGTCACCCAGGCTGGAGTGCAATGGTGCAATCTCAGCTCACTGCAACCTCCGCCTCCTGGGTTCAAGCAATTCCCCTGCCTCAGCCTCCCAAGGAGCTGGGATTACAGACATGTGCCATCACGCCAGGCTAATTTTTATATTTTTAGTAGAGATGGGGTTTCACCATGTTGGCCAGGCTAGTCTTGAACTCCTGACCTCAGGTGATCTGCCTCAGCCTCCCAAAGTGCTGGTATTACAGGCATGAGCCACCGTGCCTGGTTTCATTTTGTCTTTATAATTCAGAGTGGGTTTCAATATACCCAGTTGCTTATTCCAATGTATCTAATTCTGCCTGGTATGTTGTTGTACAGTTTTCTTTGACATCATAATTGTTTTGGGGGAGGAGAATTTTCCTTAATTGATGTGTGTGGTTTTCATTTTCTGTTACTTTGACGTAACTTTGTATGAAACTGTTCATCTTTTTCCTGCTTATTTTTGTGGTACTGGCTATGTTTTGTGAGATCCTAGTTCAGTGGGGTCCTCAGTAGAGCAAAGTCTAGGCACTTGTTAGCATATGAATAGACACATAGATCAATGGAGCAGAATGACAAATCCAGAAATAAACACTTAACACCTATAGTCAGTTGATTTTTGATGAAGGTGTAAAGGCAATTCAGTGGGGAAAATGAGTTTTTTTTTCCTCAAAAAAAATACTGGGGAAACGTATTTCTATGTACTAAATAATGACCTTAGACTCTTATTCACATCCTACATAAAAATTAACTCAAAATGGACTTTAAGAGCTGGAACTATAAAACTTCTAAAAGAAAACATGAGAAAATATCCACATGTTCAGATTAGAAAGAAATTTTAGTACAACACATAAAAGACAATCAAAAAAAGAAAAAATTGCTATCCTTGGCTTCACCAAAATTTGGAAACTTTTGCACTTCAAAGGACACTACTGGAAAATGAAATGGCAAACCACAGACCGGGAGAAAATACTTGCACATCAGGTATTTAATAAGGAACTTGTATTCAGAATATATAAAAGTATCTTACAATTCAATAACAAGACAACTAAAGAATGGAAACAAATTTGAATAGCTATAACAACAAAGAATGCTAATGAGCAAATAAGAAATGTTCAACCTCATTAGTTGTTAGGGAAATGCAAATTAAAGCTACAGTTAGATACCATTCTTCGCCCAACAGGATAGTTATAATAAAAAAACATTGACAATATTAAATATTGGTGAGGATACTGAGAAACTGGAACCCTTATATGTTGCCGGGGGTATGTAAAATATTATAGCACTTTGGAAAACAATTTGGCAGTTTCTTAAAACTAGCGAATTAAATATAAACTTAGAATAAGACCCAGCAATTCAATTCCTAGATATCTGCCCAAGGGAAATGAAAATATATGTCCACTTAGAAACTTAAATGTGAATGTTTACAGCAACGTTATTCATAATTGTCCCAAAATGGAAATAACCCAGATACCATCAGCTGGTGAGTGGATAAGCAAAATATGGCATATTCATGTAATAGAATACTATTCAGCAATTAAGAAGGAATAAACTACACATTACATGAGCCTCAGTAATATAATGCTAAGTGAAAGAAGCCGGATACAAAAGACAATATATTGTATGACTTCATTTATATGAAATGTCCAGATTATGATTTCATTTATATAAAATTTCTCTAGAGACAGAAAGCAGAGCAATGTTTGCCTCAGGCTGGGTTAGGAGAGTGGAAATTGGGCATAAGGGAACTATTTGGGGGTGATGGAAGTGCTCTAAACCTAAACTGTGGTGATGGTCATACAGCTTTATAAATTTACCAAATATCATTGACTTGTATACTTACAATGGGTGAATTTTATGGTATATATAAGTTATATCTCAGTAAAATTGTTTCTAAAGAAGTATCCAGATGTGGTGGCTCACGCTTGTAATCCCAGCACTTTGAAAGGCCAAGGCAAAAGGATCACTTGAGCCCAGGAGTCTGAGACGTGCCTGGGCAACATGGTGAAATCCTGTTTCTACAAAAAAAAAATACAAAAATTAGCCCCGCATGGTGGCATGTGCCTGTAGTTGCAGTTGCTTGGGAGGCTGAGGTGGGAGAATCACCTGAGCCTGGGAGGTCAAGGCTGCAGTAAGCCATGATCACACCACTGCACTCCAGCTTGTGTGACAGAGTGAGATGCCGCCCCCCACACCAAAAAATAATAATAATAATAAAGAGGTAGGTCTTCTAGGTAGCTGGAGGTAACAGCAGTCGCCTATGTTCTAGCTCTCAATACTTCTTTTATAAACAATACAGAACATTATACAAGGAAAAATGAAACTACATGACAATCATGTTCTTAGCATGACTTGAAGACAGAGAATGTCCAAACTTCAAAATAATTGTAACTAAAATGGAAAAAACAAATGCCAATGCATGATCTCTCTAGCTCCTGATATTCTGGTACATCAGAGCATGGACTACAGAGAAGACACTATAAAGTACCATGCAATCAGAAGAGGGAGTTTTCAAAAAGGATAGCTTCTCAGGGAAAAGGCAGAAAGAGAGGGGCACTTTTGGCATTTGGGTGTGAAGGAAGAAAGAAGCATAAGGAGGAAAATACTAGACAAGAGAAAGCCAAAAAATGAGAGGTTATACGATCCCATCAAGAATTTGTGTGCTGGGTGTGGTGGCTCATGCCTGTAATCCTAGCACTTTGGGAGGCTGAGGCGGGTGGATCACCTGAGGTCAGGAGTTTGAGACCAGCCTGGCCAACATGGTGAAACCCTGTCTCTACTAAAAATAAAAAAAAAAATTAGCAGGGCACAGTGGTGGGCACCTGTAATCCTAGCTACTATGGAGGGTGAAGCAGGAGAGTCACGTGAACCCAGGAAGTGGGGGTTGCAGTGAGCTGAGGTCGTGCCATTGCACTCCAGCCTGAGCGACTAGAGTGAAACTCTGTCTCAAAAAAAAAAAAAAAAAAAAAAAAAAAAGAATTTGTGGAGAGCTTAATTAGCCCCTCTTTGTTTTTCTCATTTCCAGGCTCTCCCTGTTGAATTTTTGGCTAGTTTGCTATTCTGCCACTTGCCCTAATGAGGTGAGCAGAACTGGCATTTCCTATCAAGTTTGTCAATTTTACTGACAATAGTTTGCTACTTTTATTAGACAATGCTGCTAGGCAGTTTTCCCACCCTCAGCTCAAGTCAGCTGTTGGTTTTCAAAGCCAGTCCTACCCTGGTAGAACTAGTTTGGGGATGGGCAGGAGGATGGAAGCAGCTTCAGGCAAGAAAATAAGAGACTTCTACTTTATTACTAGAAGTTCAGCAATTTTTCATGAATAAATGCTTCTCAATTTGTTGTTTGCCTTTGTTTGATTTCCAAAGTCCAGAAATGATGGCTTTTGTCTAGTTTTATATTTGTTTCTTGGAGAGAGGATTTGCTGATATCCAAATAAACTCTTTCATATTTGGAAGTCCTCCCCTTCTTTATTTGCTGTTAAAGTGTACAGTTTGAGAGATTTTTCTTGAGGGTATTATAGGTGGGTAGGTATAATTGATATATACGTATTTTTTAATGTGGCCTCCTTACAATTACTGAAAATAGGATCCTCAAAAGCAGGAATGTTATGCATAAACCAGGGAACAGATCTGACCCACTGCCTATTTTTATAAAGTTTTATCGTAACACTGCCATTCTCATTCATTTATATATTGTCTGTGGCCACTTTTTTAGTGTAACAGCAGGATTGAGTAGTTGCAAAAGTTTGTCTGGCCTGCAAAGCCTAAAATATTTGCTCTCTAGCCCTTTACACAAAAAGCTTGCTGACCCTTGCTTGAGAGAATCATTATCATAATTAATACTATAATTATCACTTTAACATTATTACTTTTGTTTGTTTTTAAAATTTCATATTTATTCTTTATCTTCTCAATAACCCATGTAGCAAACTGGACAGATACCAGATATTTAAACTATCATTTATCAGATTTCAAAAACTAATGGTAAACTTGCATTAAATAAATATTATATAAATTATAATTCAAACTACATATTCTAAGAATAAATATTTATTAAAGGTAGTCTAACAATCCTAGAATTTAACAGCAGAATACAAACAATTCAATATGTTATAGTAATTTCATTTTGGCCCAGAATAACATTTATTGTAGCAATATTATTTTTACATTCACTTCTGCCATTCATTATGCCTGCTCTGAATAACCAAACTACTGCAAAGTCTGAGCCATGAGAAATGCAAATTTTTCTCCTTGACAGTTTGAAATATTCTTGCTTTGCTATTAGTTGGCATTTGAACAGGTAATACTAAATACTTTATGGAGCAGTTTCCTCAGTTCAACATTTCTTACCTGTTAGAAGAGCCATTCAGTATTCTTTGTTGTACAATATGTCTGTGGGTTGGGCAAGAGGGAGGGAGGTTATCTGGAAATGAGTCTTCCTGTTGAGGTGCTAAAGACAGGCCAATAAAAGCTTCATTTAGCATATCCCCTCTGTCCAAGGGCCCCAGGAGTTCTGTTAAAAATGATTAATATATGAGTGAAATATTAAATACAATTTCTGCTAACTCCCTTATAAGTAAGATCACAGAACAACTTTCACATATCCCAGTGGAACTTTTTTCTTTATTCTGTCAATTTGAAAATCTTGTTGTCCTAGTTCCCTATGACTTCTGTCATTCTTATACTTACTTCAGCAGTTTGATAACAGAATAGTGAATGTTTTCAAGTAAAGATTTAAAAAAATTCATTTATATCTTGCTTATGTATAGTGTTTTTAACCAGCATATTATTTATACAATTTTTTTGTTTTTGTTAGCCAATTACTGGAATATTTTATCTTGGAATATTGCAAGAAGTGATTTTACTCTTTCACATATAGCACATAACTTGAAAAGGAAAATATCTCCCAATATTTGCTTTCAATTAGCATTTTAAACTTTATAGGGAGATATATACTCCCATATCTTAGAGATGTACAGAAGTGTATAGAGAGATATTGGGCATTTGATAGGGCATTGTTTAAAAATATTGTTTGAAACATAACAAAGCTGTGAAAAATATATTTTTTGTAAGAAACATAAACCTTATTAAAAACCAAAAAAAAAAAAAAACTCTTAGGACCACCGTGTATGGCAAAACATAATTTTTACCATCTTAAACATTTTAAAGCATACAGTTCAATAGTGTTAAGTATATTCACATTGTTGTGAAGCAAATCTCCATAACTGTTTTGTCTTGCAAAACTGAAACTGCACCCATTGTACCATTCCCCATTTGCCCCTCTCCCAGTTCGATAACCAACATTTTATTTTCTGTTTCTATGAATTTGATAACTTTAGATCTTGTGTAAGTAGTATCATACAGTATTCGTGTTTTTGTCACTGGCTTATTTCACTTAGCATAATGTCCTCAAGGTTTATCCGTGTTGTAGTATGTGACAAGATTTCTTCCTTTTTAAGACTGAATAGTAAGCTGTTGTATGTATATACCATGCTTTGTTTTTCCATTCTCTATCTATTGACATTTGGGTTGCTTCCACCTCCTGGCTATTGTGAATAATGCTGCTATGAACATGGATGTGCAGATATCTCTGAGACCCTGCTATCAGTGCTTTTGGACATATACTCAGAAGGGGGATTGTCATATCATACAGTGGATCTATCTTTAAATTTTTGAGGAAACACCATACTGTTTCATTGTGGTTCACCATTTTACAATCCCACCAACATTGCACAAAGATTCTAATTTCTCCAAATCCTTGACAAACTTGTTATTTTCTGTTTTTTTTTTAAAAAACTAGTCATCCTAATGAATGTGACATGCTACCTTATGGTTTTGATTTGCATTTCTCTAATAAGTGATACTGAGCATCTTTTTATATGCTTGTTGGGCATTTGTATACCTTCATTGAAGAAATGTGGATTCAAGACACTTGTCCTTTTTTGCTTTGAGACAGAGTCTCACTCTGTTGCCCTGGCTGGAGTGCAGTATCACAATCATGGCTCACTAAAGTCTTAACCTCTCAGGCTCAAGTGATCCTCCCACCTCACCCCTCTGAGTAGCTGGGACTACAGGTGTGTGCCACAATTCATGACTCATTTAAAAAAACATTATTGTAGAGAGGGGCTTTCACTAGGTTGCCCAGGCTGGTCTTGAACTCCTGGGCTCAAGCAATCTTCCCACTTCCTGTGGTGGCTCATGCCTGTAATCCTGCCTCCCAAAGTGCTGGCATTACAGGCATGAGCCATGGCGCTCAGCCCCCTTGCCCATTTTTAATTAGGTTGTTTTTGTTCTTAAGTTGTAGGAGCTCTGTATGTAGTCTAGATATTAATGCTTTGTCAGATTTGCAAATATTGTCTCCCATTCCTTAGGCTGTCTGTTCACTTTATTGGTACTTTATTGTGTCCTTTAATGCATAAAAGTTTTTAAGTTGGATTAAGCCCCATTTGCAGTCCCATTTGTCTGTTTTGCTTTTGTTGCCTATGTTTTTGGTATCACATACAAGAAATCATTGTCATATCCAATATCAGGAAGCTTTTCTCTAATGTTTTCTTCTAGCAGTTTTATACTTTTGTTTCTTTAATTCATTTTGAGTTAATTTTTGTTTATGGTGTAACAAAAGGGTCCAACTCGCTCTTTTGCATGGGGATATCCAGTTTCTCAGCAATGTTTGTTGAAGAGATAGTTCCTTTTGCATTGAATGGTGTTGACATCTGTCAAAAATTGCTTGACCATATGGTTAATGGTTTATATCTGGGCTCTCAATTCTGTTCATTTTTGTTAGTCTATGTCTGTGTTTATGCCAGTACTAATGTTTAGATTACTGTAGCCTTGTAATATGTTTTGAATCAGAAAGACCTCTTTTTCCCTTTTCAAGATTGTTCTGGCTATTCAGCATCCCTTGTGATTCCATACGAATTTTTAAATGGATTTTTCTATATTTCCAAAGATGCCATTGGGATTTTGATAGGGATTGCACTGAATTGGTAGATTACCTTGGGCAATACTGACATTTTAACAACATGAAGTATTCCAATCCATGAATATTGGATGTCTTTCAATTTATTTGTGTCTTTAATACCTATCAGCAGTGTTTTCTAGTTTTAAGTCTTTTACCTCCTTGGTTAGGTTTATTCCAAAGTATTTTATTCTTTTTGATGCTATTGTAAATGAAATTGTTTTCTTACTGTCCTTTGCAGATTGCTCATTTTTAGTGTACAGAAATGCAATGAACTTTTGTATGTTGACTTGTATCTTGCAACTTTGCTGAATTCAATTATTCTAAAGTTTATTTTATTTTTTTATTATACTTTAGGTTTTAGGGTACATGTGCACAATGTGCAGGTTTGTTACATATGTATCCATGTGCCATGTTGCTTTCCTGCACCCATTAACTCGTCATTTAGCATTAGGTATATCTCCTAATGCTGTCCCTCCCCCCTACCCCCACCCCACAACAGTCCCCGGAATGTGATGTTCCCCTTCCTATGTCATGTGTTCTCATTGTTCAGTTCCAAGCTATGAATGAGAACATGCGGTGTTTGGTTTTTTGTCCTTGCGATAGTTTACTGAGAATGATGTTTTCCAGTTTCATCCATGTCCCTACAAAGGACACGAACTCATCATTTTTTATGGCTGCATAGTATTCCATGGTGTATATGTGCCACATTTTCTTAATCCAGTCTATCGTTGTTGGACATTTGGGTTGGTTCCAACTCTTTGCTATTGTGAATAGTGCCGCAATAAACATACATGTGCATGTGTCTTTATAGCAGCATGATTTATAGACCTTTGGGTATATACCCAGTAATGGGATGGCTGGGTCAAATGGTATTTCTAGTTCTAGATCCCTGAGGAATCGCCACACTGACTTCCACAATGGTTGAACTAGTTTACAGTCCCACCAACAGTGTAAAAGTGTTCCTATTTCTCCACATCCTCTCCAGCACCTGTTGTTTCCTGACTTTTTAATGATTGCCATTCTAACTGGTGTGAGATGGTATCTCATTGTGGTTTTGATTTGCATTTCTCTGATGGCCAGTGATGATGAGCATTTTTTCATGTGTTTTTTGGCAGCATAAATGTCTTCTTTTGAGAAGTGTCTGTTCATGTCCTTTGCCCACTTTTTGATGGGGTTGTTTGTTTTTTTCTTGTAAATTTGTTTGAGTTCATTGTAGATTCTGGATATTAGCCCTTTGTTAGATGAGTAGGTTGCAAAAATTTTCTCCCAGTCTGTAGGTTGCCTGTTCACTCTGATGGTAGTTTCTTTTGCTGTGCAGAAGCTCTTTAGTTTAATTAGATCCCATTTGTCAATTTTGGCTTTTGTTGCCATTGCTTTTGGTGTTTTAGACATGAAGACCTTGCCCGTGCCTATGTCCTGCATGGTATTGCCTAGGTTTTCTTCTAGGGTTTTTATGGTTTTAGGTCTAACATTTAAGTCTTTAATCCATGTTGAATTAATTTTTGTATAAGGTGTAAGGAAGGGATCCAATTTCAGCTTTCTACATATGGCTAGCCAGTTTTCCCAGCACCATTTATTAAATAGGGAATCCTTTCCCCATTGCTTATTTTTGTCAGATTTGTCAAAGATCAGATAGTTGTAGATATGCAGCATTATTTCTGAGGGCTCTGTTCTGTTCCATTGGTCTATATCTCTGTTTTGGTACCAGTACCACGCTGTTTTGGTTACTGTAGACTTGTAGTGTAGTTTGAAGTCAGGTAGCGTGATGCCTCCAGCTTTGTTCTTTTGGCTTAGGATTGACATGGCAATGCAGGCTCTTTTTTGGTTCCATAGAAACTTTAAAGTAGTTTTTTCCAATTCTGTGAAGAAAGTTATTGGTAGCTTGATGGGGATGGCATTGAATCTATAAATTACCTTGGGCAGTATGGCCATTTTCATGATTTTGATTCTTCCTATCCATGAACATGGAATGTTCTTCCATTTGTTTGTGTCCTCTTTTATTTTGTTGAGCAGTGGTTTGTAGTTCTCCTTGAATAGGTCCTTCACATCCCTTGTAAATTGGATTCCTAGGTATTTTATTCTCTTTGAAGCAATTGTGAATGGGAGTTCACTCATGATTTGGCTCTCTGTTTGTCTGTTATTGGTGTATAAGAATGCTTGTGATTTTTGTACATTGATTTTGTATTCTGAGACTTTGCTGAAGTTGCTTATCAGCTTGAGGAGATTTTGGGCTGAGATGATGGGGTTTTCTAGATACACAACCATGCCATCTGCAAACAGGGACAATTTGACTTCTGCTTTTCCTACTTGAATACCCTTTATTTCCTTCTGCTGTCTGATTGCCCTGGCCAGAACTTCCAACACTATGTTGAATAGGAGTAGTGAGAGAGGGCATCCCTGTCTTGTGCCAGTTTTCAGAGGGAATGCTTCCAGTTTTTGCCCATTCAGTATGATATTGGCTGTGGGTTTGTCGTATATAGCTCTTATTATTTTGAGGTACGTCCCATCAGTACCTAATTTATTGAGAGTTTTTAGCATGAAGAGTTGTTGAATTTTGTCAAAGGCCTTTTCTGCATCTATTGAGATAATCATGTGGTTTTTGTCTTTGGTTCTGTTTATATGTTGGATTACATTTATTGATTTGTGTAGGTTGAACCAGCCTTGCATCCCAGGGATGAAGCCCACTTGATCATAGTGGATAAGCTTTTTGATGTGCTGCTGGATTCGGTTTGCCAGTATCTTATTGAGGATTTTTGCATTAATGTTCATCAAGGATATTGGTCTAAAATTCTCCTTTTTTGTTGTGTCTCTGCCAGGCTTTGGTATCAGGATGATGCTGGCCTCATAAAATGAGTTAGGGAGGATTCCTTCTTTTTCTATTGATTGGAATACTTTCAGAAGGAATGGTACCAGCTCCTTTTGTACCTCTGGTAGAATTCGGCTGTGAATCCATCTGGTCCTGGACTTTTTTTGGTTGGTAAGCTACTGATTATTGCCTCATTTTCAGAGCCTGTTATTGGTCCATTCAGAGATTAAACTTCTTCCTGGTTTAGTCTTGGGAAGATGTATGGGTCGAGGAATTTATCCATTTCTTCTAGATTTTCGAGTTTATTTGCGTAGAGGTGTTTATAGTATTCTGTGATGGTAGTTTGTATTTCTGTGGCATCAGTGGTGATATCCCCTTTATCATTTTTTATTGTGTCTATTTGACTCTTCTCTCTTTTCTTCTTTATTAGTCTTGCTAGCAGTCTATCAAGTTTGTTGATCTTTTCAAAAAACCAGCTCCTGGATTCATTGATTTTTTGAAGGGTTTTTTGTGTCTCTATTTCCTTCAGTTCTGCTCTGATTTTAGTTATTTCTTGCCTTCTGCTAGCTTTTGAATGTGTTTGCTCTTGCTTTTCTAGTTCTTTTAATTGTGATGTTAGAGTGTCAATTTTACATCTTTCCTGCTTTCTCTTGTGGGCATTTAGTGCTATAAATTTCCCTCTACACACTGCTTTGAATGTGTCCCAGAGATGCTGGTGTGTTGTGTCTTTGTTCTCATTGGTTTCAATTCCTGGCCAACACGGTGAAACCCCATCTCTACTAAAAATAGAAAAATTAGCCGGGCATGGTGGCGGGTACCTGTAATCCCGGCTACCTGGGAGGCTGAGGCAGGAGTATCGTTTGAAGTCAGGAGGCAGTGGTTGCAGTGAGCCGAGATTGAGCCATTGAACTCCAGCCTGGACGACAGAGCAAGACCCTGTCTCAAAAAAAAAAACAAAAAAAAAACAAAAACAAAAAAGAAAAGAACATCTTTATTTCTGCCTTCATTTCATTATTTACCCAGTAGTCATTCAGGAGCAGGTTGTTCAGTTTCCATGTAGTTGAGTGGTTTTGAGTGAGTTTCTTAATCCTGAGTTCTAGTTTGATTGCACTGTGGTCTGAGAGACAGTTTGTTATAATTTCTGTTCTTTTACATTTGCTGAGGAGTGCTTTACTTCCAACTATGTGGTCAATTTTGGAATAGGTGTGGTGTGGTGCTGAAAAGAATGTATATTCTGTTGATTAGGGGTGGAGAGTTCTGTAGATGTCTATTAGGTCTGCTTGGTGCAGAGCTGAGTTCAATTCCTGGGTATCCTTGTTAACTTTCTCTCGTTGATCTGTCTAATGTTGACAGTGGGGTGTTAAAGTCTCCCATTATTATTGTGTGGGAGTCTAAGTCTCTTTGTAGGTCTCTAAGGACTTGCTTTATGAATCTGGGTGCTCCTGTATTGGGTGCATATATATTTAGGATAGTTAGCTCTTCTTGTTGAATTGATCGCTTTACCATTATGTAATGGCCTTCTTTGTCTCTTTTGATCTTTGTTGGTTTAAAGTCTGTTTTGTCAGAGGCTAGGATTGCAACCCCTGCCTTTTTTTGTTTTCCATTTGGTTGGTAGATCTTCCTCCATCCCTTTATTTTGAGCCTATGTGTGTCTCTGCACATGAGATGGGTTTCCTGAATACAGCACACTGATGGGTCTTGACTTCAGTTTGGCAGTCTGTGTCTTTTAATTGGAGCATTTAGCTCATTTACATTTAAAGTTGTTATGTGTGAATTGGATCCTGTCATTATGATGTTCGCTGGTTAATTTGCTCGTTAGTTGATGCAGTTTCTTCCTAGCCTTGATGGTCTTTACAATTTGGCATGTTTTTGCAGGGGCTGGTACCAGTTGTTCCTTTCCATGTTTAGTGCTTCCTTCAGGAGCTCTTTTAGGGCAGGCCTGGTGGTGACAAAATCTCTTAGCATTTGCTTGTCTGCAAAGAATTTTATTTCTCCTTCACTTATGAAGCTTACTTTGGCTGGATATGAGATTCTGGGTTGAAAATTCTTTTCTTTAAGAATGTTGAATATTGGTCCCCACTCTCTTCTGGCTTGTAGAGTTTCTGCCGAGAGATCAGCTGTTAGTCTGATGGGCTTCCCTTTGTGGGTAACCCGACCTTTCTCTCTGGCTGCCCTTAACATTTTTTCCTTCATTTCAACTTTGGTGAATCTGACAATTATGTGTCTTGGAGTTGCTCTTCTCAAGGAGTATGTTTGTGGCGTTCTTTGTATTTCCTGAATTTGAATGTTGGCCTGCCTTGCTAGATTGGGGAAGTTCTCCTGGATAATATCCTGCAGAGTGTTTTCCAACTTGGTTCCATTCTCCCCGTCACTTTCAGGTACACCAATCGGACGTAGATTTGGTCTTTTGACATAATCCCATATTTCTTGGAGGCTTTGTTAGTTTCTTTTTATTCTTTTTTCTCTAAACCTCTCTTCTCGCTTCATTTAATTCATTTGATCTTCCATCACTGATACCCTTTCTTCCAGTTGATCACATCAGCTACTGAGGCTTCTTCATTCGTCATGTAGCTCTCGTGCCTGGGTTTTCAGCTCCATCAAGTCCTTTAATGACTTCTCTGCATTGGTTATTCTAGTTATTCATTCGTCTAATTTTTTTTCAAAGCTTTTAACTTGTTTTCCATTGGTTCGAATTTCCTCCTGTAGCTCAGAGTAGTTTGATAGTCTGAACCCTTCTTCTCTCAGCTCGTCAAAGTCATTCTCCATCCAGCTTTGTTCCATTGCTGGTGAGGCACTGTGTTCCTTTGGAGAAGGAGAGGCGCTGTGATTTTTAGAGTTTCCAGTTTTTCTGCTCTGTTTTTATCCCATCTTTGTGGTTTTATCTACCTTTGGTCTTTGGTAATGGTGATGTACAGATGGGTTTTTGGTGTGGATGTCCTTTCTGTTTGTTAGTTTTCCTTCTAAGAGACAGGACCCTTGGCTGCAGGTCTGTTGGAGTTTGCTAGAGGTCCACTCCAGACCGTTTGCCTGGGTATCTGCAGCGGTGGCTGCAGAACAGTGGATGTTGGTGAACCGCAGATGCTGCTGCCTGATCGTTCCTCTGGAAGTTTTGTCTCAGAGGACTGCCCGGCTGTGTGAGGTGTCAGTCTGCCCCTACTGGGGGATGCCTGCCAGTTAGGCTACTCGGGGGTCAGGGACCCACTTGAGGAGGTAGTCTGCCTGATCTCAGATCTCAAGCTATGTGTGGGAGAACCACTACTCTCTTCAAAGCTCAGTTGGAAAGGCAGAAATCACCTGTCTTCTGTGTCGCTCATGCTGGGAGCTGTAGACCACAGCTGTTCCTATTCGGCCATCTTGGCTCCTCCCCCTAGATCTGCATTTCTTTAAGGCAAATTTCTGGAGCTTAATTTTGTTCCGTTGGTCAGGCCATGGTCCCGTTTCTTTGTATGCCTTGTGGTCTTTTGTTGGGATTTGAGCATTTGAAGAAACAGCCACCTTTCTCAATCTTTATGAACTACTTTTACTTGCGGGAAAACTGACTAGTCAAGCTGGCTAGAGGTTGTGAGACCTCTCAGATTTTTCCTGGGGATGCATTTTCTTTGGGGTTGTATATTTACTTTTATTGTATCTGGGTGCTTCTGACTGTCTTCCTTTCCTGTGTCTTCACGGGAGCTCTTTCTGTTGTAGTCCTCTGCCCTTAATCTCTTGCTCCCCCTAGAGCCTGTCTGCAGAACCGCAGAGTCTCTCCTGTCTAACAGGCTAAGGCATTAACCTCTGTTTTCAGTGGCCTCTAATCTTGTATCCAAACTATGCGACTGTCATTCTCATCAGTTCCCTGAGCAAAGTAATGCAGCCCACAAACAAGTTTGCATGCTGGACTTACGTTTCACTCTATTTCTTCTGTTCCAAGGGAGGGGTCAGGCAAGCAAAATGCAATGAACTCTCTTACCCTCTCAGGCACCATCCATTCTCTTGTTTTGCACTTGCCTGAGTCCTGTAGTCCATTAACTAATTTCTAGATTTCTCACAAAGCAATTTTTATGTATATGTTACAGATGATTTGTCTCCATAGAAAAATGAGGGCCTGGAGCTTCCTAATCTGCCATTTTGCTAATGTCACTTATGTATATTATTTTCACAGTGTGTATATAGATCTACATAGATATATATATTTGAAAACTGCAGCAGGTGAGGACTAAATGCTTTTTCCTTGACAGACAAAACATTATATTTATTCTCACCTTGAGTCCTTTTCCCAATCCTTACTGTTATTGAATTTCTTTTATATTCCATTAGAAAATACATATAGCATATGGACTGTCTCCTCCCACAACTTTTTGTAATACATTCTGCTTGGATATGCTAGTACTATTTTAAGGATGAAAAGTGTAGTAGGTCCTTCTATTAACATACTTATTTTTCAGAATATCACTACATGGATGAATTGTACTCTTTGCTATTCATTAAGATAAAATGAAAATGTATCTCTACCAGTAAATGGAGTTCTTAGATGGTTTCATTTTCAAATGTGAAAATTAGGTTTGATTGTTCATTCTTAAAAGCAAACATTTATTGAAGGTCTATTGTGTGCAGATATCTTTACTGATTGGGGGATATAAAGATGAAGCTGACATAATCCCATCCTTAATGGGCTTACAGTGTGATAGCAGGGTAGGGAGAGGGGGCAGAAAAAATAAACAAATAGTGACAACATAGAAGTAGAGAAGAGGCCAGGTGCTGCGGCTCACGCCTGTAATCCCAGCAGTTTGGGAGGCTGAGGCGGGCGGATTGCTTGAGCCAAGCAGTTCAAGACCAGCTTGGGCAACATGGCAAAACCCCATCTCTTAAAAAAAAAGAAATACAAAAACTAGCCAGGCATGGTGGCACACACATGTACTCCCAGCTACTTGGGAGGCTGAATGGGAGGAGCACCTGACCTGGGGAGGTTGAAGCTGCAGTGAGCCGTGATCATGCCACTGCACTCCAGCCTGGGTGACACAGTGAGACCTTGTCTCAAAAAAAAAAAAAAAAAAAAGTAGAGGAGAAAAGTTTTTAGAAGATGCTAAAGGACATATTTTGGGTCCTTTATATTTGTAAATATGTTTAAATTGTGTTTTCCTCAATATAAAATGAAAGTAAGATCCATAGTGGCAGCAATTTAATATGGTTATAACTTTGAGAAAGGAAAACAAGAGTTAGAAAAAAATTTATATTAACTACTTTAAATCTGATAGTCTTAGATTATAGCTATAATATGTGATTATATTTTTGAAATATAATATTGAGTGTACTCAATTCCAGGAAAGGTTCTAGATGTGACTAGTACTTTGGTACCACCTACTAAACAAAGCTTAATGTCTTAAACTAATAAACTACAAAGAAGCAGAATTTTGGTGGGGGTGGGGTACAGGATGGGATAGGGAGTGATTATAGCCTGAGTGACCTATTACTGTATAATCACCTTTGTGTTCAGTTTGTGGAAATGTTAAGTGTTTGGTCTGGAAGATCCTGAATTGGGTAAATTTGAATTATTGCTAGGAAGCATGAATTACCTAGAATTTTGCTTTGTCTTCCTAGAACGCAGATTTTAGACTGGGAGTCCAGGTGCCAAATTCAGTTTATAGATGTTTGATCTACGGTATTTAACAACTATTTTGAATTATTTACCAACACTTAAAAATTGAGACATTTAGGGCTGGGCGTGGTGGCTCACGCCTGTAATCCCAGCACTTTGGGAGGCCGAGGCAGGCAGATCACAAGGTCAGGAGATCGAGACCATCCTGGCTAACACGGTGAAACCCCATCTCTACTAAAAAATACCAAAAATTAGCCAGGCCTGGTGGTGGGCCCCTGTTGTCCCAGCTACTCAGGAGGCTGAGGCAGGAGAATGTTGTGAACCCGGGAGGCAGAGCTTGCAGTGAGCTGAGATTGCGCCACTGCACTCCAGCCTGGGCGACAGAGCCAGACTCTATCTCAAAGGAAAAAAAAGAAAAAATTGGGACATTTAGATAAGCTTTCATTCTGTTTTGTGCAATGGAAGCTACCCTAATTCATAAAAAAATGGAGAGATTTAGCATAAAAATCCAGTGTTCAGGCTTTTTGAAAAGTCAGATTTTGCAATATTTGGCCTCCATTTCCCAAGAGCCACAGTTTCCTTAATCAGAATGGCTACTGCCCACTTTAGTGGGGCAGGCACACTCCACTTCATCCCAGTCCCCATTAAACTCTATTATTTCTATGACATCAAGGCTGAATATCTGTTCTCCTTATCAGGCTTATACTTCTAAAGGCATCAAACTATAGATCACATGGGCCAAATGCAGCCCTACATCTGTTTTTTTATGGCCCATAATCCAAGAATGGTTTTTATATTTTCAAATGGTTGAAAAAATACAAGAAAGATATATTTTTAGATGTGAAAGTTATATGAAATTCAAATTTCAGTGTCCAAATAAAGTTTTATCGGAGCATAGGCATGCTTGTTTGTTTACATATTGTCTAAGGCTGCTTTTGTACTATAGTGTCGGATTTGAGTAGTTGAGATAGAGGCCATATGACTTGAGAAGCCTAAACTATTTACTATCTGGCCCTTTAAAAAATTTGCTGAGCCTTGATGCAGAACAAAAGGAAACGCTTTCCTTACCCCTCTTTAAATTTTTTCCTTTTCTTGTCTCTTTCACTGTTTTTTTGCTATCCTATCTTAACATGTTCCTTTAGATCCAGGCTAGAATTACCTTACCAAATTCCATTTCACAGCAAGAATGAAAACAGTGAAAAACTCAGGAGACCAGGGTTCTGATCTCTGTGTTTAACTATCTGTGATCTTAGACAAGTCATTTAATCTCTCTGAGCTTCTATTTCCTCATTTGTTCAACAAAAGTGCTAAATTAGATCATCTCTAAAATATTTCTTACTTTCAATTCCATGAAGTAGACAAAAAAGAAAGAAGAGATAAGCTGGGTGAATAAAAATGTAAAGGACAAAGACTAAAGAATGATTGGGAGACTCCTGGTTGCTAGGTAGGTAGGATAGAATAATAATTGCCACCTTTATTCAGTTAGCCCATTTACATATATTATCTCTAATTCTCATAATGACCCTTTAAGGTAGGTATCATTACCCCATTTGCAGATACAGAAACTCAGGGTCAAAGAGGTTAATTGGCTTGCTCTAAACCAATATCTATTAAGTGGCAAAAGAATCAAGGTTCATACCTGAAATGTCTGGCACAAAGCCAGTGCTCTTCCATTTCAACAAACTGCTGAAGTCAGAAGAAGAGAAGTGAGCTAAGAGAACTTATTGCTGTTATACATTTGTCTTCTGAAATAAATGGCACTATTTCTCTGGTGATCTTATACATTATTCTTTAAACCTATCTATTCTTTTGTTGGCTTTGTGCCTTCAAAGGAGATACCCTTTCCAGTCTAAAATCTCCAGAGGATTTTCAAGGTAAAACACTTTTCAAGATGTTCAATCACATGGAAGAATGAAAATCTTTTATAATATTGTTTGTTAAACTGACAGCTCTACTTAACAGAAACCATTAAAATATTTACAAAGTAGCAGCTGCTCTTGTAAAAAAATACAGCTTTTTGGAGGCATAAAAATAAACAAGTTGATAAGTACAAGATAAGCCATTTGGTGACTTCTTTATGTACATTGCACAATATATGGAAAATTCTGATATTTACACAGCAATTATACTACAAAGCCTTTTAAGTTAAAAGGACACAGCCTGAGTAAGAACTGAACTGTTTACAAGAATTTTCCATACTGATCTTGGAAACAACTTAGGGAACCCCCAAACATAATCCTTTAATAAGCTTTATGTTTTAGGTGGTTTTTTTTCCCCAAAAAAGCTTTGTTCTTACAAGATAGTTATATATGAATGAATCTCTATTGAACTCAGTTGCATTTTATATTCTACTAGAATTACAGCCAAGTTTCTTATATAAATAATTAGAAGTTGTGGGAAATAGATCGAGAGCAAAACAATATATGTTAACAAAAATGTTTAAAAGTAACTGAACATTTGCATTTTATGCCTTTATCTGTTCATATGACATTATTTATTTATTTAGAAACAAGGCCTTGCTCTGTTTTCCAGGCTGGAGTGCAGTGGCATGATCATAGCTCACTGCAACCTCAAACTGCTAGGCTTAAGCAATCCTCCCTAACTCACCCTCCTGGGTAGCTGGAAGTACAAGCACGAACCACCATGCCTGGCTAATTTTTAAATTACTTTTGTAGATATGGGGTCTAACTATGTTGCCTAGGCTAGTAATTTGATATATATAAGCAAAGTGATTTTTTTAAAAAAAGTAAACATTATTAAAAATTTGCATTGTTGGGTAAAATTAATTTTATCAAAATTGAGCAGTCATATGTAACTTTTACAACTCAAGGTTATTCATAAGGAAAAAAAATTACATGAAGGTGAAGGTGGCTTTTTGCAAAATTTTGAGTTAATGGAAGAATGACACTGGTCATGATCCTGTGATAACATGAGCTTGCTGATTTATTTAATGACTTCTACTTACTGGTAAGACCATTAGATTGAAAAGAAAGAAAACCTTCCGGTAGTGATTTCTAAATCTGTGATATACTAATGGCTTGAGAAAACCACATACTTTCATTTTTAAATATCCCTATAAATTATAGAATTATTACAAACCTTTAAAAATGTTTTGATATTATTTTTTCTACCTTCAAGTTCACTTAGTTCACCCTTTGTTGTCCTTCCAAATACAGTATTTTCCATGCTGTTCTTAGAGAAAATAATATTTTTCCATTTTTTAGAACTAGAAAAAGGCAAGAGACTAAGATGATGATGGAAGAAGTGTTAGGATGTTCAATAAGTGTCAGCAGCTTATCAAAAGAAAGAAAGAAAAAAATAGTGTTACCTTGACCCAAAAGGGTGATAACAGGCAACTTATCTTTTAGGGTAAATGTTATGAAGTCCCATACTGTTGGCCTTAGTTACTTCAAAGTGTTGATGTGATCTCTATGGAAGTTATGCCTTCCTGTGTAAGAAATACCCACATATATATTGTTGACAGTTCTTTTCATTAGAAAAATAAGTAAGCAAAACAGGAAAAATATGCAATTAATGATAATGTGTTATATTTATGTACAAAAGTTTGTCTTTAACAATGAGTTTTCCCTTCTCATCTTAGAAATCTTTGATATGAGTTGATGTGCCTATATGGAAATAAGTAGTCATTCTTTAGGGAGATGTAAATGTATTGGGATTAAAGTAGTTTCTAAAAATTTCATTTTCAATTATCATTACTATGTGTTGATTGATACACTGAGTTTCAGTGTCTATATATTATCAAAGCATATCACAGGAAAAAGCAGATTTGAACCAGTTTATTCCAGCATAACTTGGTAGGAAAAGAAATTTTCTTAAGATCAGATTTCAGTTTTCATTGCTTGTTGCAAGTAGAAAATATAATCAATATCAAGAACCACAAAATCTGTTTATTGTATTTCAGTAGTAATCAGATGGTTTTCTACAACTAAAATGTACTGGTAGGATACTAGTTATTACTGTTTTATTTTTATATATTTTCTCAAAAATGTATGGTAATTTTATAGTTAAATATAGGGCTAGGAAATATATAAATGACTGACTAGTCTTGATTAAATGACTTAACAATCTTTACATTTCAAAAAATTTTTCTTTTAGAGTTAATATTTAACTTATTTTGCATTTATTCTTTAAATTTTTATCGACTCTAAACCAAGATGACATTTTTATAATTGGTAGAGGAGTCAAAGGCGATGAGCCTTTTTATTCAGTGTTTCATAGACGCAAATTTACAGACTGTTCAAATAAACTGTACTGAGTCAGGCAACAATAATTACTGATAATTATGAGATTTATTCTAGACTCTGCCATGTGATCTTAAGCAGGTCACGTAATCTCTCAGATTGTTAGAAGTGGCATTTAGAAGTGGGCATCTTACATATTATTGGTAAATCAATACAGTTTACCCTTGACAACATGGGTTTGAACTGCATGGGTCCACTTATACATGGATTTTTTTAAATTTATTTTTTTATTTTTTTGAGACAGGGTCGGATTCTGGCATCCAGGCTGGAGTGCAGTGATCAGCCTCAAACTCCTGGGCTTAAGTGATCCTCCTGCCTCAGCCTCCCAAAGGGTTATAGGCGTGAGCCACCATGCCAGGACAGACATAGATTTTTTTCAACAAATATATAAAAAAAAAGTTTTTGGAGGTTTGTGACAATTTGAAAAAACTCACAGATGAACCACATAGGCTAAAAATATCCAAAAAATTAAGAAAAAGGTATTTCATGATTTCAAAAAAACATGTAGATACTAGTCTAAGATAAATACAAATCTATTATAAAAAGTTAAAATTTATCAAAATATGTACACACACGTACAGACCATACATGGAACCATTCAATCAAAAGAAATGTTAACAAATATAAAGATTGAATATTAAATCATAATAGCATAAAATTAACTGTAGTACACATAATGTACTACTGTAATAATTGTATAGCCACCTCCTGTTGCTATTGTGGTGGATTTGAGATTTTTGAGTATCTGCTTAAAATGCTGCATGATGCTAATCATCTATCCATGAGCAGTTTGTCTCTTAAGTAAATTGTGTTTCATAGTAAAAAGTGATCTTTTGTGGTTCTTGTGTATTTTTCATTATATTTAGTGCAATACCAGAAACCTTGAATAACACTATCAATTCCCTATGAAGTGCCACTAGTGATGCTGGAATTTCTGCCAAGAAGTAGAGAAAAGTCCTGACGTTACAAGAAAATGTTGAATAATGTTGAATTGCTTGATATGTACAATAGACTGGGGATCTGCAGCTGTGGTTGCTCACCATTTCAAGATAAATGAATCCAGCATAAGGACCATTCTAAAAAAGGAAAAGGAAATTCATGAAGCTGTCATTGAAGCTATGCCAGCAGGTGCTAAAATCTTGCACTTTTTGCAAAATACCCTTTTATCTTGCTTTGAAAATACAGTTTTCATGTGGGTGCAGGATTCCTATGAGAAAGACATATCTATAGACTATAATGATTTGAGAAAATGTGAAGTCATTATATGACAACTTAAAGCAAAAGGAAGGTGAAGGATCTAAAGCTGGAGAATTTAATGCCAGCAAAGGATGGTCTGATAATTTTAGAAAGGTGTTTGGCTTTAAAAATATCAAGATAACAGGAGAGGCAGCTTCTGCTGACCAAGAAGCAGCAGACAAGTTCTCAGGCACCATTAAGAAAATCATTGAGGAGAAAGGATATCTACCTGAGGTGTTTAATGTAGACAAAAGTGCTTGATTCTTGGGGAAAAAAATGCCACAAAGGACATTTATTAGTAAGGAAGACATCAGTGCCTCCGACTATGAGTAGTCAGACCATGAGGAAGAAGACATGGTCTTCTGGTCAGTGCCAGAAAACAAATTGACAATCTGGGAGACGGGTTCTGACTGTTCAAGACTGCTTTTGACTACTTCTGACACAGACCCTTCTATGAAACAGGCACTGAAACTAAAGCAAACAATGGAAGAAGGATTGGTACAATATAGAAACATTTTTAGAGAAATGAAAAAGAAATAAACAGAAATTATGATGTATTTTCATAAAGTTACACCAAGTATGCCTACCTCTCTTGCCTCTCCTTCAACCTCCTTCACGTATTCTGCCTCTGCCACCCCAAGAAAGCAATACCCACCCCTCCTCTTCCTCCTTCTCAGCCTACTCAACACAAAGACAACACGGATGAAGACCTTTATGATAATTCACTTCCATTTAATGGTAAATATATTTTCCCTTCCTTATGACTTTTGTAATAAAATTTTCTAGCTTACTTTATTGTAAGAAGATAGTATATAACATATAAAACATATGTTAATTGATTGTTTATGCTATTGGTAATGCTTCCAATCAACAGTTGGCTACTAGTAGTTAAGTTTTGGTAAAGTCAAAAGTTATACATGGATTTTCTACTTCATGGGGGTGCCCCTAAACCCCCACCTTGTTCAAGGGTTAGTTGTACTTTTAAAAGGGCAATTTGGCAGTATTAATAAAAATAAAAATGAAAATATTCACTCTTTGGCCTAGAAAGCCTATCTATTGAAGTATATCCTGTAAAAAACATCAATAGAATGAGCATGAAGATATGTATAAGGGCACTTATGCAAGCTTGTGATTAAACATACATTATTTATTATGGAAATTTCAACATCTGAAACTAGCCATTATTTAGCTCTCACTTATAAGTGAGAACATGCAATATTTGTCTTTCTGTGTTTGACTTGTTTCACTTAATATAATGGCCTCCAGTTTTATCCATGTTGCTGCAAGACCTCCTTTTCTACCACATCTTACCTAGCCAAAGAAAGTTCTCTGGCTCATTTAATTAGATTGGGCCCACCTGGATAATACAGAATAATTTCTCTGTAATCTTAGTTAAATCTGCAAAGTCCCTTTTGCCATGTAACGTAGCATATTCACAGGTTCTAGGGATTAGAATGTGAACATCTCCCAGGGGAGATATTTTGTCTAAACTCATTTTTAGGAAGGGTTCTCCCATTTACAGGTTATACCAGATTTCACCCTTGTTTTCTTCTAGTACTTACATGGTTTCATTTGTTTACATTTAAATCCCTCATCCTTCTGGAATTTATTATGGTGTGAGGAGTGAATCCAATTTTATCATTAAAAAATTAATACATTTACAGAAATTTCATTTACTAAAAAGCTGAAGTTCATCTTTTCTCCACTGATTTGAACTGCTTTTATCATACACTAAATTTCCATACGGATTTTCTGCTCATTTCCATTGGGATACCAATATACTGTGTAATTTTAATTAAAGAGTTTTTACAGTATGTTTAAATGTCTGTGGGGCTAGGTTCTTTTTACTATTCTTTTGCAGGATATTCCCAGATTTTTTTTTATTGGCTTTCCAAAGAAATTTTAACTTGTGGATGCCAGGGAAAAATAGTTTGATGGTATTTTTATATGCATAATGTTAAATTTGTAAGTTAACTTAGGGAGGGGTGATCCCCTGTGTTGGAGGAAGAGCCTGGTGGGAGGTGATTGGATCACGGAGGCAGATTTCCCCCTTGCTATTCTAGTAATAGTGAGTGAATTATGAGATCAGATTGTTTGAAAGTGTGTGGCACCTTCACCTTCACTCTCTTCCTCCTGCTCGCCCTTCGCCTTCTGCCATGACTGTAAGTTTCCTGAGGCCTCTTTGTAAATTACCCAGTCTCAGTTCTTTATAGCAATGTGAGAAAGGACTAATACAGAAAAGTGGTACTGGCAGAGGGTCATTGCTATAAAGATGCCTGAAAATGTGGAAGCAACTTTAGAACTGGGTAGTGGGCAGAAGTTGGAACAGTTTGGAGGGCTCAGAAGAAGACAGGAAGATGAGGGAAAGTTTGGAGCTTCTTAGCGACTGGTTAAATTGTTGAAGTACAGGCTAAGGTGGTCTCAGATGGAGATGAGAAACTTATTGGGAACTGGAGTAAAGTCACTCTTGCAATGCTTTAGCAGAGACTGACAGCATTGTGCCCCTGCTCTGGGGATCTATGGAACTTTCAACTTGAGAGTCATGATTTAGGGTATATGGCGGAAGGATTTCTAAGCAGCAAAGCATTCAAGGTTTGGCCCAGCTGCTTCTAACAATGTGTGGTCATATGAGTGAGTAGAGATGATCTGAAACTGGAATTTATATTTAAAGGGGAAGCAGAGTGTAAAAGTTTGGAAAATTTGCAGCCTAACCATGTGGTAGAAAAGAAAAATCCACTTTCTGGGGAGGAATTCAAGCTGGCTGCAGAAATTTGCATAAGAGGAGCTGAATGTTAGTAAAGACAATAAGGAAAATGCCTCCAAGGCATTTCAGAGACCTTTGCAGCAGCGCCTCCTATCACAAGCCTGGAGGCCTAGGAGGGAAGAATAGTTTTGTGGGCAAGGCCCCGGGCCCTGCTGCTCTGTGCAGCCTCCAGACATGGCACCCTTCATTGTGGCTGCTCCAACTCCAGCCATGGCTAAAATGAGCCAAGGTATAGCTTGGGCCATTGCTTCAGAGGGTGCAAGCCCTAAGCCTTGGTGGCTTCCATGTGGTGTTAAGCCTGCAGGTGCACAGTGTAAGAGTTGAGGCTTGAGAACGTCAGCCTAGATTTCAGAGGATGTATGGAAATGCCTGGATATCCAGGCAGAAGTCTGCTGCAGCGGCAGGACCCTCATGGAGAACTTCTACCACAGCAGTGCAGATGGGAACTGTGGGGTTGGAGGACCCCCCCTGACCCACAGAGTCCCCACTGGGGCACTGCCTAGTGGAGCTGTGAGAAGTGGGCCACCATCCCCCAGACCCCAGAATGGTAGATACACCAACAACTTGTACTGTGCACCTTGGAAAAACCACAGGCACTCAACAGCAGCTTGTGAAAGCAGCCATGGGAGCTGAGCCCTGCAGAGCCAAAGGGGCAGAGCTGTCCAAGGCCTTGGGAGCCCAATGCTTGCATCAGCATGTGCTCAATGTGAGACATGGAGTCAAAGGAGATTATTTTGGAGCTTTAAGAGCTAATGACTGCTCTGGCGGGTTTCAAACTTGCATGGGGCCTGTAGTCCCTTTGTTTTGGCTGATTTATCCCTTTTGGAATGGGTGTATTTATCCAATGCCTGTACCCCCATTGTATCTTGGAAGTAACTAGTTTTTGATTTTACAGGTTCATAGGTGGAAGGGACTTGTCTTTTTTAAGATGAGAAAAGGGAAAACTCATACATTGTTGGTGGGAATGTAATTTAGAACATCCACTATGGAGAACAGATTGGAGGTTCCTCAAAAAACTAAAAATAGAGCTACCATATGATTCAACAATCCCACTGCTGGGTATCTACTTAAAAGAAGGTACATTACCCTATCAAAGAGATATCTGCACTCCCATGTTTGTTGCAATGTTGTTCACAGTAGCCAAGACTTGGAAGCAACCTAAGTGTCCATTAGCAGATGAATGGATAAAGAAAATGTGGTATATATACACAACGGCATACTATTCAGCCATAAAAAAGAATGAGACCCTTTTATTTGCAACAACACAGATGGAACTGGATGAAATAAGCCAGGCACAGAAAGACAAACTTATCATGTTCTCACTTATTTATCAGAGCTAAAAATTAGAATGATGGAACTCAGAGAGAGTAGAACCCAGAGGAACCCAGAGGCTGGGAAGGGTAGTGGGGGAGAGTGAGGATGTTTATTGGGTACAACAAAATGGAAAGAATGAATAAGACCTAGTATTTGCTAGCACAACAGGGTATCTACGGTAAAAAATAATTGTACATTTAAAAATAACTAAAGGAGTATAATTGGATTGTATGTAAGATGGACAGTAGAAGGATGGTTACCAGAGCTGGGAAGGGTAGTGGGGAGGTGAGGATGAGTTAAGACTTTGGGGGACTGTTAGGAAGGCATGATTGTGTTTTGAAATGTAAGAAGGACATGAGATATGGGAGAGGCCAGGGGCTAAATGATATGGTTTGGGTCTGTGTTGTCACCCAAATCTGCCAAATCTAATGTCAAATTGTATTTCCCAATGTTGGAGGAGGGGCCTGGTGGGAGGTAATTGGATCATGGGGGAGGATTTCCCCCTTGCTGTTCTCATAATAGAGAATGAGTTCTCATGAGATCTGGATGTTTAAAAGTGTGTAGCACCTTCACCTTCACTCTCTTCCTCCTGCTCCAGACATGTAGGACATGCCTGCTTCTTCTTTGCCTTCCACCATGATTGTAAAGTTTCCTGAGGCCTCCCCAGCCATGCTTCCTGTATAGCCTGCAGAACTGTGAGTCAATTAAACTTATTTTCTTTATAAATTACCCAGTCTCAGGAGGTAGTGCCTTTTAGCAATGTGAGAATGGACTAATACAAAAATCATACTTGCAAACTGGAATAAACCCCACTTGGTCATGATATAGTATTTTAAAAATGTGCTTTGGATTCCACATGCTAATGCTTAAAAGTTTTTACACCGATACTCATTGAGTGAGAATGATCTGCAGTACAATAGGTTTTAAAGTTTTAGATCAATGTTGTACTTTATAACATCAATTTGGACAATTTCCTCTTTTTTAATGTTCTAGTAAAGTTTAAAAACCATTGGGTAATCTGATTTTTACAGGTTTGGTAGAATTTCGTCACTAAACTTTTTGAGCCAGGACTGTTATTGTGGGGGGAGCGCTTTAAGTTTCCTATTCTCTTCTAAGGTAATTTGTCATTTAAGACTTAATGTTAGTCTGGTAAACTGTAATTTTGTCAGAAATTATCCATCCAATGTGACTCTTCAAATTTATTTGCATAGAGTTGTATGAAGTATTCTCTTATAATACTTAAAATTTTCTGTTTGGTAATTATTCATCATTTCTATTTTGTATATTTGTGCCTTTTCCCTTCCTCCAACAGCTGATTATTTTTGTGATTCATTTTTCAAGTGGCCAAATTTGGGATTTGTTAGTTCTGTTGTTTTTCTATTTTCTAGATTTAATTTCTATAAATTCTAGCATTAATTTCTGCTTTTTTAATTCAGTCCTTCTGCCTTTTTTTTTGAGGACTGCTCTATTTCACAGCTTTTAAGGTTTTCTGATTTTCTTAAATTTCATTTTTATTGATATAAACATTAAGTACTATATATTTTACCCTAATAACTCAATCTTTTTTTATATATAGGATTTTCTTTAGTTTTATTTTCAAGAAATTCTGCAGTTTAAGAATTATTCAATAGTTACGTTTTTAAGATGCCAAATAGTAGGCCTTTTTATTGTATTTTGTTAATCATTTCTCATTTTATTGCTTTCAGATCAGGATGTATTTTTCTCTATTGTTTCTGTTCTTTGAAATTGAATTATGATTGAAGTTTCATTTGTTGCCTAAGATATGGCCAACTTTTCCTGAATGTTCCCATCAGCACTTAAAAAAAGGCATATCCTCCATTATCAGAATTCAGAGTTTACTACAGATCTCAAAGATCTGCCTCATTGATTATGTTGTTTAGATTTTCTTTTTTTTTTTTTGAGACGGAGTCTCGCTCTGTCGCCCAGGCTGGAGTGCAGTGGCACAATCTCGGCTCACTGCAAGCTCCACCTCCCGGGTTCACACCATTCTCCTGCCTCAGCCTCCAAGTAGCTGGGACTACAAGCGCCCGCCACCACGCCTGGCTAATTTTTTGTATTTTTAGTAGTGATGGGGTTTCACCGTGGTCTCGATCTCCTGACCTCGTGATCCGCCCGCCTCGGCCTCCCAAAGTGCTGGGATTACAAGCGTGAGCCACTGCGCCCGGCCTGTTTAGATTTTCTATTTCCTCCTTAATTTTTTTGTCCACTTGATTTTTCTTAAATTGAGAGAGGTATGTTAAAGTTTCCTTTTATAGTGCAGTTCTTTCTATCTCTACTTGCAGCCCTGTAACTTCTGCTTAATGAAAGCTGTTGTTGTGTTATTAGGAGATTCCATAAAGTGTTACATCTTCATTGTGAATTGTAGTATTTAGCTTTATGAAAGCCCTCCTTTTGTCTCTTTTTGAACTGAATTATATACCTTTCTCAGATACCAAGACTGGGCGTCACATTTCATTTGTCTGCATCTTTGTTTATCCTTTATTTTCAACCGTTCTAAATCAATCTCTCATTCTTCCTCTTCCTCCTTCCTTCCCTTGTCTGTGTATCTATCTGTGTATCTTATATTCAGCCTAGTTTTAGATTTTGCTCTGTTACTAATCTGAACTTTTTATAAGTGAGTTCAGCCCATTTACATTCATTGATAAGATCTTTATATCTGGCCTCAAATTTGTCATATTGTTTCATTGTACACACATACAGAGTCTGTGTTGTCTGCCTTATTTGGGGTGCATGCGTGTGTGTGTATAAACTTTTAATACTTAGTAAAGTTTGTATTTATTCCAATAGTTGCATTTATATCGATAGCTTTATATAATACCCTTCGCACCTGTCTTTTTTATTAATTTTTAAAAAAATTTTTGTGGGTACATAGTAGGTATAGATCTTTATGGAGTATATGAGATGTTCTGAAACAGGCATGCAATGTATAATAATCACATTGTGGAAATGGGGTATCCATCACCTCAGGCATTTATCCTTTCTGTTACAAACAATCCAATTATACTCTTTGGTCATTTTAAAGTGTACAATTAAATTATTATTGACTAAAGTCACCCTGTTGTGCTGTCAAATACTATGTCTCATTCATTATTTCTAACTATCTTTTTTTGGTATGTATTAACCATCTCCACCTCCCCACTAACCCTTCCCAGATCTGGTAACCATCCTTCTACTCTCTATTTTACAAACAATCCAATTATGCTCTTTTAGTTATTTTAAAATGTACAACTACTTTTTACCATAGACACTGTGTTGTGCTAGCAAATACTAGGTCTTATTCATTCTATTTTGTTGTACCCAATAACCACCCTCACTTCCCCGCTACCTCCCCCATTACCCTTCCCAGCCTCTGGTAACCATCCGTCTATGCTATCTGAGTTCAATTATTTTAATTTTTAGCTCTTATAAATAAGTGAGAACATGAGAAGTTTGTCCTTCATCCTTGTACTCTCTCTGAGTTCCATCATTTTAATTTTTAGCTCTTATAAATGAGGACATGAGAAGTTTGTCTTTCTGTGCCTGGCTTATTTCATCCAGTTCCATCCGTGTTGTTGTAGATAACAGGATCTCATTCTTTTTTATGGCTGAATAGTATGCCATTGTGAATATATACATTTTCTTTATCCATTCATCTGCTGATGGACACTTAGGTTGCTTCCAAGTCTTGGCTACTGTGAACAACATTGCAACAAACATGGAAGTGCAGATATGTCTTTGATAGACTAATGTACCTTCTTTTGAGTAGATACCCAGCAGTGGGATTGTTGAATCATATGGTAGTTCTATTTTTAGTTTTTTGAGGAACCTCCAACCTGTTCTCCATAGTGGTTGTACTAAATTACATTCCCACCAACAATGTATGAGTTTTCCCTTTTCTCTACATCCTCACCAGCTTTTCTTATTACCTGTCTTTTCGATAATAGCCATTTTAATTGGGGTGAGATGATATCCCATTGTAGTTTTGATTTGTATTTCTCTGATGATCAGTGATGTTGAGCACATTTTTATATGCCTGTTTGCCATTTGTGTGTGTGTGTATATATATATATATATATATTTTTTTTTTTTTTTTTTTTTTTTAATTTTTGAGACAGAGTCTCACTCTGGTCACCCAGGCTGGAGTGCAATGGTGCAGTCTCGGCTCACTGCAACCTCCACCTCCCAGGTTCAAGCGATTCTCTTGCCTCAGCCTCCCAAGTAGCTGGGATTACAGGCACCTGCCACCACGCCCGGCTAATTTTTGTATTTTTAGTTGAGTCGGGGTTTCACCATGTTGGCCAGGCTGGTCTCAAACTCCTGAACTCAGGTGATCTGCCCGCTTCAGCCTCCCAAAGTGTTGGGATGACAGGCATGAGCCACTGCACCTGGCCTTCATTTTTGAGAAATGTCTATTTAAATATTTAGCTCATTTTTAAATAGGATTATTACATGTTTTTTTCATACAGAGTTGTTGAAATTCCTTATATATTCTGGTTATTAATCACTTGTGAGATGGGTAGTTTGCGGTATTTTCCCCCATTCTGTGGCTTGTCTCTTCACTTTGTGGATTGTTTCCTTTGCTAGGTAGAAGCTTTTAAACTTGATGTGATCCCATTTGTCCATTTTTGCTTTAGTTATCTGTGCTTGTGGGGTATTAAGAAGTTTCTACCCAGACCAATGCCCTGGAGCATTTCCCCAATATTTTCTTGTATTAGTTTGAGGTTGTAGATTTAAGTCTTTAGTCATTTTATTTTGATTTTTGTATATGGCAAGAGATACAGGTCTAGTTTCATTTTTCTACATATGGATATCCAGTTTTCCCAGTACCATATATTGAAGAGACTATCTTTCCCCCAGTGTATGCTTTTGTCACCTTTGTTGAAAATGAGTTCACTGGAGGTGCGTGGATTTGTTTCAGGTTAGCTATTTTGTTCCATTGGTCTGCGTGTCTATTTTTATGCCAGTACCATGTTGTTTTGGTTACTATAGCTCTGTAGTATAATTTTAAGTAAGGTAATATGATTCTTTTTGCTTAGGATTGCTTTGGCTACTCTGTGTCTTTTGTGGTTCCATGTAAATTTTAGGATTTTTTTTTTCTATTTCTGTGAAGAATGTCAGTGGTATTTGATATGGATTGCATTGAATATGTAGATTGTTTTGGTAGTATAGACATTTTATCAATATTGATTCTTCCAATCCATGAACATGGAATATCTTTCTACTTTTTGGTGTTCTCTTCAATTTCTTTCATCAGTGTTTTATAGTTTTCATTATACAGATCTTTCACTTCTTTCATTAATTCCTAGGTATTTTATTTTATTTGTGGCTATTGTAAATGGGATTACTTTTTAAATTTCTTCTTCACATTGTTCACTGTTGGGATATAGAAATGCTGCTGATTTTTGTAGGTTGATTTTGTAACCCACAGCTTCACTGAATTTATCAGTTCCCACAGTTCTTTTGTGTGGATTCTTTAAATTTTTTCAAGTATAAGATCATAGCATCTGCAAACAAGGACAGTTTGACTTCTTCCTTTCCAATATGGATGCCCTTTATTCCTTTCTCTTGTCCAATTGCTCTTGCTAAGACCTCCAGAAATACTATGTTGAGTAACAGTGGTGAAAGCGGGCATCCTTGTTGTGTCCCCATTCTTAGAGGAAAGGCTTTCAGTTTTTTCTCATTTGGTATGTTACCAGCTGTGGGTCTGTCATATATGGCTTTTATTAAGCTGAGGTATATTCTTTCTACACCACTTTAGATGGTTTTTATCCTGAAGTGATGTTGAATTTTATCAAATGCTTTTTTAGCATCAAATGAAAATGATCATATGGCTTTTGTCTTTCATTCTGTTGATATGATGTATCACATTCATTGATCTGCATATTTTGAACCATCCTTTCCTCCCAGGAATTTCACTAGGTCATGATGAATGCTCTTTCTTTTTAATGTATTGTTCAATTCGGTTTGCTAGTATTTTGTTGAGGATTTTTGCATCAATATTCATCAGAGATATTCACCAGTTGTTTTCTTTTTTTCCTGTCATTTTTAGAGGAGTACTGTCTGTTGGTTCTCTACTATGAGCATTACTGGAATTAGTAACCAATTTCCCCCTTTATCCTTCTTCTCTCCCAGTGTCAGATATGAAGTAATACACTTCTTGTTTCTAGCCAGCATCTGTAAGGCAGTCCTTTATTAATTTTATTTTTTTCCTTTTCTTTGAGACACAGTCTCACTCTGTCATCCAGGCTGGAGTGCAGTGGCTCATGGCTTACTGCAGCCTTGACCTCCTGGACTCAAGCAATTTCCCCACATCAGCCTCCTGAGAAGCTGGGAGTACAGGAGTGTGCCACCATGCCTGGCTAATTTTTGTACTTTTTATAGAGATGGAGTTTTGCCATGTTGCCCAGGCTGGGCTCAAGTGATCCTCCTGTCTCAGCATCCCACTTACTGTATTTTTATTCTACTCTTCTTATTCTCCCTATATTTTTATTTGTTTTGGGTTGTGTCATTATCTCGCTTTAACCATCATTTAGTTTTATTTTTAATTTACTTACACGCTAATAGTTTTTCATTTATTGTAGTAAAAAACACATAAGAAAAGTTACTATCTTAACCATTTTTAAGTGAATACTTCAGTAGTGTTGACTATACTCACATTGATGGGCAACAAATTGCTTGAACTTTTTAATCTTGCAAAACTGAAACCTATTAAAAACTAATTTTCCTCCTCCCTTTTCTCCAGCTGTTGACAGCCACCACTTTGTTTCTATGAGTTATGACCACTTTAGCTACTTCATATGAGTGGAATCATATAGTATTTACCCTTTTGTGACTGGCTTCATCAGTTAGTTTTAAATGTAGATGTATTTATTATGCTTATCGCTAGTCCTTACATAGATGTCTCAAGTCATATTGGCTGTTTGAATCTCATTATCCAATAGATTTCCTAGTAGTGGCTCATGGAAATAAGAGTGATATGGTTTGGCTCTGTGTCCTCACCCAAATCTCATGTCAAACTCATGACAGTGAGTTCTCACAAGATTTGGTTGTTTCTGTAGCACCTCCCCCTTTGCTCTCTTTCTCCCTCTCTGCCATGTGAAGAAGGTGCTTGCTTCCCCTTTACCCTACCACCCTGATTGTAAGTTTCCGGAGGCCTCCCCAGCCATGCCTCCTGTACAGCCTGTGGAACTGAGTCAATTAAACCTCTTTTCTTAATAAATTACCCCGTCTCTGGTAGTTCTTTATAGCAATGTGAGAATGGACCTAATGCAAATAGGTCATTTTGGCTCACCTTTTCCTTGAGTATCTTAAATATATTTCTGTATTGTGTTCTGGCATAAAGTGTTGCTGACAAAGTGATCATAATCCACTTTCATTCATTTATAAGAATTTGGTCTTTTTGTCTGAATGCTCAAAGGATTTCATTAGAATATATCCTGATGTTGACCAACTTGGGCTGGTGTTTCCAGGTCATGATGTGCTCTTTCATTACTACTATAAAGTTTTTTTCTATTTCAGGAAATTTTTCTTAAGAGTTTTTCAGGACTCTGCTGTATTGCATTGGTTTTTCTTCTCTAGGAATTCTCATTTTATGTATGTTGGATCTTCTTTCCCTATGATCTTTCTCTAGCACTTTTTCTTGAGTCCATTTTCATTTATCTTTGATTTTTTAAGTGTTTTCTCTTTTAAATTCTCTAGTTATCATAAGCAATTGTGTTTACTTAGTCTTGTGATCCTTCTTAGTGTTCATTTCTAAAATGATTTTTTTCTTTTGTTTCTTATTCTTTCATTCTCTAAAAAATCTTCTTTAATCACCTCTGAGTTTGTTATCCTTATTTACATTATTCTGTATATCACTGTATTTAAGATTATTTTAAAATATTGGGGTCAATTCTCATCTATTTGTGGGCACGTGTTTCTAGAGTGCTTTCATTGTTGATAGGAAATTATTATTCTTATTGTTTTTCAAATGCTGCTTTGTATGGGATGTGATTGCAACCCTTTGTTCTTGTTCATTTTTATGGAAAACTGCCTTTTCTGTACTTTTAAGGGGGTGAGTGTGCCAAGAAAACTTTCTTATCTGCATAGGTCTGGAGCTTCTGAGTTTGTTGTGTTCATCATATAGACAAAAATATGATCTTCTATTTTACCCCTTTAATTTCTACATTCTTTTTCCTTTTCCCCCATTTTGCCTGGCGTACTCAATTTGGGCTCTACTCCGAACTGTTTCTCCTAAGTTTGGGGATTTATCTAGAAAGATTATTTTGATTTGTTAGTCTTAAGCATTTATAGGATCCAGAATCTAGACCATCCCAGCACCTCCATACTTTCTACAGTTTTCTTGTATCCACAAATTGGAATCTACAGAATCATCTCTATTTTCTGCTGCTGTTCTGAGAATGACTTTTTCACAAAATCTTCCAATTAGTTCTGGAAGTTTTCATCTGTCTGGACCGTTAGAAGTCCCCCTACCTGCCATGTGTTTCTCCCATGAAGCTGTTGTTGTTATTTTTGTTTGTGTGAGACTCTGCTTTCATGGTCTGTATTTATACTGAAAATCAAGATCAAGTCAGCTTTTGCCCTTCTGCTCCATAGGAGGTTTATACCCTCCCTGAGCTTGCCTTGGGACACCTGCATTATTGTTTCATAGGTATACCTGCACCCTCCCACACCACTTTCCCCCAGTTTAACTCCCCCTTTGGCTCTGGCTCTGGCAAGGCTTGTGTCTGGCTGGTGTGACTGGGTGTTTACAGCTGGGAGTAATAGCCTATTAGGGCTTGCTTTCTACTCTCCCCATACTGGGCCAGTAAAAAACAAAAACAAAAACAGTAAGAGTAGTGATGTATTTCACAGGCAGCCCAAAAGGCTGCCTCCATCCTACTCCCTCCCAGGGTCCCTCTAATTATTTTACTTTTTGTGATTGTAGAATTGCATAACACTTTATTCCATAAAATGTAATAGAATAAGTGTTCTCCCTCTCACTTTTTGTTCACCTTTCATAGCTGTTTCTGCCATACTCATTCCCTTGGCTGAGGTTTCACTGGATAGTAGGTAGAGACAGTGGGAATCTTGGTCATCCATTCATGCGTGTCACTAATTAAATGACCAAGCTTTAGGGTTCCTTAAGAGACCTACAGTTGCTACTGCCACTTACCTGAGCCTCATTGAATTTTTTCATGTTGACATTCAGAGGACTGCACAGAAATCACATTGCTTCAACACCCACTGTGGACCCTCTAGACCTCATGAAGTTTTCTGTGGGTCCTGTAGCTGTTGGTGATTTATCCCTATCCACTTATGTTTTGGGGTTTATAAGAATATGTAGTTATTAAAGTTTGTTGTAGATGCTGTCCATGGATATTGGTGTTCATTATTGTAGTTGCTCTTTCTGTTAAGAGAGTTTCCAGGGGATTAAAATACTTCAATGACGGCATCTTTTTAGAATTATCTAGCAGCACAGATTTTAGTAAAAACAAGGAATAACCCAAACACCCACTAATTTGGTACTGATTAAATTGTAATATATTCATACAATTAAATAATATAGCTATAAAAAAGAGAAGGGGGTCAGTCTATGTATACTGACATATAGTGTTCCAAAATATTTTGTTAAATCTTTAAAAAGTCATTTTGCAAAACAGGAAGCATGATTATATTTTGTTAAAAATATGTGAAAGGGGAAAAGCTAGAAAATATGTACTATGTTAAGATTTCTTTTCTGGTTGGTGGCATTATACAGATCTCTTATTTTCTAAATGTTTGAGTTTTATGTAATGTGAATGTATTAACTTGTCATTAGAAAGTAGAGTACATTTTGAAAACAATGGCTATGCTATAGAATTAAGATAAAATTAATATACATATGAAATTATAAATGTTATATATTTACAGACTATACATATGTAATTGCAAACCTAATATGGGCTGTTAGGTTTATAACAGTTAACATTATTTGCCTCTGAAGAGAAGACTGGATGACTACAGAACAAGTTTGGCAGTAGACCCTTTAACTAGAAACCTTTGGAATTCTGAGCCATGTGTGTATTTATTATTCAAAAAATTAGATGTAATTTAAAATTAAAAATTTTCACAGATTAAAACTTCTTTGGTGTAATTTACACAAATTAAAATTTTTTAAATTAAAATTTGTGTAAATTAACTTTACACAAATTTAAAACTCATTTAAAATAGTTAATGTAGGGGGAAGTTCTAAGATGGCCGAATAGGAACAGCTCCAGTCTACAGTTCCCACCATGAGTGACACAGAAGACAGGTGATTTCTGCATTTCCAGCTGAGGTACTGGGTTCTTCTCACTGGGGCTTGTCAGACAGTGGGTACAGGACAGTGGGTGTAGCCCACGGACTGTGAGCCAAAGAAGGGCAAGGCATCGCCTCACCCAGGAAGCACAAGGGGTCACAGAATTCCCTTTCCTAGCCAAGGGAAGCCATGACAGATGGCACCTGGAAAATCAGATCACTCCCACCCTAATACTGCGCTTTTCCAATAGTCTTAGCAAACAGCACACGAGGAGATTATATCCCATGCCTGGATCGGCGGGTCCCATGCCCACGGAGCCTTGCTCACTGCTAGCACAGCAGTCTTGAGATCAAACTGCAAGGTGGCAGCGAGGCTGGGGGAGGGGCGCCTGCCATGGCTGAGGCTTAAGTAGGTAAAGCAGCCAGGAAGCTCGAACTGGGTGGAGGCCGCTGCAGCTCAAGGAGGCCTGCCTGCCTCTGTAAACTCCACCTCTGGGGGCAGGGCATAGCTGAACAAAAGGCAGCAGAAACTTCTGCAGACTTAAACGTCCCTGTCTGACAGCCTTGAAGAGAGTAGTGGTTCTCCCAGCACAGAGTTTGAGATCCGAGAACGGACAGACTGCCTCCTCAAGTGGGTCCCTGACCCCTGAGTAGCCTAACTGGGAGGCACCTCCAAGTAGGGGCTGACTGACACCTCATACGGTCAGCTGGGTGCCCCTCTGAGATGAAGCTTCCAGAGGAAGGATCAGGCAGCAACATTTGTCATTCTGCAATATTTGTGGTTCTGCAGCCTCCGCTGGTGATACCCAGGCAAATAGGGTCTGGAGTGGACCTCCAGCAAACTCCGATAGACCTGCAGCTGTGGGTCCTGACTGTAGGAAGGAAAACTAACAAACAGAAAGGACATCCACATGGAAACTGCATTTGTACGTCAACATCATCAAAGACCAAAGGTAGATAAAACCACTAAGATAGGGAGAAACCGGAGCAGAAAAGCTGAAAATTCTAAAAATCAGAGTGCCTCTTCTCCTCGAGAGGAACGCAGCTCCTTGCCAGCAACAGAACAAAGCTGCATGGAGAATGACTTTGACGAGTTGAGAGAAGAAGGCTTCAGAAGATCGGTAACAACAAACGTCTCCAAGCTAAAGGAGGAAGTTTGAACCTATTGCAAAGAAACTAAAAACCTTGAAAAAATACTGGACGAATGGCTAACTAGAATCAACAGTGTAGAGAAGACCTTAGATGACCTGATGGAGCTGAAAACCATGGCACGAGAACTATGTGATGTGTGCACAAGCTTCAGTAGCCAATTCGATCAACTGGAAAAAAGGGTATCAGTGATTGAAGATGAAATGAATGAAACGGAGCGAGAAGAGAAGTTCAGAGAAAAAAGAGTAAAAAGAAATGAACAAAGCCTCCAAGAAATATGGGACTATGTGAAAAGATCAAATCTACATCTGATTGGTGTATCTGAAAGTGACAGTGAGAATGGAACCAAGTTGGAAAACACTCTTCAGGATATTGTCCAGGAGAACTTCCCCAATCTAGCAAGGCAGGCCAACATTCAAATTCAGGAAATACAAACAACATCACAAAGATACTCCTCCAGAAGAGCAACTCCAGGACACATAATTGTCAGATTCACCAAAGTTGAAATGAAGGAAAAAATGTTAAGGGCAACCAGAGAGAAAGGTCGGGTTACCCACAAAGGGAAGCCCATCAGACTAACAGCAGATCTCTCAGCAGAAACTACAAGCCAGAAGAGAGTGGGGGCCAATATTCAACATTCTTAAAGAAAAGAATTTTCAACCCAGAATTTCATATCCAGCCAAACTAAGCTTCATAAGTGAAGGAGAAATAAAATCCTTTACAGACAAGCAAATGCTGAGAGATTTTGTCACCACCAGGCCTGCCTCACAAAAGCTCCTGAAGGAAGCAGTAAACATGGAAAGGAAGAAATGGTACCAGCCACTGCAAAAACATGTCAAATTGTAAAGACCATCGAGGCTAGGAAGAAACTGCATCAACTAACGAGCAAAATAACCAGCGAACATCATAATGACAGGATCCAATTCACACATAACAATATTAACCTTACATGTAAATGGGCTAAATGCCTCAATTAAAAGACACAGACTAGCAAATTGGATAAAGAGTCAAGACCCATCAGAGTGCTGTATTCAGGAGACCCATTTCACGTGCAGAGACACACATAGCCTGATAATAAAGGGATGGAGGAAGATCTACCATGAAAATGGAAAACAAACAAACAAACAAAAAAGCAGGGGTTGCAATCCTAGTCTCTGATAAAACAGACTTTAAACAAAAAAAGATCAGAAGAGAAAAAGTAGGCCATTACATAATGGTAAAGGGATCAATTCAACAAGAAGAGCTAACTATCCTAAATATATATGCACCCAACACAGGAGCACCCAGATTCATAAAGCAAGTCCTTAGAGACCTACAAAGAGACTAAGACTCCCACACAATAATAATGGGAGACTTTAACACCCCACTGTCAACATTAGACCGATCAACGAGACAGAAAGTTAACAAGGATACCCAGGAATTGAACTCAGCTCTGCACCAAGCGGACCTAATAGACATCTACAGAACTCTCCACCCCAATCAACAGAATATACATTCTTTTCAGCACCACACCACACCTACTACAAAACTGACCACATAGTTGGAAGTAAAGCACTCCTCAGCAACGGTAAAAGAACAGAAATTATAACAAACTGTCTCTCAGACCACAGTGGAATCAAACTAGAACTCAGGATTAAGAAACTCACTCAAAACCGCTCATCTACATGGAAACTGAACAACCTGCTCCTGAATGACTACTGGGTAAATAATGAAATGAAGGCAGAAATAAAGATGTTCTTTGAAACCAATGAGAACAAACACACAGCATACCAGAATCTCTGGGACACATTTAAAGTAGTGTGGAGAGGGAAACTTATAGCACTAAATGCCCACAAGAGAAAGCAGGAAAGATGTAAAATTGACACCCTAACATCACAATTAAAAGGACTAGAGAAGCAAGAGCAAACACATTCAAAAGCTAGCACAAGGCAAGAAATAACTAAGAACAGAGCAAAACTCAAGGAGATAGAGAAACAAAAAACCCTTCAAAAAATCAATGAATCCAGGAGTTGGTTTTCTGAAAAGATCAACAAAATTGATAGACTGCTAGCAAGACTAATAAAGAAGAAAAGACAGAAGAATGAAATAGACACAACAAAAATGATAAAGGGGATATCACCACCGATCCCACAGAGATACAAACTGCCATCAGAGAATACTATAAACACCTCTACACAAATAAACTAGAAAATCTAGAAGAAATGGATAAATTCCTGGACACATACACCCTCCCAAGAATAAACCAGGAAGAAGTTGAATCCCTGAATAGACCAATAACGGGCTCTGAAATTCAGGAAATAATTAATAGCCTACCAACCAAAAAAAGTCCAGGACCAGATGGATTCACAGCCGAATTCTACCAGAGGTACAAAGAGGAGCTGGTACCATTCCTTCTGAAACTGTTCCAGTCAATAGAAAAAGAGAGAATCCTCCCTTTGGTATCAGGCCAGCATCATCCTGATACCAAAGCCTGGCAGAGACACAACCAAAAAAGAGAATTTTAGACCGATATCCGTGATGAACATTGATGCAAAAATCCTCAATAAAATACTGGCAAACTGAATCCAGCAGCACATCAAAAAGCTTATCCACCATGATCTAGTGGGCTTCATCCCTGGGATGCAAGGCTGGTTCAATATACGCAAATCAATAAACATAATACATCAGATAAAGAGAACCAAAGACAAAAACCACATGATTATCTCAATAGATGTAGAAAAGGACTGCAACAAAATTCAACAGTGCTTCATGCTAAAAACTCTGAATAAACTAGGTATTCATGGGATGTATCCCAAAATAATAAGAGCTATCTATGACAAACACACAGCCAGTATCATACTGAATGGGCAAAAACTGGAAGCATTCCCTTTGAAAACTGGCACAAGACAGAAATGCCCTCTCTCACCACTCCTATTCAACATAGTGTTGGAAGTACTGGCCAGGGCAATCAGGCAAAAGAAAGAAATAAAGGGTATTCAATTAGTAAAAGAGGAAGTCAAGTTGTCCCTGTTTGCAGATGACATGATTGTATATTTAGAAAACCCCATCGTCTCAGCCGAATATGTCCTTAAGCTGATATGCGACATCAGCAAAGTCTAAGGATACAAAATCAATGTACAAAAATCACAAGCATTCCTATACACCAATAACAGAGAGCCAAATCATGAGTGAACTCCCATTCACAATTGCTTCAAAGTGAATAAAATACTTAGGAATCCAACTTACAAGGGATGAGAAGGACCACTTCAAGGAGAATTACAAACCACTGCTCAAGAAAATAAAAGAGGACACAACCAAATGGAAGAACGTTCCATGCTCACGGATAGGAAGAATCAATATTGTGAAAACGGCCATACTGCCCAAGGTAATCTATAGATTCAATGCCATCCCCATCAAGCTACCAATTACTTTCCTCACAGAATTGGAAAAAACTACTTTAAAGTTCATATGGAACCAAAAAATAGCCTGCATTGCCAAGATAATCCTAAGCAAAAAGAACAAAGCTGGAGGCATCATGCTACCTGACTTCAAACTACACTACAAGGCTACAGTAACCAAAACAGAGATATAGACCAATGGAACAGGACAGAGCCCTCAGAAATAACCCTGACTTCAAACAATACTACAAGGCTACAGTAACCAAAATAGCATGGTGCTGGTACCAAACCAGAGATATAGACCAATGGAACAGAACAGAGCCCTCAGAAATAATGCCGCATATCTACAACTATCTGATCTTTGACAAACCTGACAAAAACAAGAAACGGGGAAAGGATTCCCTATTTAATAAATGGTGCTGGGAAAACTGGCTAGCCATAGGTAGAAAACTGAAACTGGATCCCTTCCTTACACCTTATACAAAAATTAATTCAAGATGGATTAAAGACTTAAATGTCAGACCTAAAACCATAAAAACCCTAGAAGAAAACCTAGGCAATACCATTCAGGACATAGGCATGGGCAACAACTTTACGTCTAAAACACTAAAAGCAACAGCAACAAAAGCCAAAGTTGAGAAATTGGATCTAATTAAACTAAAGAGCTTCTGCACAGCAAAAGAAACTACCATCAGAGTGAACAGGCAACCTACAGAATGGGAGAAAATTTTTGCAATCTACCCATCTGACAAAGGGCTAATATCCAGAATCTATAAAAAAGCAAATTTACAAGAAAAAATCAAGCAACCCCATCAAAAAGTGGGCAAAGGATATGAACAGACACTTCTCAAAAGAAGCCATTTATGCAGCCAACAGACACATGAAAAAATGCTCATAATCACTGGCCATCACAGAAATGCAAATCAAAACCACAATGAGATACCATCTCACACCAGTTAGAATGGCGATCATTAAAATTCAGGAAACAACAGGTGCTGGAGAGGATGTGGAGAAATAGGAACACTTTTACACTGTTGGTGGGACTGTAAACTAGTTCAACCATTGTAGAAGACAGTGTGGAGACTCCTCAAGGATCTAGAACTAGAAATACCATTTGACACAACCATCCCATCACTGGGCATATACACAAAGGATTATAAATCATGCTGCTATAAAGACACATGCACACATATGTTTATTACAACACTATTCACAATAGCAAAGAGTTGGAACCAAGCCACATGTCCATCAGTGATAGACTGGATTAAGAAAATGTGGCACATATACACCATTGAAAAATTTGCAGCCATAAAAAAGGATGAGTTCAGGTGGTGGAGCCAAGATGGCCGAATAGGGACAGCTCTGGTCCCCAGCTCCCAGCTTGAGCGACACAGAAGACTGGTGATTTCTGCATCTCCGTTTAAGGTACCGGGTTCATCTCACTAGGGAGTGCCAAACACTGGGAGCAGGACAACCGGTGCAGTGTACTGTGCACAAGCCGAAGCAGGGTGAGGCATTGCCTCACTCGGGAAGCGCAAGGGGTCAGGGAGTTCCCTTTCCTAGTCAAAGAAAGGGGTAACAGACGGCACCTGGAAAATCGGGTCAGTCCTACCCTAATACTGCGCTTTTCCAACGGGCCTGGAAAACGGCACACGAGAAGACGGTGTCCCGCACCTGGCTCGGAGGGTTCTATGCCCACGGAGTCTCGCTGATTGCTAGCACAGCAGTCTGAGATCAAACTGCAAGGTGGCAGCGAGGCTGGGGGAGGGGTGCCCGCCATTGCCCAGGCTTGCTTAGGTAAACAAAGCAGCCAGGAAGCTCGGACTGGGTGAGCCCACCACAGCTCAAGGAGGCCTGCCTGCCTCTGTAGGCTCCACCTCTGGGGGCAGGGCACAGACAAACAAAAAGTCAGCAGGAACCTCTGCAGACTTAAATGTCCCTGTCTGACTGACAGCTTTGAAGAGAGTAGTGGTTGTCCCAGCACGCAGCTGGATATCTGAGAACGGACAGACTGCCTCCTAAAGTGGGTCTCTGACCCCCAAGCAGCCTACATGGGAGGCACCCCCCAGTAGGGACAGACTGACACCTCACTCGGCCAGGTACTCCTCTGAGACAAAACTTCCAGAGGAACTATCAGACAGCTGAATTTGTGGTCTCACGAAAATCCACTGTTCTGCAGCCACCACTGCTGACACCCAGTCAAACAGGGTCTGGAGTGGACCTCTAGCAAACTCCAACAGACCTGCAGCCAAGGGTTCTGTCTGGTAGAAGGAAAACTAACAAACAGAAAGGACATCCACACCAAAAACCCATCTGTATATCACCATCATCAAAGACCAAAGGTAGATAAAACCACAAAGATGGGGAAAAAACAGAGCAGAAAAACTGGAAACTCTAAAAAGCAGAGCACCTCTCCTGCTCCAAAGGACTGCAGTTCCTCACCAGCAATGGAACAAAGCTGGATGGAGAATGACTTTGACGAGTTGAGAGAAGAAGGCTTCAGACGATCAAACTACTCTGAGCTATGGGAGGAAATTCAAAAGAATAGCAAAGAAGTTAAAAACTTTGAAAAAAAATTAGATGAATGGATAACTAGAATAACCAATGGAGAGAAGGGCTTAAAGGAGCTGATGGAGCTGAAAGCCAAGTATCGAGAACTACACAAAGATTGCAGAAGCCTCGGTAGCCGATGCGATCAAATGGAAGAAAGGGTATCAGGGATGGAAGATGAAATGAATGAAATGAAGAGAGAAGGGAAGTTTAGAGAAAAAAGAATAAAAAGGAACGAACAAAGCCTCCAAGAAATTTGTGACTATGTGAAAAGACCAAACCTACGTCTGATTGGTGTAGCTGAAAATGACGGGGAGAATGGAACCAAGTTGGAAAACACTCTGCAAGATATTATGCAGGAGAACTTCCCCAGTCTAGCAAGGCAGGCCAACATTCAGATTCAGGAAATACAGAGAACGCCACAAAGATACTCCTCGAGAAGAGCAACTCCAAGACACATAATTGTCAGATTCACCAAAGTTGAAATGAAGGAAAAAATGTTAAGGGCAGCCAGAGAGAAAGGTCGGGTTACCCACAAAGGGAAGCCCATCAGACTAACAGCTGATCTCTCGGCAGAAACTCTACAAGCCAGAAGAGAGTGGGGGCCAATATTCAACATTCTTAAAGAAAAGAATTTTCAACCCAGAATTTCATATCCAGCCAAACTAAGCTTCAGAAGTGAAGGAGAAATAAAATCCTTTACAAACAAGCAAATGCCAAGAGATTTTGTCACCACCAGGCCTGCCCTAAAAGAGCTCCTGAAGGAAGCACTAAACATGGAAAGGAACAACCGGTACCAGCCACTGCAAAAACATGCCAAATTGTAAAGACCATTGAGGCTAGGAAGAAACTGCATCAACTAACGAGCAAAATAACCAACTAACATCATAATGACAGGATCAGATTCACACATAACAATATTAACGTTAAATGTAAATGGGCTAAATGCTCCAGTTAAAAGACACAGACAGGCAAACTGGATAAGGAGTCAAGACCCATCAGTGTGCTGTATTCAGGAAACCCATCTCACGTGCAGAGACACACATAGACTCAAAATAAAGGGATGGAGGAAGATCTATCAAGCAAATGGAAAACAAAAAAAGGCAGGGGTTGCAATCCTAGTCTCTGATAAAATAGACTTTAAACCAACAAAGATCAAAAGAGACAAAGAAGGCCATTACAGAATGGTAAAGGGATCAATTCAACAAGAAGAGCTAACTATCCTAAATATATATGCACCGAACACAGGAGCACCCAGATTCATAAAGCAAGTCCTGAGTGACCTACAAAGGGACTTAAACTCCCACACAATAATAATGGGAGATCTTAATGCCCCACTATCAACATTAGACAGATCAACGAGACAGAAAGTTAACAAGGATATCCAGGAATTGAACTCAGCTCTGCACAAAGTGGACCTAATAGACATCTACAGAACTCTCCACCCCAAATCAACAGAATATACATTTTTTTCAGCACCACACCACACCTATTCCAAAATTGACCACATAGTTGGAAGTAAAGCTCTCCTCAGCAAATGTAAAAGAACAGAAATTATAACAAACTGTCTCTCAGACCACAGTGCAATCAAACTAGAACTCAGGATTGAGAAACTCACTCAAAACCGCTCAACTACATGGAAACTGAACAACCTGCTCCTGAGTGACTATTGGGTACATAATGAAATGAAGGCAGAAATAAAGATGTTCTTTGAAACCAACGAGAACAAAGACACAACATACCAGAATCTCTGGGAAACATTCAAAGCAGTGTGTAGAGGGAAATTTATAGCACTAAATGCCCACAAGAGAAAGCAGGAAAGATCCAAAATTGACACCCTAACATCACAATTAAAAGAACTAGAAAAGCAAGAGCAAACACATTCAAAAGCTAGCAGAAAGCTAGAAATAACTAAAATCAGAGCAGAACTGAAGGAAATAGAGACATAAAGAACCCTTCAAAAAATTAATGAATCCAGGAGCTGGTTTTTTGAAAAGATCAACAAAATTGATAGACCACTAGCAAGACGAATAAAGAGGAAAAGAGAGAAGAATCAAATAGATGCAATAAAAAATGATAAAGGGCATATCACCACCGATCCCACAGAAATACAATCTACCATCAGAGAATACTACAAACACCTCTATGCAAATAAACTAGAAAATCTAGAAGAAATGGATAAATTCCTCGACAGATACACCCTCCCAAGACTAAACCAGGAAGAAGTTGAATTTCTGAATAGACCAATAACAGGCTCTGAAATTGTGGCAATAATCAATAGCTTACCAACCAAAAAGAGTCCAGGACCTGATGGATTCACAGCCGAATTCTACCAGAGGTACAAGGAGGAACTGGTACCATTCCTTCTGAAACTATTCCAATCAATAGAAAAAGAGGGAATCCTCCCTAAAACATTTTAGGAGGCCGGCATCGTCCTGATACCAAAGCCTGGCAGAGACATAACCAAAAAAGAGAATTTCAGACCAATATCCTTGATGAACATTGATGCAAAAATCCTCAATAAAATACTGGCAAACCGAATCCAGCAGCACATCAAAAAGCTTATACACCATGATCAAGTGGGCTTCATCCCTGGGATGCAAGGCTGGTTCAACATACGCAAATCAATAAATGTAATCCAGCATATAAACAGAACCAAAGATAAAAACCACATGATTATCTCAATAGATGCAGAAAAGGCCTTTGACAAAATTCAACAAACCTTCATGCTAAAAACTCTCAATAAATTAGGTACTGATGGGACGTATCTTAAAATAATAAGAGCTATCTATGACAAACCCACAGCCAATATCATACTGAATGGGCAAAAACTGGAAGTATTCCCTTTGAAAATGGGCACAAGACAGGGATGCTCTCTCTCACCACTCCTATTCAACATAGTGCTGGAAGTTCTGGCCAGGGCAATCAGGCAGGAGAAGGAAATAAAGGGTATTCAATTAGGAAAAGAGGAAGTCAAATTGTCCCTCTTTGCAGATGACATGATTGTATATCTAGAAAACCCCACTGTCTCAGCCCAAAATCTCCTTAAGCTGATTAGCAACTTCAGCAAAGTCTCAAGATACAAAATCAATGTACAAAAATCACAAGCATTCTTGTACACCAATCACAGACAAACAGAGAGCCAAATCATGAGTGAACTCCCATTCACAATTGCTTCAAAGAGAATAAAATACCTAGGAATCCAACTTACAAGGGATGTGAAGGACCTCTTCAAGGAGAACTACAAACCACTGCTCAATGAAATAAAAGAGGATACAAACAAATGGAAGAACATTCCATGCTCATGGGTTGGAAGAGTCAATATCGTGAAAATGGCCATACTGCCCAAGGTAATTTATAGATTCAATGCCATCCCCATCAAGCTACCAATGACTTTCTTCACAGAATTGGAAAAAACTACTTTAAAGTTCATATGGAACCAAAAAAGAGCCCACATCGCCAAGTCAATCCTAAGCCAAAAGAACCATGCTGGAGGCATCATGCTACCTGACTTCAAACTATACTACAAGGCTACAGTAACCAAAACAGCATGGTACTGGTACCACAACAGAGATACAGACCAATGGAACAGAACAGAGCCCTCAGAAATAATGCTGCATATCTAAAACTATCTGATCTTTGACAAACCTGACAAAAACAACTAATGGGGAAAGGATTCCCTATTTAATAAATGGTGCTGGGAAAACTGGCTAGCCATATGTAGAAAGCTGAAACTGGATCCCTTCCTTACACCTTATACAAAAATTAATTCAAGATGGATTAAAGACTTACATGTTAGACCTAAAACCATTAAAATCCTACAAGAAAACCTAAGCCATACCATTCAGGACATAGGCATGGGCAAGGACTTCATGTCTAAAACACCAAAAGCAATGGCAACAAAAGCCAAAATTGACAAATGGGATCTAATTAAACTAAAGAGCTTCTGCACAGCAAAAGAAACTACCATCAGAGTGAACAGACAACCTAGAGAATGGGAGAAAATTTTTGCAACCTACTCATCTGACAAAGGGCTAATATCCAGAATCTACAATGAACTCAAACAAATTTATAAGAAAAAAACAAACAACCCCATCAAAAAGTGGGCAAAGGACATGAACAGACACTTCTCAAAAGAAGACATTTATGCAGCCAAAACACATATGACAAAATGCTCATCATCACTGGCCATCAGAGAAATGCAAATCAAAACTATAGTGAGATACCATCTCACACTAGTTAGAATGGCCATCATTAAAAAGTCAGGAAACAACAGGTGCTGGAGAGGATGTGGGGAAATAGGAACACTTTTACACTGTTGGTGGGACTGTAAACTAGTTCAACCATTGTGGAAGTCAGTGTGGCGACTCCTTAGGGATCTAGAACTAGAAATACCATTTGAGCCAGCCATCCCATTACTGGGTATATACCCAAAGGACTATAAATCATGCTGCTATAAAGACACATGCACATGTATGTTTATTGCAGCACTATTCACAATAGCAAAGAGTTGGAACCAACCCAAATGTCCAACAACGATAGACTGGATTAAGAAAATGTGGCACATATACACCATGGAATACTATGCAGCCATAAAAAATGATGAGTTCATGTCCTTTGTAGGGACATGGATGAAACTGGAAATCATCATTCTCAGTAAACTATCGCGAGGATGAAAAACCAAACACCGCGTGTTCTCACTCATAGGTGGGAACTGAACAATGAGAACTGATGGACACAGGAAGGGGAACATCACACTCTCGGGACTGTTGTGGGGTGGGGGGAGGAGGGAGGGACAGCATTAGGAGATATACCTAATGCTAAATGACGAGTTAATGGGTGCAGCAAAACAACATGGCACATGGATACATATGTAACAAACCTGCACATTGTGCACATGTACCCTAAAACCTAAAGTATAATAAAAAAAAGAAAAAAAAGGATGAGTTCATATCCATTGTAGGGACACGGATGAAGCTGGAACTATCATTCTGAGCAAACTATCACAAGGATAGAAAACCAAACACCGCATGTTCTCACTCATAGGTGGGAATTGAAGAATGAGAACACTTGGACACAGGGTGGGGAACACCACACACCAGGGCCTGTTGTGGTGTTGGGGGAGGGGGGAGGGATAGCATTAGGAGATATACCTAATGTAAATGACGAGTTAATGGGTGCAGCACACCAACATGGCACATGTATACATATGTAACAAACCTGCACATTGTGTACATGTACCCTAGAACTTAAAGTATAATTAAAAAAAAAACTAAATAAAATAGTTAATGTAGAACATGGCCAAACTTCATTTTTTTCCTAAAAATTTATTAGCATAGGAAATTTTTTAATGAAGTAAATGGAACAAAAGGTATTATACTGAAAACTCATGTTTTCTACTAAGGACTACTGTAATGAAAATGCAGTCTAAAGGCACTGAATTGGGTTCACCTGAAGGAAATATTTTAAATGGCATTACTTCCAATAATTATTCTGGCAATTGGTAGGATTCTTGAACCTATCAAATACTTTAAACAAAATTTTAAAAAATCCCTCAGTGACATGTTTTTCCTTTGAAGCATAGGTACAGTCTGTAAAACAAGAACCAAAACAATCTGTTAGAATAGGGTTCACCAAACTAAGTTCAGACAAAATCCAGGTTGATGCCTGTTATTCTTTAACCTGTGAGCTAGGAATGGCTTTTACTTTTTAATGGTTGGAAAAACATCAAAAAATTTTCTGAGATCTGTCAACATTATGTAGAATTTATATTTATGTCCATAAATTCAGTTTTGTTGAACTCAGCCTTGATTATTCATTTATATATCATCTATGGCTGCTTTTGGACTACAAGGGCAGAGTCAAGTAGTTGTGACAGAAACTGTGTGGCCCACAAAACGCAAAATACTTACTATCTGGCTTTTTACAGAAAAAAAAATTGCCTACCTCTGCTTTAAGATATTTCATTAATCTGGAAAAGCTGCGTGTATTAGTATCATGAGTTTTAAATCCTTGACCTTAATATTATTTAGGTGATCAAAGAAATAATTGGTTTGATCCTCAATTAGGAAAATTTTTCATTTTCATTCATGATTTAGGTACATTCTTGAGACCAACAAATAAAGTATTTGAAATAGCTTTCTTTCTCCTGAACTAAAACCTTACCTCTCAGCTGTCATCTTAGAGTAAAAGGGAAGACTAACATATCATTTTGTGCTGAGCCACATAATTAATGGATCAGTGCACACACTGATGGGTTTAGATGAAAAGCGACTGAAATTTGAACTATTAGCTTTCTCTTTCTTGTTACTTCAAAACTAGTTTGGGCTTTAAACATCAACTTACAGGTGTTTACCTTTTCTTAGTTGTCAGATAAATGGGGTTCCTGAGACATCATTTTGCAGTTTGGTCCACCTCAAAAAAGAAAAACCCAAGAATCCCACAACTGAACTCCTTGATAAAGATTAGACTACTTAAGGTTGTCCCTTAAGGTTACCTCTGTGGAGATATCCTTCAGAAATGAAAAATCTGAAGTATTATTATTGAGTACTAATTTACTGAGCAGTTATACAGAATGCTCTTTACCTTAAAGTTTGAGTACTAATGAGAATTCAATTTGATAATTTATGGTAAATGGATTAAAACCTTCAATATTTATCTAAAAGCTATACATTTGAATTACTACCCTTATTGAAATTTGGACCACAAAAATTATTTTAAGTAAAGTTTTTGGTCAGTGAAGGAGGGGATTATGGGGCATTTTTATTGAATATATTATACTTTCCTGTACTGTATGAATTTTACAAATGAATATATATTACTTTCATTAGAAATAGGATAGTGTTATCTTATATTCAGGAAGGGATATTAGCACTATTAATAAAAAAACTGTAATATTTGTTTTCATGCCTTATTTCAGTTCAGAACTGTACAGTTGTAAGAAAAGTATGATGGGAACGTATATTTGTTTCTGTTTAATATCTTAAAGTTAAATTGGATGTTTCTCATAAAATACAGCATGCTTTAAAATACAAATTGTTCATTTATTTATTTATTTATTTATTTTATTATTATTATTTTTTGAGACGGAGCCTTGCTCTGTTACCCAGGCTGGAGTGCAGTGGCTCTATCTTGGCTCATTACAACCTCCGCCTCCGGGTTCAAGCGATTCTCCTGCGTCAGCTTCCTGAGTAGCTGGGACTAAAGGCGTGCGCCACTACGCCCAGCTAATTTTTGTATTTTTTTAGTAGAGACAGGGTTTCACCATGTTGGTTGGCCAGGACGGTCTTGATCTCTTGACCTCATGATCTGCCCACCTCGGCCTCCCAAAGTGCCGGGATTACAGGCTTGAGCCACTGCAGCTAGCCAAAATACAGATTGTTCTACAGTTCTTTTTAGATACTAAAAATCTCCAATGAAGTTTTTGTTATTAATTGCAATTTTAATTCAGTGTATAGGGTTAATAGTATGTTTTAAAATATGGCTTAAAACCTGACACAAAACAATAGAATGCTTTTCTTTGTTCTCAATCTGAACTATGTGCTGAACTATAATGAAGGCTGAGTTAGCTAATTGTGATGTTTAAATATACAATTTACATGTATGCATAGTGTCATAAATCTTTGCATTGCTCTTTACTATTAGGGTTTGTTATTTAGTATTTTCCAGATGGATGCTTTTACGAGCCAAAACATAGGAACATTTTCTGAATTCACCTCTGGGCATTAAGACAAAAGAAGTAGAGGTATTATAACCTGACTTGTTTGAAACATCACTATGCTACTCTGAATGACAGTTTACAATTTACAAGCAGGGTGTGGCTAAAAAAGTCACTGAAGCAGACATAAGCATAGGTTTTCCCTGATACATACTTCTGGCCTGTCAGTCATGCCTCTCAAATGCTTTGTTGCACAGGCATGCCAATAAGTAAAACCACATTTTATCAGTTTTGTGCCCAAAGGCTTTTAAAAGGCCATGCAACTATATCAGTGTTTGAAAACCCCAGATTAAAGTTGAAGTCCTCAAGCAGATACTTTTCTTCCATTTAAAAGAGTAGTCTTGTATTTTCTTAAAGTGATTGATGTAAGAATGATAAAAACTTAATATTTTAACAAAATTATTAAAACTTTGGTTATTTGTCTTGCTTCCAACATTTTCTATAATTTTTACACATCTAAAAAATTCTAACATGAATGAATTAAAATATGTATCATTTTCAGTAAATGTATGCATGTTAACATATAGTAAAAACAGGCCGGACATGGTGGCTCATGCCTTTAATCCCAGCACTTTGGGAGGCTGAGGCGGGCAGATCACGAGGTCAGGAGTTCAAGACCAGCCTGGCCAACCAATATGGTGAAACCCTATCTCTACTGAAAATACAAAAATTAGTTGGGGGTGGTGGCAGCACCTATAGTCCCAGCTACTCAGGAGGCTGAGGCAGAAGAATTGCTTGAACCCAGGAGGCAGAGGTTGCAGTAAGCCAAGATCGTGCCACTGCAATCCAGCCTGGGTGACAGAGTGAGGCTCTGTCTCCCAAAAAAAGAAAAGAAAAAAGATATAGTAAAAACAAAACAAACAACAAAAGCCTTTGGCTACACTGACTGCACCTCCTTCTTCTGCTACCTGAAATATGTCATCCTTAAGTTTTAACTTAAAGGCATAGATTTGGGTAGCTGAAGCCAGAGTTTAAGCCAATAAAAGTTGCACGTGTATTTTAGCGCTTTCTGGTTTTAGAAAACTGATTCCCATTATCATCCATTTCAGAGCTGGCCATGGAGTTTTTGAGAATTTGTTAGCTTCTGGGATTGGAGAATGGGGTGAGAACTTAATGAGAGAAGTAGGGATCAGCAGAAAAAGAGAAGGGGGTTAAATCTGACTGAATATAAACAACTCTAGGCTGAATATTAGGTGGTTGGTTATATCTGTGACCCTGAATGGCTCTAGGAAATGTTTAGCTAAAATTGATAGTATGGATATGTTCTGGAGGAAAATGGTGTCTCCAACTTGAATTATGTCTTCTGATAACTACTGTTTATTGCTTGGCATATTAGAAGGTTTACTCTGAGTCGTTTTAGTTTTTTTTTTTGTCTGAAGTTCTTTCTAGCTGTTGATTGGCAAGGGTTTGTGAAATTACCCAGTAGTGCAGACAAAATGCAGGTATGGAAGTTAAAGTTACTATGCAGTGATGTATGAATGTAGTACATTATTATATGCATATTTTTCTTTTTTTAATTTAATTTAAAGTTCCAGGATACACGTGCAGGATGTGCGGGTTTGTTACATAGGTAAACACGTGCCATGGTGGTTTGCCTATCAACCCATCACCTAGGTACTAAGCCCTGCATGCATTGGCTATATTTATCCTGATGCTCTCCCTCCCCATGCCCACCAAAAGGCCCCAGTGTGTGTTGTTCCCCTCCCTATGTCCATGTGTTCTCATTGTGCAACTCCCACTTATAAGTGACAACATGCAGTATTTGGTTTTCTGTTCCTGCATTAGTTTGCTAAGGATAATGGCTTTCAGCTCCATCCATGTCCCACAAAGGACACAATCCTATTCATTTTATGGCTGTATAGTATTCCATGGTGTGTATGTACCACATTTCCTTTATCCAGTCTATCATTGATGGGCATTTGGGTTGATTCCATGTCTTTGCTATTGTGAATAGTATATGCCTATTTTTCAACAATGAGATAAGAGAACCAGGAGTGTTGTCTATATCATATGTAGCTGTAGAACTATTTTTCCAGGATTCATGTAGTATTAGTTTTCTCTTCCCTTCATTTGAATGGTGAATAAAAGAATATGAATTCTTCCAGCTAAAGCAGCTGTTTTGTAATGCTTTCCACAATTGCATATATAAACTGTGGGATAAGGGAATAGGCTGTGGGGAAGTTAATAGTGGTAGAAAACTTTGATGAATGATATACTGATAGAACAGAGGAGCCAATAGGCACATTGAAGGTAATAGAGCCATTTTGATAAGCACATCTACCACTATCAGGATTAAATGTCATCCTTGAGAGGACATGTTTGTTATAACATCCATAGCAACAGTTTCCTAAAGGTATTTAGAAGACAGTTCAGATGTAGCAACTTCTTGGACGTTCTGGGTCTTTGCTGGAGGTACAAAGTAATCACAAAAGTAAAGCTTTGCTGGAGCTTTTTAAAAGATACGTAGAACCAGGTGTATTGGTAGATAACTTCCCCTCCATTTCCTGGCCTGCATTCCCTATCTTCAGGGGCTTGACTCTAAAAGGTTCTCGATTAGGTCAGGCATTGCTATATGTAGGTGTCCACTTGTTGTTTCCTCCTAATTATCTCAGTTAATTAAAATTGTGTAGAGAATTTATGACCAGAACTCAAGCAAAACCTTGTATTTTTTTGAGAAGGTTCATTAGGTAGGGCAATGACATTAGAAAAAATGGGTGATGAAATAACCTGCAAATCTAGGAACATTTAAATACCTTTGATGAGGGGTGTGGGCTGTCCCATTCTGGGTTGGATCCTTTCCCATAGTTGGAGAGAACATTACTTATAAGAGTCACCACCAGGCTCTCAAAAATACAATTTTAGGGATTGGTCCAGTGGTAGTACTCTTGCAGGCAATTCACCTTTGCCTGGACAGAGACTCATATGCAGTTGAGGCTAAAGAGAGAAAGCAAAGTTTCATATATATATATATATATATATATATATGTTTACTCCTAATATTACGGACCAACCTTTGTAATGTGCCTATAGCATTTTATGGACTTAAGAACATCACCAGTTACTTTTAGTAACAGACACTTTTAATAGTGTCTGGAAGGCTTCCTCACTTACAGTTCTACTGTTTAAGTTTAGCTTCTTTAAAACTTCTACCATCAGACTTGTGGGGATTTAGCACAACAGGATTCCCTCAACTCCCAGCTTGTAAAAAACAAGACACTGGCGTGGCCATAGATGAGGAATGTGGGAGCAAGGGCCTCTAGCTTAGATATTAAATACACTGTTTATCATGTCAAGCACCTAGTCTTTCACCTGCAGTTCTGGTGACAATGTAACTCCTTTGTCTCCTCATCTGAGAAGTCCTATAGGAAGCAGTATATTTGGTCAGAATTTTAGGAGTGGATAGAGCAGATGGCACATCTAGGTAGGTAGTTTGCAGACTATGCTTAAGGCAGTGCGTGGAGGTGAAACTTATAATAATTTAAGTCAGCACTACACATAGCTGTATCAGCTGCATTTGTAGCTGTAACATTTACTGTGATTTTATGTACAGGTATAAGCAACTAAATAATTTATGTCTTTTAGTATAGAATTGTTACATGAATCTATTTTTTAACTTATAAATTATTTTCCATTTATTTCTTCTCTATAAAGTTATGACATTTCATTGTCATTAATAATATGTGTATATATACATGTGTTCATTATGAGTTTGATTTGAGTAAAGTAAAATTGATCTTCTTTGAAATATGTTTTAAAAGGGGGAAAAGGTCTAAGAGGGTTAAGAACACCTGATTGATATAAAACGTAAGAAAAAATGGGAAAGTGATCCTAACAAATGAATTATCTATAACCAGATAAAATGGGTATAATCTTTTAGTCCTTAATTAAACAAAATATGACTGTATCAGTACTAAATATGTCTATACGTAGGATGTCTTAAATTTTAAATGAGAAAGCTAGCAATTCCTATTTGACGGAAACAACTCACCTGCTATCGAATATGCTTATGAATTCCATTCATACCTGAATGTTGGGTGAGTTTTGATTAAATTGGACAATGCATTTGCAAGTATTCAGATAATTTCTGATACACAGATGGCAATCAGCAAAGACCTAGATTCTTCATTAACCTAATGACATTATCAGAGAACGTTTTACCACCCTCACATGTGAGAATCCCGAGAAAGCATATTGTTTGGTTGTGAAAATCTGATTGGCACTCACAAACTAGCCATTATAAAGACAATATTCCCACAGTTACATAAAGGCTCCCCTGGAAAAGAGAAACTAAATAGTAATAATCCAGTCTGTGCTTTTCTGTGGAGCTTACAAGAGGCCTTATTCCAGGGCAGTAAGTGGGCAAGGACTGAGTGAATTCTGCGAAACATAAGACTCACTACAATTGTGGCATATGGTGGCAGGGCTATAGCATGGCCAGGTAAATACCTAGCAGCAATATGTTTCAGGAGATTGGCCCTCTGCTTCTAAACTGTTTAATCCATAAGGAATTGCTTTGTGTGTATGCTATTAGGCGAGGTTTTAAAAACTTACATTTTAATCACATAGATATCCAAATAACCTAGCACCATCTATTTAAAAGATTATCCTTTCTCTTCTGCACTACAGTGTCACCTTTGTCATAAATCATATGGCCATACTATATACGGGGTGTGTTTCTGGCTTATTTGCTTCTGTTGGTCTGTTTGTCTATTCTTGCATCAATATCACTATTCAATTACCGTAGACTTGTAAAAGTTCTTGATTTCTAGCACTGTAAGTCTTCCAGCTTTGTTATTCTTCAGAATTGCCTTAGCTCTTCTTGGTCCTTTGCATTTCCATTTTCATCTTATAATCAGTTGTCAGTTTACACCAAAAATACTGTTACAGGCCTAAAGAGACACCTTACCAAAGAAGATATACATATGGCAAATAAGCATAGGAAAAGATATGCCACATCACATGTCATTAAGGAAATGCAATTTTCAATAATTAAAATAACAAGCAGATATGACTACACACCTATCAGGATGGCCAAAATCTAGCACACTCATGACATAAAATGCTGGTGGAACAACAAGGATTCTTATTCATCGATGGCAGGAATGCAAAATGGTACAGTCACTTTGGAGGAAAGTTTGGTGCTTTCTTATAAAACTAAACATACTCATACTGTATGACCCAATACCTGTACTCCTTGATATTTACCCAAGGGAACTGAAAACTTATGTCCACACAAAATCCTGCACACAGATATTTATCATAGCTTTATTCATAACTGCCAGAACCCAGAAGTAACCAAGTTGTTCTTCAGTCGATGACTAGATAAACTGTGGTACATTTAGATAATGGAGTATTATTCAACACTAAAAGTAAATGAGAGATCAAGCGATGAAAAAAACAAGAAACCTTATTAAATGCATATCACCAAGTGAAAGAAGCCAATCTGAAAAGGCTGTTTGATTCCAACTATGTGACATTCTAGAAAAGACAAAACTATAGAAACAATAAAAGCATCAGTGGTTACCAGGGACTAGGGAGGACAGAGGGATGAACAGGCAGAGCACAGAGGATTCTAAGGACAGTGAAACTAGTCTATATGATATTACATGGTGGATATATGTCATTGTACATTTATTTGTCTAAATCTATGGAATATGCAACACAAAGAAAAAAACACTAATGTAAATTATTATTCTGGAGGATAATGATGTATAAATATAGGCTCACCAATTGTAACAGATGTACCATTCTAGAAGGGAATGTTGTTATAGGGGAAGACTGTTATATGTGTGGGAGCTGGGGGTATGTGGGAAATCTCTGTACCTTCAGCTTAATTTTGCTGTGAACCTACAATGACTAAAAAAAACCTATTAAAATAATTTTTATAAAGATACTCAGGAATGAAAAAATACTATTCAGACTTTGGACTTGTTCTGCAGTACATACATTTAACAAAAGATTTGTATAAGGAATATATGAAGAACTCTTGGAAAGCATAAGAATAGGGATGATAACTCTATAGAACAATAGGCAGAAGGCAAAAGTCTTGAAAGGGCACTTCACAAAATATATATCCAAATTCCCAATAAACATATAAAAAGAAACTTTGTGAATCATCAGAAAAATACAAATTAAGTAAAATGGTAGTGGTGGTTGGGGGTTGATGATACCTAGTGTTGGCAAGGATGGGGATGTAAGAGAATTCTCACGTATTGGCAGTGAGAACATAAATTGCTATAGTTAGGAAAAATCCCAAGAGGTATCTACTAAAGCCGAAAAAACACATGCCCTAAGACCCAACAATTCAAGTCTCTCTCAGATATTATACCCAAAAGAAGTGGGTATATACATTCACAAAGGACATGTAGAATAATACTTATAATAGCCTCAAACTGGAGACAACCCAAATGTTTCTTAATGATGAAATGAATAAACAAATTGTGGTATACAGTGGGATAATATACATAACAATATGGGTGCATTTCACAAACATAATAGTAATAAAATTATGTTTTCCTCATCTACCTCCGCCAACACACAGAAAGACGCAAATAGTCATCTCTGTATATTATTACTACAGTATATATATTTATGAATGCACTTATTTCTGGATAAGGATGTGTAATTCGCTTCCTAAACCAGGTGAAACTGATTTACAGTATTAGAAGGCAGAAACTTTAATCCTTTGCAGTATAAGAAGATGGGACAAAGGAGCCTTTTGGAGTGCTGGTAAAATTTAGTTTCACGGTCTGGATGTCAATTATATGTGTGTGTTCACTTAGTCAAAATTCTTTGAGTTGAACACTTACAATATGTATATTCACTATGATAGAAACAAAATTTGGCTCTTCCAAAGCAAATCTTGTTATCAACTCATCTACCCATACTCTATGTTGAAATCCCATGCTTTGGAACAGGAGTTTGTGATGACAGCTAAATATATTGCAGAGGCTTTAGAAAAATAAAGGTAGATGAGGAAAACATAATTTTATTACTAGAATGGTTTGGTCAACAATGGAATCTGTAAACTCTGACTAAATAGCTGTGTCTGCTGGAAGGGACTCTAACCCAGAGAAACCCAGGGATTCCTCCCTTACTTCAATTGCCATATATTTTCCTTTTTTTGAGTAAAAGACTTTCCTAAGCATTTGAACTAAATTCTTTGATAGGAAAAAAAGACTGTATATTCTATACAACTTTAAAATACTATTTATTTAAATCATTTTAAAGTATTGTTTTCAAGATTTCTTGAAATTCCTGACCTGAGTCATCTTTGTGATGTGTCACACCCTGTCACATTAAGTTACCTTACATCGAATAAACAGAAGAAAGGTTATAAAAACCTAGCATGCATACCACCTGACATGAAAATATTTGCCAGCTATTCCTTCTGCTTAAGTGAATGCATCCCAAATATCTAGATTATTATCTTGGAAAAATTATACACTTTAAAAATAATGAAAGAGTAATCTCTCTACATTACTATAGTACATACATTTATGAGTATACTTAATTCTAGATAAGGGTAGAGTTTTACTAGAAATATTATGTTTCTCTTTCACATTTTTTCTTTTCATATGAATGTACATGTACAAACTTGTTTTACTTCTTTCTTAGAAGCAGTCTTATGCACAACATGGTAACTATCTAGTGTAAGTGGAATTTAGCCAGAAAATAAAGAACAAAGAACTAATTGAAAGTTAACAGAAAATTTGGCCAGAAAGTGTTTATGGAACTTAACACACCACTTGTTATGAAAAAGCATTATTATGAACAGCTAAGTAACCTAGAATAGCTCCAAACACTTTTATTTTTGATTAACAAGGCAAAATAAAGTGAGGCTCTCAGAAGGATATTCAGGTAATGAAGAAAAAAAATTTTCCTAAGGAAAAGGAATCACTCTATGCACATAATTAACAGTCCCCCATTAATGTAAATTATTTAGCTATGATAAGCAATGTTTTATCCTCTATCTCATATTTTATTATAAATATAGCTTTAAAATACCCACTGAATGAACAACTTCCTTTAGTTCCAGAGGAATTGTAGAAGTTTCCGTTTCATAAATGAAGGAATTGCTTAGATCAAGGTCTAAGGTAAAAACCTCCAGTTCCACATTAGTATTAAAACCTGTCAGTATGATACATTGAAAAGGTGTTATAGAGATTGTATGATACAAGGCTCAAAGCTACTTTCCTGCACTGTGCTATGTAAGTGGTGTATGCACTTGCTTGTAGCATTGTTAATACAATATGGTAAACAAAGAAGACCTTTCTTGCTATCTATATTTCTCTGCCAAAATTTAAAAAGAACCACACAACTAATCTGCAACATGCAACATTATGGTGGTAAAAAATATGGGAAACAGCAGTGGACTTAAAAAGCAGAATAGCAAAGTGATTTAGAGTATGAGACTTGTAGTCAAATAGGCATGGTTTCAAAATCTAGCACTGACAGTCTGAGTCTCTGTGTCCTCATTTGTAAATGGGAAAACGAATATTTAACTCTGTAGTTGTAAATATGAAATATGATAGTAATTACAGAGCTTAGCATTATGGCTTGCAAATAGCATGTGCTAATAGTAGTTATTTTTAATGAAGATTGGTTCCTACATTCCCTAACCTTGATAATATGCCATTTTTATTTATTTCAAGTTCAAAAGGTACATTTATTTTACACTATATTTACAAAGGAACAGAGTATAAATGTAACAGGGAACAAATGAAACAAAAATGAAAGGCATACATATTTACATACCAAGTATAGCAAAATTTGTTAAGAAGAGTCTTTAAATATTACTACTTGTAGCATTTAATAGTCAAAATCAGTTGCTAAGAATAATTTATCACCTCAGGAAGAAGTTTTAGAAGGCTCAACATATATGACTCAAACTATGACTTTCTTAATGAAAAAAGTTTACTTTTATCTTCTGAAAATCTCCAAGTTGCTGGAGGTCATGTACACCAGATCACTGCCAATTTTTAAAAGATTCAAAGGCTCTTAAATTAGCAAGTCACAATTGCTTAGGAAAACTATTTGCAGTATATATTCAACTTTCAGTAATATTAACACATGAAAAAAAATCCTTACACCTAACTACAATCAGTAATATGTTGCTGGATCTTCCAAAACAGAGACAAGGTATTCTTTTATTTTTGTTTTATTTATTTATTTTTTATTATACTTTAAGTTCTAGGGTACCTGTGCACAATGTGCAGGTTTGTTACATATGTATACATGTGCCATGTTGGTGTGCTGCACCTGTTAACTCGTCATTTACATTAGGTATATCTCCTAATGCTATCCGTCCTCCCTCCCCCCACCCCACGACAGGCCCTGGTGTGTGATGTTCCCCACCCTGTGTCCAAGTATTCTCATTGTTCAATTACCACTTATGAGTGAGAACATGTGGTGTTTGGTTTTCCGTCCTTGTGATAGTTTACTCAGAATGATGGTTTCCAGCTTCATCCATGTCTCGACAATTGACATGAACTCATCCTTTTTATAGCTGCATAGTATTCCATGGTGTATATGTGCCACATTTTCTTATTCCAGTCTATCATTGATGAACATTTGGGTTGGTTCCAAGTCTTTGCTATTGTGAATACTGCTGCTATAAACATACGTGTGCATGTGTCTTTATAGCAGCATGATTTATAATCCTTTGGGTACATGCCCAGTAATGGGATGGCTGGGTCAAGTGGTATTTCTAGTTCTAGATCCTTGAGGAATCGCCACACTGTCTTCCACAATGGTTGAACTAGTTTACAGTCCCACCAACAGTGTAAAAGTGGTGTAAAAGTGTTCCTATTTCTCCACATCCTCTCCAGCACCTGTTGTTTCCTGACTTTTTAGTGATTGCCATTCTAACTGGTGTGAGATGGTATCTCATTGTGGTTTTGATTTGCATTTCTCTGATGGCCAGTGATGATGAACATTTCTTCATGTGTCTGCTGGCTGCATAAATGCCTTCTTTTGAGAAGTGTCTGTTCATATCCTTTGCCCACTTTTTGATAGGGTTGTTTGATTTTTTCTTGTGAATTTGTTTAAGTTCTTTGTAGATTCTGGATATTAGCCCTTTGTCAGATGGGTAGATTGCAAAAATTTTCTCCCATTCTGTAGGTTGCTTGTTCACTCTGATGGTAGTTTCTTTTGCTGTGCAGAAGCTCTTTAGTTTAATTAGATCCCATTTCTCAACTTTGGCTTTTGTTGCTGTTACTTTTGGTGTTTTAATCCTCAACAAAATACTGGCAAACCAAATCCAGCAGCACATCAAAAAGCTTATCCACCATGATCAAGTGGGCTTCGTCCCTGGGATGCAAGGCTGGTTCAATATACGCAAATCAATAAACGTAATCCATCATATGAACAGAACCAAAGACAAAAACCACATTATTATCTCAATAGATGCAGAAAAGGCCTTTGACAAAATTCAACAGTGTTTCATGCTGAAAACTCTCAATAAACTAGGTATTCATGGGATATATCTCAAAATAATAAGAGCTATTTATGACAAACCCACAGCCAGTATCATACTGAATGGGCAAAAACTAGAAGCATTCCCTTTGAAAATGGGCACAAGACAGGGATGCCCTCTCTCACCACTCCTATTCAACATAGTGTTGGAAGTTCTGGCCAGGGCAATCAGGCATGAGAAAGAAATCAAGGGTATTCAATTAGGAAAAAAGGAAGTCAAATTGCCCCTGTTTGCATATGACATGATTGTATATTTAGAAAACCCCATCATCTCAGCCCAAAATCTCCTTAAGCTGATAAGCAATTTCAGCAAAGTCTCAGGATACCAAATCAATGTGCAAAAACCACAAGCATTCCTATACACCAATAACAGACAAGCCGAGAGCCAAATCATGAGTGAACTCGCATTCACAATTGCTTCAAAGGGAATAAAATACCTAGGAATCCAGCTTACAAGGGATGTGAAGGACCTCTTCAAGGAGAACTACAAACCACTGCTCAATGAAATAAAAGAGGATACAAACAAATGGAAGAACATTCCATGCTTATGGATAGGAAGAATCAATATCGTGAAAATGGCCATACTGCCCAAGGTAATTTATAGATTCAATGCCATCTCCATCAAGCTACCATTGACTTTCTTCACAGAATTGGGAAAAACTACTTTAAAGTTCATATGGAGACAAAGGAGCCCAAGTTGCCAAGACAATCCTAAGCCAAAAGAACAAAGCTGGAGGCGTCATGTTACCTGACTTCAAACTATACTACAAAGCTACAGTAACCAAAACCAGCATGGTACTGGTACCAAAACAGAGATACAGAGCAATGGAACAGAATAGAGCCCCCGGAAATAATACCACACATCTACAACCATCTGATCTTTGACAAACCTGACAAAAACAAGAAATGGGGAATGGATTCCCTATGTAATAAATGGTGCTGGGAAAACTGGCTAGCCATAGGTAGAAAGCTGAAACTGTATCCCTTCCTTACACCTTATACAAAAATTAATTCAAGATGGATTAAAGACTTAAATGTTGGACCTAAAACCATAAAAACTCTAGAAGAAAACCTAGGAAATACCATTCAGGCCATAGGCATGGCCAAGGACTTCAAGACAAGGTATTCTTAAGAGTCCAGACTTTTCAGACCTCCACACTAGCATATTCCAGCATACAGAGTTTATCTGACTTCATTTAACAGAAGAGAAGATCCTTTGAAATGTAGTGAAAGACAGGCTGGTGTATTTTTGCAATCTTTCCTTCTAAGTTTAGACACAGATTTTGTTGCTGATACCTTGGTCAACAGCTGCTGTGTTTATCAGTTTCGCTTTAGTTCACTGTCCTTACTGTGAAATGTGATGTCTAAACCTTGAAGTTATTGAACTAGAAAATGGGGAAGGCTCTCAAGATGTATTTACTTTCTCAAAAGAATCTTGAAATGCAAATTTCTGCATAAGTGCATGAGATATTAAATACAGGGGGTCCTAATATGAATTTTGTCTTTTCCTCTTATGAATGGGTTTGCTGCTAGGTGACCATTCAATCACATTAAGCTTAACCTTTTTCATATCCTTTAGAACATCCAATATGTTTGGAATATATTTCTCTGGCTTTTTTTAATGATAATTATAACTGGTCTTACTAGCACCTGCATGCTCTTTGTTCATTTCAGTAGCTGGATTATCTGAGTTACAAATATTAGATCCTGGTTGTATAGGAGGAATATGGAGGCTGGAGAGAAGAAAACTGAGGAGGAAGTGGTGGTGGAGGAGAAGGAAGCAAGGAGGAAAAGAAAGCATTGAACTTGGAAACTGATCTGACTCCAAGTTGGAAACTCATCTGAGCAGCCCCCAATGCTGGCATTTGTCTCAAACTAATGGGCCTGTCATTCAAGCCAAAGGAGCTAGAATTTGTACTCTTTTTAAATTACTGCATTTCCACAATTGCAGCAATCTGACAGCCAAAACAAAAATTAACTTCAAGGACAACTACTTTTTTAAATTGCAGCTTCATTTGCAGGCAGATCTTTTTTCACCGGTTTGTTATGTCGTAGGGCAGGTGACAATGGATTCCAAATTAATTGCAAAATATGGAAAAATTCAATTTTTTTCTTTTCTTTTTTCTGTATACTATTATAAAATCAGAGCTAGCTGGCTTCTTCATCATTTGCCACACAGAAGATATCAGCAAAAGATGGAACCATAAATCCACAGTCTACACAGTTCAAGAGTGGGACCAACTCAAAATTAAGTCCTCTACAAAGTTCTAATGGAAGCATTTTCCCAATAATACAAATGATATTCCTACTTGATCCACATTCTTTCTCAAATCAGTAAAACTTCATCTAGAGGAACGCCAAAATATTCCAGCATCTCTCTTAAGATATTCAATATGAGAGACATCCACGAAGCAAATACAAAAGCCAATTCAAGGAAACTATCAGTTTTTCGGTATCTTCCTCTGAACCTGAAGCCAAGCCTCCTGGCAACCACCAGCACATCAAGCAGAGGGCATTATGAATCCCTGTCTTGGAATCCTCAATTCAAGAATTCTGGAATGCACAGGTTCTGGTCCAGGAGTGCTCAGATGTTGACCTAGTGACTGCCTGCATACCTCGACTTACAGGCCACAGACATTAATGATGCCCTCACTTAGGGGTATGAGGTTGATCTGGTGCCAAGCCCTGGAGCCCCTTGCTCAGCCAAGGTTAACTCTGCAGGAGGTGCAGCCATCTCCTCCTGTGCCCAACCAACCTACCCAGTATTCCATTTATAGATTCAGCATAGTATTATAAAAATTAAGAACATATGCTTAGGGTAAAAAGGACCTATATGTAACAATCTCTCAGCATCGTAATTTTTACTCATGGGTAAAACAGATATGTTGTGAGGTGGCTGTAACCATAAAATGAGATAATGTATGAACAGTGTTCAACACATTCTCCAACATACAGTAAATACTAAATAAGGGTGGCTAAAATCATAATACCTAGATTCTGGCTCTAGTTCTTGCACCAATCAGTATGTTAACTTTGAGCAAGTCACCTAGCCTGAGTTTCATCGAAAAGAATAAATGGGTATAACAACACCTGTTACCATCTATCTTTTAGTGTTGTTGAGATAACAATATTAAATGAAGTGGGCACTGTAGCTTGCACCTGTAATCCCAGCTACTTGGGAAAATGAAGTAGGATGATTGCTTAAGCCCACGAGTTTGAGGCTGCAGTGAGCTATGACCATGCCACTGCACTCCAGCCTGGGTGACACAGCAAGATTTCATCTCTTAAAAAAATGATTCAAGTAATCCCTTTGAAAGCTGGAATGTCTATAAAATGGATGATATAATAATTTGGATGGTGGTTGAGAGCATAAATAACATAAAAATGTCATTTTAAAGTCTATATAATCAAGAAAGCTGTGGCTAGCTTTTGTTAATTTTGTAGACAATACACAGGTGATAAACACTAAATAAGAATCATTTTTCTCTGTGATTAGTTTATTATGGTACTTAGAATCAGAAAACTTAGTTAATATGAATATTTTGTCCTATTCAGGAATAAGATATTAACACAAGTTTATGTATACTGTAGTATAGAATGTATGACAAGTGTACTGATGGTTTTTGTTGAGAAGAAATGCCCTCTTTGGCTCTATAATTCACTTCTAACAGAAATGACATATTGTTATGTTATCAGATTAATAACTATTTGTAAAGCCCTTCAAAGATGAAAAGCACTCCATAAATGCTTAGCATTTATTATCACTAATAGAAACATCATTAAGCTCTTCTTCAAAATGCTGTGAAGACAGAAGATAAATAACTAAAATTAGAGCAGAACTAAAGAAACTGACACCAAAAAAAATATAAAGGATAAATGAAAAGTTGGTTCTTTGAAAGGATAAACAAGATTAATAGGCCACTAGCTACTTTAACAAAAAGAGAGAAGATCCAAATAAGCACAATCAGAGGTGACAAAGGAGACATTACAACAGACCCCACAGATATACAAAAGATCCTCAGAAACTGATACAAACACCTCAATGTACACAAAGTGGAAAATGTAGAGGAAACAGATAAACTCCTGGAAACACACAACCACCCAAGATTCCCAAGATTGAGCCAGAAAGAAGTTGAAACCCTGAACAGAACAGTAAACAACAAGTTGTGAAAATGAATCAGTAATAAAAAGGCTACCAATCAAAAAAAGCCCTAGCCCAGAAGGATTCGCAGGTGAATTAAACCAGATGTACAAAGAAGAACTTGTACCAATCCTACTGAAACTATTCCAGAAATTGAGTAGAAGAGAACTCCTTCTTAACTCATTCTATGAAGCCAGAACCACCTTGATACCAAAACCTGGCAAAGACACAATGAAAACAGAAAACCACAGGCCAACATTCCTGATGAACATATATGCAAAAATCCTCAACAAAATTCTAACACATCGAATCCAGCAGCAAATTAAAAAGTCAATTCACCATGATCAAGCAGGCTTTATTTCTGGGATGCAAGGTTGGTTCAACATATGCAAATCAATAAATGTGATTTACCACATAAACAATTAAAAAAAAACCATATGATCATTTCAATAGACACGGAAAAAGCCTTTGATAACATCCAACATCCTTCTTGATAAAAACCCTCAACAAACTAGGCATAGAAAGAACAAACCTCACAATAATAAGAGCCAGTAAGAGCCATCTATGACAGACATATCTGCATGGGCTGCCCATGCAGCCAACATCATACTGCATGGGCAAAAGCTGGAAGCATTCCCCTTAGGAACAGGAACAACACAAAGAAGCTCACACTCCCATTCAAAAAAGTACTGGAAGTCCTAGTCAGAGAAATCAAGAGAAGAGAAAGAAATGAAAGGCATCCAAATAGGAAAAGAGGAAGTCAAATTATCTCTCTTTGCTGATAATATGCTTCTGTACATAGAAAACCCTAAATACTTCACCAGGAGACTCCTAGACCTGATAAATGAGTTCTGTAAAGTTTTGGATACAAAATCAATGTACAAAAATCAGTGCCATTTCTATATCCCAATAACGTTCAAGCTGAGAGCCAAGTTAAGAACATAATCCCACTTACAGTAGCCACACACAAAATAAAATACTTAAGAATACACCTAACCAAGAAAGTGAAAGATTTCCACAAGAACTACAAAACACTGCTGAAAGAAATCGTAGATGACACAAACAAATGGAAAAACTTCCACGTGCAACGGATTGGAAGAATTAATATCATTAAAATGTCCATACCACCCAAAGCTATCTACAGATTAAATGCTATTCCTATCCAGTTACCAAGGTCATTTTTCACAAATTTAGAAAAAACTATTCCAAAATTCATACGGAATTTAATAAGAGGCTGAATAGCCATAGCAATCCTAAGCAAAAAGAATAAAGCTGGAGGCATCAGACTATCTGACTTCAAATGACATTACAAGACTGCAGTAACCGAAACAGCATGGTACTGGTACAAAAACAGACAGAATAGAGTGGAACAGAATAGAGAATGCTGAAATAAAGCTGTACGCCTACAACCAACTGATCTTCAACAAAGTCAACAAAAATAAGCAATGGGGAAAGGACTCCCTATATAATAAATGATGCTGGGAAAATAGGCTAGCCATATGCAGAAGAATGAAGCTGGACCCCTACCTCTCAACATGTACAAAAATTAAGTCAAGATGGATAAGACTTAAATGTAAAACCTCAAAATATAAAAATCCCAGAACAAAACCTAAGAAATACTCTTGTGGAAATCGATACAGCCAAAGAATTTATGACTTGATAGACATCCTCAAAAGCAATTGCAACAGTAACAAAAATGGAATATCGGGACCTGCTTAAACTAAAGAGCTTCTGCACAGCAAAAGAAACTATCAACAGAATAAATAGATAATCTACAGACTGGGAGAAAATATTTGCAAACTACACCTCCAACAAAGGACTAATATCCGGAATCTATAAGGAACTTAAACAAATCATTAAGAAAAAAAAAAAAAAACCATTAAAAAGTGGGCAAAGGACATGAAAAGACACTTCTCAAAAGAAGACATACAAGTGGCCAAACATTAAAAAAATGCTCAATATCATTAATCATCAGAGGAATGCAAATCAAAACCACAATGAGATACCATCTCACACCAATCAGAATAGCTTTTGTTACAAAATTAAAAAACAACAGATGTTGGCAAGGCTACCGAGAAAAGGGAATGCTTATACACTGTTGGTGGGAATGTAAAAATTAGTTCAGCCCCAGTAGAAAGCAGTTTGAAGATTTCTAAAAAAACTGAGTTGAACTACAATTACATCCAGTAATCCCACTACTGTGTTTATACCCAAAGGAAAATTGTGCTACCAAAGATACCCGGCCTTGTAAGCTTATTATAGCACTACTCACAAGTGCAAAGATACGGAAACAACCTTAGTGCCCATAATGGTGAACTGGATAATGAAAATGTGGTACATATACACCATGGAATACTACGTAGTCATAAGAAAGAATGAAATCATGTCCTTTGCACCAACATGGATGCAACGGGAGGCATTATCGTAAGTGAAATAATGCAGAAACAGAAAGTGAAATATTCTATGTTCTCTTATAAAGTAGGAGCAGCTAAACCCTGGGTACACACAGATGTAAAGATGGGAACAACACACACTGGTGGCTCCAAAAGGAAAGAGGGAAAGAGAGGGGCAAGGGCTGAAAAACTTGTTAGGTACTATATTCACTCTCTGGGTGATAGGGTCAATAGAAGCCGAAACCTCAGCATTAGGCAATATACCCTTGTAACAAACCTGCACATGCATTCCCCTAATCTCAAATGAAAATTAAAAATAAATATTTTCTAAAAAAAAAACAAAATGCAGCTACAGCTTCATGAATTAATTGTTAAATAAGATGGCATGCCCAAAATGGCAGATGGTATATCATGTGAACCTTTTCATGATTATAGCAATAATACAAATTTCTTTTGTTAGACAGCTATTAATAACTATTAGCACCTCATTCTTCAAAGGTTATTTTTTGTCTCAGATAATTACGGCACTGAAAAGTGAAATAATTCATTTTTGATTCTACAGTTTAAGCTAGCACAGAAAAAGGCCTAAGCTTCTGGGAAACTCCTGAATGATTGATGTTGTAAAGCTGCAGTTTCCAATATGGTAGACACTACTGCACGTGACTACTGAATCTTGAAACACGGCTCATGTGACTGGGGAACTACCTTTTAAAATTTTATTTAATTTCAATTAAATTAAAAAATTGATATTCTATCTAGTAATTGTGAATTTTTAAAGAATGTGTACAACAACTTGGATAACAAACTACTTCAACTGTAAATTTTATGAAATATGAATATAGATCATTTATTTCCAATGAAACTTTAACATCTGATTTGAGATGTACCCTAAGATGTAGTAGATAATTTAAAATTCTGTCTGTGGCTTGCATTATATTTCTATTGGACATCATTGCTACACAGGTTTAAAGACACACAACAAATCATATATGACATGGACCTTACTCCCTTTTTTAATCCTTCTAGTTAAAACCTACGAAGTTGGAAGAGTATATGTGAAAGTAGAAAATTTCAGTTCTTGTATTTGTAGAATAGGGGAGTAATAGAACACCTTTTTTTTGATAGGTGAAGACATGGCCTTCAGGAACTATGACCTGGCATTACTTCAGTTATGCACTATTAAATGATTAACAACTAGCTCTCCACAAACCAAACCAGAACCCAAACCAAAAAACAACCAATTTGTAGAGTTTGCCAATTTCCATGACATAAATATTCCTGCCAGGGCCAATTTCGAGCTACCAACATGGTCACTGAACATGCAGTTGGGAAGAGATGCACATAATTGGCACTCATGAGGCCGTAGAATCCAGCCTCAGTGCAGACTGGAATACTTTGAGTTGCTGACATCTATATTCTTGAAAGATGTGTGTGTATATATGTGTGTATGTGGGAGCTGAAATAGATCAGCTTTAAATTAAATTCTGCCCTATAGCAAAAAGTATTATAGGATTATTATTTCTATGAAAGTAGGGCATTTTCTTTTCTTTTTTTTGAGATGGAGTCTCGCTCTGTCAGCCAGGCTGGAGTGCAGTGGCGCGATCTCTGCTCACTGCAAGCTCTGCCTCCTGGGTTCAGGGCATTTCATTTTCTTTAAGCCTTTGGAAACTATGTGACTATAAAAACTCTGATTCTTTCCAAATTCCCCTTGAGAATATAGATTTATGGTTATATGAAGCCATTTTGTAAATTGTAAAATGGTAAAAACAGGTGAAGATATTTAATTTTGATAAAACAAAATACATGATTGTAACTTAGAAACTTATTAGGCCAACTATATAACAAAGATTTGTGAATAGAGATTTCCTAGGGACATAATAAGGGCATAGGAAGATTACCTTCAAAATTGATATAAATTCTGACATATTGAGAATTTTATACATGTAAAATATCTGTAAGAGGTCCAAATTTAGCTCTAAAGTTCGATAATTTTATGAGTTTTGTTAGCTAATATATGTTAAATCATTCTGTTTATTTAGAAATTCTTGTTTCTATAATAGCTCCTCTGCTTGGGCACTTTAATGTTATGCTTTTTGCTACACTTTTAAATTTAGCATAACGTCTTTTAAAGGCAGTAACTAAGAGGATTTAATTTAAAAGTATCTTTTGAATAAAGCAATTTCCCCTCTAAGGAAATCCTCTAAGAGAATATTCAAGCTTATTATTTTAGTATGGGTTTGTTTGTACTATTAAATGGATATGAATAAATGATTTTTTCACAGAGTTATATGTTGGCTAGAATTTTATAGTGCCTGAGTTTGGATTCTATTTTGTCATATCTAATCACATGCATAAAATTTTACTGCTGGAAAAGACAGACTCTTCTGTATCTTTATTTTACAACAGAGCAAACTAAGACCCCAAAAAGGGACTTTAAGTGTTATTTGGCTAGTCTTTACTAGTTTAGCCAAGACTAGACCTCAGCTTTCCCATCACTCAGTATTTTTTGATTTTTAGAGATAGGGTCTTGCTCTCTTGCCCAGGCTGGAATGCAGTGGCATGATCACAACTCAGTGTAACCTCAAACTCTTGGCCTAAGTGATCCTCCTACCTCAGCCTCCCAAGTAGCTAGGGCTACAGGTGCGTGCCACCACCCCGAGCTAGCTTTAAAATTTTTGGTAGAGTTGAGGTCTTGATATATTGCCCAAGCTGGTCTCAAACTCCTGGCCTCAAGCTATCCTCCCACCTTGGCCTCTTGAGTCTTTGGGATTACAGGCATGAACCACCATGACTGGCCCATCCTTAGTATTCTTAGTTTGTACCATATAACTGCATACATCTACTTGTCCATCCACATTTTGGAATTATTGATAGAAGATATTTTTGTTATACTCCACACTAGCTACATTGGACACGTATTCTGTTTATTCTTTAACTACATAGTTTCATTAGTTACCCTTAATGTTATATACCAATCCTTGAGCAAAATTCTTTCATTATTTTCTTATAGAAACTGTGAATATGGGTTATTCTGCCCCAGATTGGCATAATTTGCTAGTCTAATAAGTAAAGCAGAGAAAGAGGTTTGAGACATTCAACTCCTGTCTCAGAAAGAAAAACAGAAGGGCTAAATGCATAACATTTAACATTTGTACTTTTCTCCACAGGAAAAGACCACTACCTTTTGCTTAGTAACTGTCAATTTATGACTAGGTAAGTTCTAAAGAGTTGACAACTTGTTTTGGAATATAGTAATCTAGTATTTCAGAATTCAAAAATATGTTAAATAACATTTAAATTATGGAAAGTTTCCATCTGAAAATAACTAATTTAGAGAAAATCCATACTTATTCAATAACACCAATTCTTTTTTTTTTTCTTTTTTATTATACTTTAGGGTTTTAGGGTACATGTGCACAATGTGACAATGTGCAGGTTTGTTACATATGTATCCATGTGCCATGTTGATTTCCTGCACCCATTAACTCGTCCTTTAGCATCAGGTGTATCTCCTAATGCTGTCCCTCCCCCCTCCCCCCACCCCACAACAGTCCCCGGAGTGTGATGTTCCCCTTCCTGTGTCCATGAGTTCTCATTGTTCAATTCCCACCTATTAGTGAGAACATGCGGCAATAACACCAATTCTTAATTACCATGTCACATTCTGTGATTGACAACATTATGTCACCACAAAGAAAGGAACAAAGGTTTGATAATCATAGCATACTTAATAAGTTTACTGAAAACTGTACATCTCTTAAGATATACAAGTAATACAGTCTTGTATAGACCTCTGCAGTCAAGCAAGCAGTTAGTCTTTGATGTGCTCATAATTATGAAATATTTAGGATGTCTTTAGGGAAAGATGCCTATAGGTAGGAAGGTTTAGATCAAAACTGACATCATTACATAATAAAGGAGGAAGGGTGAAGTGAAGCCAAAAGTAGATTGACAGGAATATACCTAAGTCAAACAAATAATATAATGCACCCTGTAATGCACAGTATAGGAAGTTAAACAGTTGGCCACAGTTTCAATTGTTTATAGAATTAAAAACTGCTTTTGTAGTTTCATTTTAGAAGAATTTTATATTTATAATAAGATATTTAAAGTATAAGAGCAAATCTTTACCTTCATCCATGTATCACCTCTTGGATAGAATTTTTATATATTTTTACAATGGTACCATGATTTTTAATTTTTAAAGTATTTTTAGAGACAGTCTTGCTCTGAGGTCAAGGCTAGAGTACAGTGGCCTGATCATAACTCCCTGTGACCTCAAACTCCTGGGCTCAAATGATGTTCTCACCTCAGCTTCTCAAGTAGCTAGATTACAGATGTTTGCCACCATGTGCAGCTAAATTTTTAATTTTTGTAGACATGAGGTCTCACTGTGATGTCCAGGCTGGTCTCAAACTTCTGGGCTCAAGCAAACCTCCTGCCTCAGTCTCTGCAAGTGCTGGGATGACATGTGTGAGCCACTGCACCTAGGCTTATGACTTTAATGCCATTTTAGGAAGAAGATGATAACATAAAAAATCAAGCTTTTGAATGATTTTTAAAATGACATGGTAATGTGGTGATGACATATCTCTGGTAACAAAAAGGAAGATAAATAATGATTCCAATTTTGTTAAATATACGCATAGAAAAAAGGGAATTAAATACACTAAAATAACTCTTTTTATCAGTTATCTCCAGGTAATAATAAGAGTGATCTTTATCTTTTACGTTCTTTATACTACATTCTCTAAAGTTACCCATTTAAGCATGAATAAGCTTTTATATCAGAATTTTAAAATACATTTTAAAAGGAGATGGCAACTTATAATGCTACAGCTTTTTCATAGCATAGTATCTGCAAGATCATATATGATAAATGTATTTGGAAATATAATGCATTTGGAAGGATTTCATAATATGCAAATTTGTAGACAGCCACATTAAGTACAGCTGGGATGTCTTTGAAAAGGATTTCTTTTATATTTTCATTTCTCTGCATATGAGGATTATATAAAAGAAGTTGTTTCTCTATGTTTTTCTTTTTCTAAATAATATTCTTCAAATAAGAAGTTAACCAGGCACGGTGTTGCATTCCTATAGTCCCAGCTACACAGGAAGCTGAGGCAGGAGGATCGCTTGTGCCCAGAAGTTTGAGGCTGCAGTGAGCTATGATTGCGCCACTGCACTCTAGCCGTGGCAAGAGAGCGAGACATTGTCTCTAAAAACTAAATAAATGCTATTCTTCAAATCTCAGTGTAACAGATGAACTGCTAGCTGTCCCCAAATGGCTTTTGCTTTTATAGTAACTGGTGTTTTGCTGGGTGCATTATCACCCCACTAAAAATGCTTTCCAGACTTTCTTACGGTTAGTGTAGCCTTATGAACAGGTTCTGTCCAATGGGATATGTACAGAAGTGATATGTAACAACTCCTGGGTTGTAGCCTGAACAAGATAGGACTATGCTTGCCTCCTTTTTCCTCCTTTTGTAGGCTGGGATGCAAATCTTCAATGATGTAGATGAAGGCTTTACCCTAGAGATGATAAAGTAACACAATAGATAAGGCCTGGTAATCTAATACCAGCATGCCTTACCAGTCCTGGAACATGTTCCAGGATTGTTATACAAGAAGGAAAGAAAATTCTCTTCCTGAAGTTACTGGGTTTTATGGTCCCTTGTTTTACAGTAGCTTAGACTATTTCACTTCATAACTGTATTGTACTGTAGACAGATGTCAATCTGACTTTTCAGGCTTATGCTAAAAATGACACAATATAAAAATACAGTCTTATTTAAGGGAAAACTTATTGAATGGCCATCTCTATTATTTCCTCACACAAATGGCTGGTGTGATAGAGTATCTCATTGTGGTTTTGATTTGCATCTCTCTGATGATTAGTGATGATTAGCATTTTTTCATGTTTCTTGGGGGCTTGTATGCCTTCTTTTGCATAGTTCATGTCCTTTGCGCACTTTTAATTGGGTTATTTTTTTCTTGTGATTTATTTAATTTTCTCATAGATTCTGGATATTAGGCCTTTGTTGTATGCATAGTTTGTGAACATCTCCCATTTTGTAGATTGCTTGTTTACTTCATTGATAGTTTCTATTGCTGTGCTGAAGCTCTTTCATGAAAGCAGAAAACAAAAAAGAGCAGGAGTTGCTATTCTTAGATCATAGAAAACAGACTTTAAACCAGCAAGCATCAAAAATGACAAAGAAGGGTATCATATAATGATAAAGTGTTCAATTTATCAAGAAGATTTAACTATCCTAAATGTATATACACCCAACATTGGAGCTCCCAAATTCATAAAACAAGTACTTCTAGACCTATGAAAAGACTAAGACAGCCATGCAATAATAATGGGGGACTTCAAGGGCTTCAGCAGTACACTGACAGCATTAGACAGGTCATCAAGGCAGAAAAGTAACAAAGAACTTCTAGACTTCAACTCCACACTTGGCTAATTAGACCTAATAAACATCTACAGAATGCTCCATGCAACAATCACAGAATATACATTCTTCTCATCTGCACACATAACATATTCTAGGATTGACCACATGCTTGGCCATAAAGCAAGTCTCAATAAATGAAAAAAAATTAAAATCATACCAAACAACACTCTTAGACCACAGTGCAATAAAAATAGAAATCAATATCAAAGGTCTCTCAAAACCACACAATTACATGGAAATGAAACAACTTACTCTTGAATTACTTTGGGCATTAAGGCAGAAATCAAATAATTTCTTGAAATTAATGAAAACAGAGACACAACTTACTGAAATCTCTGGGTGCAGTAAACACAGTATTAAGAGGAAAGGTTATAGTTAAACACCTACATCAAGAAGTTAGAAGAAGTTCAAATTAACAATCTAACATCACACATAGAGGAACAACAACAACAACAAAAAACTAACCCCAAAGATAGCAGAAGAAAAGAAATAATATCAGAGCAAAACTGAACAAAATTGAGAGGCAAAAATCCATACAAAAGATCAATGAAACCAAAAGTTGGTTCTTTGAAAGGACAAACAAGATTGGTAGACTGCTAGCTTGGCTAGATTAACAATGAAAAAAAGAGAGATCCAAATAAGCACAGTCCGAAATGACAAACATGACATTACGACTGATCCCATAAAAATATAAAAGATCCTCAGAGATTATGATGAACACCTCTATGCACACAAACTGGAAAATCTAGAGGAAATGGATAAATTTCTGTAAACACACAACCTCCCACTACTGAGCCAGGAAGAAATTAAAACCCTAACAGACCAATAACAAATTCCGAAATCAAATACGTAATTTTTAATAAGTCCAGCTATTTCTGAGGTAGAGCCACATTTCTACTCTCTGCTGCTAGTATGTATCCTATGATTGCAGTGACGTATTCCCATTTTCACTTATTTTGAGATGGGTGTCAGTCAGTTATCCTTATTAACATAATTCACAGGCCAAGTCCTATCTGCAACTTCTATCAGCGTGAAGTTGACTAGAGAGTTTAATCCATTACATTTAAAGCATAGGTTGAGCATCCTCAATCCAAAAATCCAAAATCTGAAATGCTCCAAAATCTGAAATTTTTTTGAGTGCCAATATTGATGGCATAACTGGAAATTCTACATCTGACCGCCTGTGACAGGTGGCAATAAAAATGCATGCACACACAGTTTATTAAATGTTCCCAAGGAAGAAAGACCTTCCCCCACCCCCTCAGCTGTTATATCTTTTCCACACACAGCTAGATGCCCTCACACAAGCACACCCACAAAGGTTAATAAAATGGCACAAGTGCAAGCCAGGTGTGCCAATGTCAGGTTCCCCATGATACCCTGCATGAGGCCAAGACCTATGTGTATTACTCACTGTGTCATTTTGTGTATTCTCTGCTCTTTGTAAAGATATTCATGAAATGTCCAAACAGTCTATATTAAATAATTGTACAGGTAACAGTGATAAGAAAAAGAAGAAGCATTTATATTTATTGCACAGAAAGTCGAGCTTTTTGAGAAACAGGACAGTGGTGTAAGTGTAAAACATCTGGCCGGGCGCGGTGGCTCACACTTGTAATCCCAGCACTTTGGGAGGTCGAGGCGGGCGGATCAAGAGGTCAGAAGATCGAGACCACGGTGAAACCCCGTCTCTACTAAAAATACAAAAAAAATTAGCCGGGCGTGGTGGCGGGCGCCTGTAGTCCCAGCTACTCGGAGAGGCTGAGGCAGGAGAATGGCGTGAACCCAGGAGGCGGAGCTTGCAGTGAGCCGAGATTGCGCCACTGCACTCCACCCTGGGCGACAGAGCGAGACTGCGTCTCAAAAAAAAAAAGTGTAAAACATCTTAGAGAGCAGAAGGGTGTTGGAATGACCACCATAAATGACTTGTATAAACAGGAGGATAAACTATTGTTTTATGCTAAAAGTGATTAAGTTAATGAAAAATAGAAAAACAATGCATGCCATAAAGCTAAAAATGCAGATTTTGATCATATATTGAGTAGATCCATCAGTATTGCAGTGAACACATGCCATTTATTGGTATACTGATCATGAAACAAGCAAAGATCATGATGAACTAAAAATTGAAGGGAACTGTGGATATTCAGTAAGCTCGTTCCAGAAATTTAAGAAAGATATGGCATTCAATTTTTATTATTACTTTTAAATATGGGCACATAATAGTGCTATATATTTATGGGTGCATGTGATGTTCGATATAGGGATAAAATATGTAATAAATCAGGATAACTGGGGTATCCATCACCTTAGCACTTACTATTTCTCGTGTTAGGAACATTACAATTCTACTCTCAGTTGTTTTAAAAATTTGTGGTGATAAAGCATCTGCTGATTATAAAGCAGTGGACAAATTCACTGACGAGTTCACTAAGGTCATCAGAAATAAAAATCACCAGAACAAGTCTATAATATTGATGAAACATCACTGTTTTTGTTACTGCCCCAGGTGAGACAGCCCCTATATGAATTAAGGATACCAATGACAGAAGAACTCTGCTGAGATATGTTAATACAGCAGGCCCGCATAATTATAAACTTGCTATGATAGGCAAAAGTTTGCATCCTTGCTATATTCCAGGAGTGAATTTCTCACCAGTGCATTATTATGCTAACAAAAAGGCATGGATCACCAGGGACATCTTTCCTGGTCGGTTTCACAAACATTTTATACCAGTGGCTTGTGCTCACTTGCAGGGAAGCTGGCCTGGGTGATGACGGCAAGATTTTGTTATTCCTTGATAACTTCTGCTCATCTTCCAGCTGAAATTCTCTTTAAAAAGTGTTTATGCCATGTATTTTCCCCCAAGTGTGACTTCATTAATTCAGCCATGTGACCAGGGTGGGTATCCTTAGATCAATGAAGAGTAAATATAAAAACACTTTCTTAAAGAGCATCCTATCAGCAGTGAGCAGAGGCATGGGTGCAGAAGGTTTTCAAAAGGATGTTTAGCATGAAGGATGCCACATATGCTTTTGCCAACACTTTGAACACATGACTAGAGACACAGTTGTGCATGACTGGCACAATCTCTGGCCTGTGATTATGTTAACTGATGATGATAAACAAGGTGGTGACTTTGAAGGATTCTGTATGTCAAGTGAGAGAAAAACGTCTGACCTCCTTACATATGCAACAAATATACCTTCAGAGTCCATCAGTAAGCTGGAAGAGGTGGATATTGAAGAGGTTTTTAAAACCAATAAGGAGCCTCCAGTTGTTCATTCACTGACCAATGGTGAAATAGCCAAAAGGGTTCTGAATCAAGGTGATTATGATAATAGTGATGATGAAACTGTTAACACTGCAGAAAAAGTGCTTGGAAGTGACATTGTGAAAATGTGTGATGGGCTTATTGAAAGACTAGAGCAGCATGAACAAGAAATCATGTCAGTTTATAAAACCAAAAAGAAATGTGTAAGACAAAAACCTTTGTTATGAGGCAGATAACTCTAAAGGAAACACTTCAAAATGCCATTGAACAGGATTTATTCTTATCCCTAGATGACCCGCTTCCGGACTCTTTAACTGCTGCTGCTGTTTTTCTCACCTAGAAAAATAAAATTCCCTATGCAGTAATCTTTTACTCAAAACACAGCATTGTAGGTAGAGGCAGAAAGCTTGCCATTGTTTGTTGTTGCTGTTGTGTAACAGCTGCTAACAGGTATTCTGATGATGCTACTGTAATACTTAGTTATCCTGAACACATTTTTTTACTGTAGTAATGGTATGTCATATATTTACTCTTAAGTACTTATGAATGAATGTGTATGAAAATGACTGCTTATTGGTAGCATATAAATTCAGTCAGGAATGATGGTGATGCCAAACAATCACAGATTGTCCACATGGGTGGCTGAGACAGTGACACCTTTATGTTCTAATGGTTCAATGTAGAAAGCTTTGTTGCATGCACAAAATTATCAAAAATATTATATAAAATTGCCTTCAGGCTATGTGTGTGAGGTGTTTTGTGTTTAGACCTGGGTACCATCCTCAAGATATCTCAGTATGTACCTGCAAATATTCCAAAATAGAAAAAAAAAAAAAAAACCACCAAACAAACCCCAAATCCAAAACATTTCTGGTCACAAGCATTTCAGACAGCGAACAGTTAACCTATAATTACTGATAGAGAAGGACTTATGTCTTAGGGCTGTTTTTCGTTTGTTTGTTTTGTTTTGTTTTTTACATATAGGATTTTTGTTACACATTTCCTTCACTGCTGCCTTCTTTTGTTTTTAGTTGTGACATGTTTTGATTCCCTTCTAATTTCCTTTTGTACACATTCGATAGTTATTTTCTCTGTGGTTATCATGGGAATTATGTATAACATTCTAAAGTTACAACAATCTAATTTAAATTGATATCAAGTTAACCTCAAGTGTATACAAAAACTCTTATAAAGCATTGTCACTTCCCCTACTTTGTTATTGATGTCACAAATTACATCTTTATATATTGAGTACCTACTAAAGAGCTTTATAATTATTTTTATGCCTTTGTGTTTTTTTCTTCTTTTTAAATCTTTTTAAATTTTATTATTATTATACTTTAAGTTTTAGGGTACATGTGCACAACGTGCAGGTTTGTTACATATGTATACATGTGCCATGTTGGTGTGCTGCACCCATTAACTCGTCATTTACATTAGGTATGTCTCCTAATGCTATCCCTCCCCACTCCCCCTACCCCAGGACAGTCCCGGTGTGTGATGTTCCTCTTGCTGTGTCCATCTGTTCTCATCGTTCAATTCTCACCTATGAGTGAGAACATGCAGTGTTTGGTTTTTTGTCCTTGCGATAGTTTGCTGAGAATGATGGTTTCCAGTTTCATCCATGTCCCTATAAAGGACATGAACTCATCATTTTTTATGGCTGCATAGTATTCCATGGTGTATATGTGCCACATTTTCTTAATCCAGTCTATTGTTGTTGGACATTTAGGTTGGTTGCAAGTCTTTCCTATTGTGAATAGTGCTGCTATAAACATAAGTGTTCATGTGTCTTTATAGCAGTATGATTTATAATCCTTTGGGTATATACCCAGTAATGGGGTGGCTGGCTCAAACGGTATTTCTAGTTCTAGATCCCTGAGGAACGGCCACACAGACTTCCACAACGGTTGAACTAGTTTACAGTCCCACCAGCAGTGTAAAAGTGTTCCTATTTCTCCACATCCTCTCCAGCACCTGTTATTTCCTGACTTTTTAATGATGGCCATTCTAACTGGTGTGAGATGTTATCTCATTGTGGTTTTGATTTGCATTTCTCTGATGGCCAGTGATGATGAGCATTTTTTCATGTGTTTTTTGGCTGCATAAATGTCTTCTTTTGAGAAGTGTCTGTTCATATCCTTTGCCCACTTTTTGATGGGGTTGTCTTTTTCTTGTAAATTTGTTTGAGTTCATTGTAGATGCTGGATATCAGCCCTTTGTCAGATGAGTAGGTTGCAAAAATTTTCTCCCATTCTGTAGGTTGCCTGTTCACTCTGATGGTAGTTTCTTTTGCTGTGCAGATGCTCTTTAGTTTAATTAGATCCCATTTGTCAATTTTGGCTTTTGTTGCCATTGCTTTTGGTGTTCTAGACATGAAGTCCTTGCCCATGCCTATGTCCTGAATGGTATTGCCTAGGTTTTCTTCTAGGGTTTTTATGGTTTTAGGTCTAATATTTGAGTCTTTAATCCATCTTGAATTAATTTTTGTATAAGGTGTAAGGAAGGGATCCAGTTTCAGCTTTCTACATATGGCTAGCCAGTTTTCCCAGCACCATTTATTAAATAGGGAATCCTTTCCCCATTTCTTGCTTTTGTCAGGTTTGTCAAAGATCAGATAGGTGTAGATATGCGGCATTATTTCTGAGGGCTCTGTTCTGTTCCATTGGTCTATATCTCAGTTTTGGTACCAGTACCATGCTGTTTTGGTTATTGTAGCCTTGTACTATAGTTTGAAGTCAGGTAGGGTGATGCCTCCAGCTTTGTTCTTTTGGCTTAGGATTGACTTGGTGATGCGGGCTCTTTTTTGGTTCCATATGAACTTTAAAGTAGTTTTTTCCAATTCTGTGAAGAAAGTCATTGGTAGCTTGATGGGGATGGCATTGAATCTATAAATTACCTTGGGCAGTATGGCCATTTTCACGGTATTGATTCTTCCAACCCATGAGCATGGAATGTTCTTCCATTTGTTTATATCCTCTTTTATTTCATTGAGCAGTGGTTTGTAGTTCTCCTTGAAGAGGTCCTTCACATCCCTTGTAAGTTGGATTCCTAGGTATTTTATTCTCTTTGAAGCAATTGTGAATGGGAGTTCACTTATGATTTGGCTCTCTGTTTGTCTGTTATTGGTGTATAAGAATGCTTGTGATTTTTGTACATTGATTTTGTATCCTGAGACTTTGCTGAAGCTGCTTATCAGCTTGAGGAGATTTTGGGCAGAGACAATGGGGTTTTCTATATATACAATCATGTCATCTGCAAAAAGGGACAATTTGACTTCCTCTTTTCCTAACTGAACACCCTTTATTTCCTTCTCCTGCCTGATTGCCCTGGCCAGAACTTCCGACACTATATTGAAAAGGAGTGGTGAGAGAGGGCATCCCTGTCTTGTGCCCGTTTTCAAAGGGAATACTTACAGTTTTTGCCCATTCAGTATGATATTGGCTGTAGGTTTGTCATAGATAGCTCTTATCATTTTGAGATACATCCCATCAATACCTAATTTATTGAGAGTTTTTAGCCTGAAGGGTTGTTGAATTTTGTCAAAGGCCTTTTCTGCATCTATTAAGATAATCATGTGGTTTTTGTCTTTGGTTCTGTTTATATGTTGGATTACATTTATTGATTTGCGTATGTTGAACCAGCCTTGCATCCCAGGGATGAAGCCCACTAGATCATGGTGGATAAGCCTTTTGATGTGCTGCTGGATGCGGTTTGCCAGTATTTTATTGAGGATTTTTGCATCGATGTTCATCAAAGATATTAGTCTAAAATTCTCCTTTTTTGTTGTGTCTCTGCCAGGCTTTGGTATCAGGATGATGCTGGCCTCATAAAATGAGTTAGGGAGGATTCTCTCTTCTCCTCTTGATTGCAATACTTTCAGAAGGAATGGTACCAGCTCTTCTTTGTACCTCTGGTAGAATTCGGCTGTGAATCCATCTGGTCCTGAACTTTTTTTGGTTGGTAAGCTATTGATTATTGCCTCAATATCAGAGCCTGTTATTGGTCCATTCAGAGATTAAACTTCTTCCTGGTTTAGTCTTGGGAGGATGTATGTGTTGAGGAATTTATCTATTTCTTCTAGATTTTTGAGTTTATTTGTGTAGAGGTGTTTATGGTATTCTCTGATGGTAGTCTGTATTTCTGTGGGATTGGTGGTGATATCCCCTTTATCATTTTTTATTGTGTCTATTTGATTCTTCTCTCTTTTCTTCTTCATTAGTCTTGCTAGCGGTCTATCAATTTAGTTGATCTTTTCAAAAAACCAGCTCCTGGATTCATTAATTTTTTGAAGGGATTTTGTGTCTCTATTTCCTTCAGTTCGGCTCTGATCTTATTTCTTGCCTTCTGCTAGCTTTTGAATGTGTTTGCTGTTGCTTTTCTAGTTCTTTTAATTGTGATGTTAGGGTGTCAATTTTACATCTTTCCTGCTTTCTCTTGTGGGCATTTAGTGCTATAAATTTCCCTTTACACACTGCTTTGAATGTGTCCCAGAGATTCTGGTATGTTGTGTCTTTGTTCTCATTGGTTTCAAAGAACGTCGTTATTTCTGCCTTCATTTCATTATTTACCCAGTAGTCTCTCAGGAGCAGGTTGTTCAGTTTCCATGTAGTTGAGCGGTTTTGAGTGAGTTTCTTAATCCTGAGTTCTAGTTTGATTGTACTGTGGTCTAAGAGACAGTTTGTTATAATTTCTATTCTTTTACATTTGCTGAGGAGTGCTTTACTTCCAACTATGTGGTCAATTTTGGAGTAGCTGTGGTGTGGTGCTCAAAAGAATGTATATTCTGTTGATTTGGGGTGGAGAGTTCTGTAGATGTCTATTAGGTCTGCTTGGTGCAGAGCTGAGTTCAATTCCTGGGTATCCTTGTTAACTTTCTGTCTCGTTGATCTGTCTAATGTTGACAGTGGGGCGTTAAGATCTCCCATTATTATTGTGTGGGAGTTTAAGTCCCTTTGTAGGTCACTCAGGACTTGCTTTATGAATCTGGGTGCTCCTGTGTTCGGTGCATATATATTTAGGATAGTTAGCTCTTCTTGTTGAATTGATCCCTTTACCATTATGTAATGGCCTTCTTTGTCTCTTTTGATCTTTGTTGGTTTAAAGTCTGTTTTATCCGTGACTAGGATTGCAACTCCTGCCTTTTTTTGTTTTCCATTTGCTTGTTAGATCTTCCTCCATCCCTTTATTTTGAGCCTATGTGTGTCTCTGCACATGAGATGGGTTTCCTGAATACAGCACACTGATGGGTCTTGCCTCTTTATCCAATTTGCCAGTCTGTGGCTTTTAATTGGAACATTTTGCCCATTTACATTTAAAGTTAATATTGTTATGGGTGAATTGGATCCTGTCATTATGATGTTAGCTAGTTATTTTGCTCATTAGTTAATGCAGGTTCTTCCTAGCCTTGATGGTCTTCACAATTTGGCATGTTTTTGCACTGTCTGGTACCGGTTGTTCCTTTCCATGTTTAGTGCTTCCTTCAGGAGCTCTTTTAGGGCAGGCCTGGTGGTGACAAAATCTCTTGGCATTTGCTTGTCTGTAAAGGATTTTATTTCTCCTTCACTTATGAAGCTTAGTTTGGCTGGATATGAGATTCTGGGTTGAAAATTCTTTTCTTTAAGAATGTTGAATATTGGCCCCACTCTCTTCTGGCTTGTAGAGTTTGTGCAGAGAGATCAGCTGTTAGTCTGATGGGCTTCCCTTTGTTGGTAATCCGACCTTTCTCTCTGGCTGCCCTTAACATTTTTTGCTTCATTTCAACTTTGGTGAATCTGACAATTATGTGTCTTGGAGTTGCTCTTCTCGAGGAGTATCCTTGTGGCGTTCTTTGTATTTCCTGAATTTGAATGTTGGCCTGCCTTGCTAGATTGGGGAAGTTCTCCTGGACAATATCCTGCAGAGAGTTTTCCAACTTGGTTCCATTCTCCCCGTCACTTTCAGGTACACCAATCCGACGTAGATTTGGTCTTTTCACATAGTCCCATATTTCTTGGAGGCTTTGTTTCTTTTTATTCTTTTTCCTCTAAACTTCTCTTCTCGCTTCATTTAATTCATTTCATCTTCCATCACTGATACCCTTTCTTCCAGTTGATTGCATCGACTACTGAGGCTTCTGAATTCATCACGTAGCTCTCGTGCCTTGGTTTTCAGCTCCATCAGGTCCTTTAAGGACTTCTCTGCATTGATTATTCTAGTTATCCATTCGTCTAATTTTTTTTCAAAGCTTTTAGCTTCTTTGCCATTTGTTCGAATTTCCTCCTGTAGCTCGGAGTAGTTTGATCGTCTGAAGCCTTCTTCTCTCAACTCGTCAAAGTCATTCTCCGTCCAGCTTTGTTCCATTGCTAGTGAGGAGCTGCGTTCCTTTGGAGGAGGAGAGGTGCTCTGCTTTTTAGAGTTTCCAGTTTTTCTGCTCTGTTTTTTTCCCATCTTTGTGGTTTTATCTACCTTTGATCTTTGATGATGGTGATGTACAGATGGGTTTTTGGTGTGGATGTCCTTTCTGTTTGTCAGTTTTCCTTCTAACAGACAGGACCCTCAGTTGCAAGTCTGTTGGAGTTTGCTAGAGGTTCACTCCAGATCCTGTTTGCCTGGGTATCTGCAGCAGTGGCTGCAGAACAGTGGATATTGGTGAACCGCAGATGCTGCTGCCTGATCGTTCCTCTGGAAGTTTTGTCTCAGAGGAGTACCCGGCTGTATGAGGTGTCAGTCCACCCCTACTGGGGGGTGCCTCCCAGTTAGGCTACTCAGGAGTCTGGGACCCACTTGAGGAGACAGTCCGCCCGTTTTCAGATCTCAAGCTGCATGCTGGGAGAACCGCTACTCTCTTCAAAGCTGTCAGAGAGGGACATTTAAGTCTGCAGAGGTTACTGCTGTCTTTTTGTTTGTCTGTGCCCTGCCCCCAGAGGTGGAGGCTACAGAGGCAGGCAGGCCTCTTTGAGCTGTGGTGGGCTCCACCCAGTTCGAGCTTCCCAGAGGCTTTGTTTACCTAATCAAACAACTCTGCAATGGTGGGCGCCCCTCCCCCAGCCTTGCTGCCACCTTGCAGTTTGATCTCGGACTGCTGTGCTAGCAATCAGCAAGACTCCGTGGGTGTAGGACCCTCCGAGCCAGGTGCGGGATATAATCTCCTGGTGTGCCGTTTTTAAGCCCGTTGGAATAGCGCAGTATTAGGGTGGGAGGGACCCAATTTTCCAGGTACCGTCTGTCACCACTTTCTTTGACTAGGAAAGGGAATTCCCTGACCCCTGTGCTTCCTGGGTGAGGCGATGCCTCGCCCTGCTTCGGCTCGCACACGGTGCACTGCACCCACTGTCTGGCACTCCCCAGTGAGATGAACCCGGTACCTCAGTTGGAAATGCAGAAATCACCCATCTTCTGCGTCGCTCATGCTGGGAGCTGTAGACTGGAGCTGTTCCTATTTGGCCATCTTGGTTCCTCCTCCGCCTTTGTGTTTTTATTCAGGTTGATAATAATAAGTAGTGTTAAAAACTAAAATTATAATAATACTGGTTTTTATATTTGACTGCCCAGTCTTCCTGGACATATAATTCTTGGTTAATCTTTATTTTTTTTCTAGCACTTTAATTACACCTTCTGGCCTCCAAAGCTTCTGCTGAGAAGTCAGAATCCCTTATTATTGAGAATCCCTTGTATATGATGAGTTTATTCTCTCTTGCTGCTTGCAGATTCTCTTTCGACAATTTGATTATAAGGTGTCCTTTGGGTTGATTCTACTTGAAGTTCATTGAGCATCTTACATTTGTGCATCCATGTATTTCCTCAAATTTGGGAGGGTTTTGGTCATTATTTCTTCAAATCATCTTTCTGATCCTTTCTCTGTTCAATGAGCATCTTGGATTTGTGGATCCATGTATTTCCTGAAATTTGGGAGGGTTTTGGTCATTATTTCTTCACATAATCTTTCCGATCCTTTCTCTCTTCCCCTTCTGGGACTCTCATAATGTATATATTGGTATATTTGATGATGTCCCATAAACCTCATAGGCTTAGTTCACTTTTCGTAATTCTTCTTGGTCCTTAGAATTGATCATTTCAAATATTGTATCATGAAGTTGGCTGATTTTTTTTCTTCTGCCTGCTCAAACCTTGAACTTCTCTATTAAATTTTTAAATTCAGTTATTGGACTTTTCAGTTGCTTCAGAATTTGTTTGGTTCCTTTTTATAATTTTTCTTTTTTGATATTTTCATTTTGCTCTTGTGTGTTTTTTTTTTTATATTCTTTAGTTCTTTGTATGGTGAACATATTTAAGGCAGCTGTTTTAAAGACTTTGCCTAGTTAGTAAGATGTCTGTGCTTTCTCAGGTTTGATTTCTACCAATTAATTTTGCTCCTTTGAATAGGCCATGTTTTCCTGTTTCTTTGTATGCCTTGTGGGGTGTGTGTGTGTGTGTGAAACTGGGCATTTGAAAAAACCATCTCTCCCGGACTTTGCAGACTAGCTGTGTGCTGGGACAGTCCCACTAATTAGCTAGGTTTGCTCTGAGCATAGGAAGTGGCCTGAGGTAAAAGCATATGGTCTTCTCAGGTCTTTTCTGAAATGTGTGTTGACTGGGCCTATGTGTGGCTTTCTCAATTCCCCTGTATACATGGCTGCTTTTGAATGCCTTCATTTCTTTAAGAAAATGGCCAGTTGCATGGCAACAGTGATGTCATCTTGAAGCAAAACTGACATGATGACGGATGTTTGACTCCTACATACCAAGGTGTTCTGCAGCAAGTTCTTTAGACAATGCCTGTAGCATAGATAATCCCTAATAAGATATTTTATCTAGCCTCTACAGTGATCATGGGTTTTGGCAATATAACCCCTCATGAGAATGCTTATTTAATCTCTCCAGTTTTGTCAAGAAAGTCTGAGACATTACCAGCTGCACGTCTTTACCTCTGATTTTTTATGTAACTGTGGGGTAACAAGGACAAAGAGCTTCCTATTCTGAAATTTTGCTGTATGTCACTCAGAGTGTGGAACTGAAAGAAGGAAGAGGCTGATGGGAGAGGAATTTTCCAGGTATGGTAGTCTTCCTTTATCCATGGGGTATATGTTCAAAGACCCCCAGTGAATGCTTGAAATAGCAGATATTACCGAATCTGATGGCTGCCAATTCGAACACCTTTCTGTTTGTGTCTTTCACCTGCAAATTTAATGACTTCCATCATAGCTAAGCACTTATCACACAGTGTGGCTGTAACTTTTGCAGTTTGAGGTGCAACAGTACCACTCACGAATTTCTGTTTCCTTCTTCACAATGTCATGGATAGAGGATTCGTATGTAATGTACTATAGATCTTAGCAAGCTCAGCATATGATATATTTCCTTATTAAGTTGATAACTTTCACCTTTTTATTTACTGAGAGCACCATAAGGTGCATCTCTTTGGTATATCTGAATTGCCAGCATCACTACTCTTGTGCTTTGGAGTCATTATTAAGTAAAATACAGGTTGCTTGAATACAAGCAGTGCTACACCATTACGGTCCATCTTATAACCAAGATGGCTGCTAAGTGACTTATGGGCAGGTGGCATATACAGTGTGGGTACACTGGACAAAGGGATTCACATCCTGGACAAAACAAAATAGCACAGTGTGAGATTTCATCACACTACTCAACAGTGCACGATTTAAAAATTATGAATTATTTATTTCTGGAATTTTCCATATAATATTTTTGGGCTGCGGTTGACTGCAGGTAATTGATACCACAGAAAGGAAATTAGCAGATAAGGGGAGACTACTATAATAACAGTATAAATATCTGAGTTCTTTACCTCAATTGAATGATTATTATTACTTTAATAGCTAGTACCATCATGCTAAGCCTATTAGCAAGGATAAAGATTTACAGCTGTGCAATTAAGCTATAAGTTTCCCCATGTGAATTATAAAAATCTCAAGTTCTATGAATTTATAGCTCTTGCCTGGAATGATGAGAAAGATGAGGGTTGTATGGTCAAAATTTTTGGAAATGTTAAGATAAATAGTTAAGTTTGTGATTTCTGAGAACATTTCATGTACACCAGAAATTTTTAAAGAAATTAGTTTGTCTTAATATATCCTTCAAGTATTTAGCCATATATATTTTATTTTACTGAGTGTTTTATGGCACTATTATATTAAGGAGTTCAATCTGGGAACTATATCCATAGAAAACTGATTAGAATTGCTATAGAGCAGTGGCTCTCAATTTTTTGCAATTTATGGAGCATTTCCACTGTAACCTCATTTCATTGCCTATACAAAAAAGATCTCTCCAAAGTTTATAGAACTAAAGGCCTGCACCAAAAAGTTAGAAAGATCTCAAATTAACAATCTAACATCACACCTAGAGGAACTAGAAAAACAAGAATAAACTAACCCCAAAGATAGCAGAAGAAATGAAGTAACTAATATCAGAGCAGAACTAAATGAACTTGAGATCCAAAAATCCATAAAAAGAATGAACGAAACCAAAAGTTTATACTTTGAAAGGATAAACAGGTATGATAGACCACTCGTTTGATAACAAAGGAAAAAAGGATAATCTAAATAAGCACAATCAGAAATAACAAAGGTAATATTATCAATGATCCCACAGATATACAAAAGATCCTCAGAAACTAATACAAACATCTCAATGCACACAAACTAGAAAATGTAGAGGAAATAGATAAATTCCTGGAAAAACACAACCTCCCAAGATTCAGCCAGAAAGAAAGTGAAACCCTGAACAGAACAATAAACAAGTTATCAAATTCAATCAATAATAAAAAGCCTGCCTTTTTTTTTTTTTTTGAGATGGAGTCTCGCTCTGTTGTCGAGGCTGGAGTACAGTGGCATGATCTCGGCTCACTGCAACCTCCACCTCCTAGGTTCACGCCATTCTCCTGCCTCAGCCTCCCAGGTAGCTGGGACTACAGTCACTCACCATCATACCTGGCTAATTTTTTGTATTTTTAGTAGAGACGGGGTTTCACCGTGTTAGCCAGGATGGTCTCGATCTCCTGACCTCATGATCTGCCCGCCTCGGCCTCCCAAAGTGCTGGGATTACAGGGGTGAGCCACCGTGCCTGGCCAGAAAGCCTACCAATTTTTAAAAAGCCCCAGACCAGACGGATTTGCAGCTGAATTATACTAGATGTACAAAGAAGAACTTGCACCAATCCTACTGAAACTATTCCAAAAATCAAGTAGGAGGGAACTCCTTCATAACTCATCCTATGAAGCCAGAACCACCCTGATACCAAAACCTGGCAAAGTCACAATGAAAAAAGAAAACCACAGGCCAATATGCCTGATGAACATATATGCAAAAATCCTCAACAAAATTCTAACACATCGAACCCAGCAGCAAATCAGAAATTTAATTCACCATGATCAAGCAGGCTTTATTCCTGGGATGCAAGGTTGGTTCAACATATGCAGATCAATAAGCGTGATTCACCACATGAATAGAATTAAAAACAAAAAGCATATGATCATCTCAATAGACATGGAAAAAGCCTTTGATAAAATCCAACATCCTTCTTGATGAAAAACCCTCAAAAAGCTAGGCATAGAAGGAACAGACCTCAAAGTAAGAGCCATCTATGACAAACCCATAGCCAACATCATACTGAATGGCAAAAGCTGGAAGCATTCCCCTTAAGTACAGGAATAAGACAAAGATGCCCACACTCATCATTCCTGTTCAAGAAAGTACTGGAAGTCCTAGCCAGAGAAATCAGGAGAAGACAAAGAAATGAAAGGCATCCAAATAGGTAAAGATTATCTCTCTTTGCTGATGATATGATTCTGTACATAGAAAACCCTAAAGACTTCACCAGAAGACTCCTAGACCTGATAAATGACTTCTGTAAAGTTTTGGATACAAAAATCAACAGAAAAATCAGTGCCATTCTATATACCAATAACGTTCAAGCTGAAAGCCAAGTCAAGAACATAATCCCACTTACAATATCCATATACAAACAAAATAAAATACATAGGAATACACCTAACCAACGAAGTGAATGAAGTACAAAGTACCGCTGAAAGAAATCACAGACGACATAAACAAATGGAAAAACTTCCACGTGCATGGATTGGAAGAATCAGTATCATTAAAATGTCCATACTGCCCAAAGCAATCTATGGACTCAACTCTGTATCTATCAAACTACCAAGGTCATTTTTCATAGAAATAGAACAAAACCATTCTAAAATTCATATGGAACCAAAAAAGAGCCCAGATAACCAAAGCAATCCTAAGCATGAAGAACAGAGCTGGAGGGATCACCATTACCCAACTTTAAACTATACTACAAGTCTGCAGTAACCAAAACAACATGGTACTAGTACAAAAACAGACACAGAGACCAATGTAACAAAATAGAGAACACTGAAATAAAGCCACACACCTACAGGCATCTGATTTTTGACAGTCAAGAAAAGAAGTTGGGAAAGGACTCCCTATCCAATAAATGGTACTGGAATAGCTTGCTAGCCATATCTTTTCACCATATACAAAAAATAACTTAAGATTAATTAAATAATTAAATGTATGACCTCATACCATATAAGCATCCTAGAAGAAAACCTAGGAAACGTCCTTCTGGACATTGGCCTTGGTAAAAAATTTATGATTAAGTCCTCAAAAATGAATGCAACAATAACAAAAATTGACAAGTGGGGCCCAATGAAACCAAAGAGCTTCTGCACATCAAAAAAACTATCAACAAAGTAAACAGACAGCCTACAGAATGGGAGAAAATATTTGTAAACTATGCTATGCATTTAACAAAGGACTAATAAGCAGAATCTATGAAGAACTTAAAATCAACAAGATAAAAACAAACAAATAAGACCATTAAAAAGCCTGCAAATGACATGAACAATCATTACTCAAAAGCAGACATACAAGCAGTCAGCAAACATGAAAAAATGCTCAATGTCACTAATCAAAGAGATGCAGATCAAAAGCACAATGAGATACCATCTCACACCAGTCAGAATGGCTTTTGTTAAAAAGTCAGAAAATAACATATGCTGTGAGGTTGTGGAGAAAAGGGAATGCTTATACACTGCTGGTAGGAATGTAAATTAATTCAGCCACTGTGGAAAACAGTCTGGAGATTTCTCAAAAACTGAGAACTATCATTCAACCCGTTGATCCCATTTCTGGGTATATACCCAAAGGAAAATAAATTGTTTTGCCAAAAAGACACATGCACTTGTATGTTCATCACAGCACTACTTACAATACCAAAGACATGGAATCAACCTAGGAACCCATCAATGATAGACTGAATAAAGAAAATGTAGTATATATATACCATGGAAAACTATACAGCCATAAAAAAGACTGAAATCACATCCTTTGCAGCAACATAGTTGTAGCTGGAAGCCATTATTGTAAGTGAATTAACTCAGGAATAGAAAACCAAATACCACATATTCTCATATGTAAGTGGGAGTAAAGTATTAGGTACACATGGACATAAAGATGGGAATAATAAACACTGGGGACTAATAGAAGGGCAAGGAGCAAGGGCTGAAAAACTACTTCTTGGGTACTATTGCTTACTACCTGGGTGATGGGGATCATTCATACCTCAAATCTTAGCATCATGTAATACACCCATGTAACAAACCTGCACATATGCCCCCTGAATCTAAAATAAAAGTTGAAATTACTAAAGAAAAAAGCTTCTAAAAAATTCACCAATAGAGTAGTTTCTCCTTTAGAGATAATTTGGGAGGACCAAATAAGGTAATGTTTGTTACAGTAGTTAACATAGGACACTATATGAATATAAACTTTGAAAATTAAACTTTTAAAGATAATTATATATTAATATGCAGTTCTAAGAAATAATGGAGAGGTCCCATGTCTCTTTTATCCAGTTTCTTCAAATGATAATATTTTACAAAAATTTAATACAACGTTACAACCAAAATATTCACATTAATACAGTCAAGATTAATGTAAAATTTTTAAGTTGTAGGAAGTTTTACATATGCCATATATAAATAGCTGGATCATAAAGTACTATTACATGTTCAAATGCATCCTTTCTAGAATGTCTGACATTTAGGCATTAGGTCACAATAATCTAGATATCAAAACTAGGCAGAGATATTGAAGCAAAACCATGAGTCTGTAAGACTGATCCCTCATGAATGTAAATGCCAACATTTCAAAATAGTACATGAAATGCAGGAATATGTAAAAATACATCATCACAATTAAGAAGTATTTATTCTGGAATGTAAGGTTAGTCTGCCATTTGAAAATCAATGCAATTCACTATATTAATAGAACAAAGGAGAAAGATCATGATAATCTTGATAGGCACAGGAAAAGTATTCGATAAAATTCAGTACCTATTCGTGATAGAAACTCTTAGCAAACTAGTTACTGAAGGGAACTTTATTAATATGAATAAAAGGCTTATTAAAAACCTGGGGAAAACTTTATGCTAACTGGTGAATTATTATAAGCTTTCCCTAAGAATGAAGAAATAGAAAATAATGCCAGTCACAACTTCTACTTATCTTTATACTAGAGCTTCTAGTCAGTACAATAATAAGGAAAGAGAAGTAAAAGGCATAAGAACTAAAAAGGAAGGAATTAAAATGTCCTTATTTGCTGATATCGTTTGGATGTTTGTCCCCTCCAACTCTCATATTGAAATGTAATCCCCCATGTTGGAGGTAGGGCCTCATGGGAGGTGTTTGGGTCATGAAGGCAGATCCCTCTTACATGGCTTGGTGCCCTCCCCATGGTAAGAAGTGAGTTCTTGCTGTTAGTTCACATGAGAGCTAGTTGTTTAAAGGAGCCTGGGTCCTCCTCCTCTCTCTGTTTCTTCCTCTCTTACCATGTGATATGGCATCTCCCCCTCTACCTTCTACCACGATTTGAAGCTTCCTGAGGCCTCACCAGGTGCAGATGCCAGCACCATACTTCTCATATAGCCTGAAGAACCTTGAACCAAAATAAACCTTTTTTCTTTATAAATTACTCAGTCTCAGGTATTCCTTTATAGCAATGCAAAGAGACTAACACATTTCCAGATGACATGATTTGGGTGCAGAAAATTCAAAAGAATTTACTATTGGCATTAATAAGCAAATTTATCACTTATTGCTGGATATAAGGTCAATATATACAATAGTCAATTGTATATATACCAGAAATAAAACAGAAAATGAAATTTAAAAATAAGATTACCACATACAAAGGAGAAAAAGAAATACTTAAATCTAAAGGAAGATGTGGAAGACCACTATTATGAAAACTACAAAACATTTTTTATAAGAAATAGAGAAGACCTAAATAAATGGAGGGATAGATCATATTCATGGATTGGAAAACAATATTATAAAGAAATAAATTCAGCCCAAATATATCTATGAATTAAATGAGATTCTAACCAGAATTTCAGCCCCAGCTGTTTTTTTTTTTTTTCCTTGAGTCAGGATATAAGCTGATTTTGAGATTTATATGGAAGGATAGCCAAGTCTATCTTAAAGAACAAAGCTGGGCAATTTGCACTACTAAATAATAACATTGACAGCCAGAGTTGCTTAAAGCAGTGAGATATTTGTGCAAGTATAGACAAACAGAGTAATAAAATAGAACATGGTCCAGAAACAGCCTAAATATTACACTGTCACATATACAAAATTACAATACCTTTTCCACCGGAATGGCTAAAATGAAAAAGAGAGACAATATCAAGCATCAGTGAGGATGGCCAAAGCTGGAACTCTTACATACTGCTGGTGAGAAGGGAAATTGTTAACAACTACTTTGGAAAACTGGAAGTAGCTACTAAGGCTGCATTATGTCACAGTCTAAACTTCTAGGCACAGTCAAACAGATCTGTGTACCTATGTCCATTAAAAGACATACACAAGAATGTTCATAGCAACACTATTCACATTAGCCCCAAACTTGAAACAACCCAAATATCCATCTAAAGTAGAATAAATTGAAGTACATTCATGCATTGGAATATTGTCATACAGCAATAAGAGTGGAAGAATTATAACTATATGCAACAATATGAAAGATTCTCAGATTTGTAATGTTGAATAAAAGGAGCCAAATACAAAAGAATATAGGTATGAATCCATTTACGTTTGAAAAAAGGCAAAATTAGTCTATAATGTTACAAATCTAGACAGTTGGGCTGAGATTATGGCATTTTGAAGTGGGTATAGGAAGGCTTCTGGGGTCCTGGTAACATATGTTACTTCGTCAGGATACTGTTTACAAGGATGTGTTCACTTTGTGAAATTCATTGAGTCACATGCTTATGTTTTGTGCACTTTTCTGTATGCATGTTAGACTTCAATAAAAAGTTTTAAAAATTACCAAATTGTTCAGATTATCATCATCCAGCTTTTCCTTTGGCGCCTCTTGCTTTTAACTATGGTGACAGTATTTATGTCTGATGCTTTTTTACAGACTTTCCCATGTAAATGGAACTACTCTTTCGCTATCTTACATAATTTGGCTCCTTGCTTGCATCAGAGAACCACTTTGAAAGCCAAAAATTTAATAACTTTCAGCTTTGGGATAAGTTTAAGAGAATAATTGAATTAAATTGAGGGAATTTGAGAGAAAATTAGCTTTCCCCAGCATGATGTGGGCTGCAAAAAAGAAGTAGGTAGAGACCATGACGAGGAAACAAGAAATTCTTTGTTAATTCCATTTGGAATTATGAGTGAGAATCACCCAGTTTTCTGCAGCAAAACTAGAGTAGAACATTCACATAATGGGGCAACCTCTTGAAAGTTACTGATGTTATTTAATCGTATCTTTGTCAAAACACAGTAATCTAGGTCAAAGGCTGAGGCCTGAGACAAGGCTGAGAAAAGGGAAGTCACAGGGTATCAGTGAAAATATATTTGCTAGAAATGACGCAGGGCTCAAAGTGGGTACACTAAGCTTTCTGGCTAGGAATTATCAGCTGGCCACAATAACCTCATCAGAGAATACACAGGAAATGAGATGCATTTTGGTGAATTGGGGAGTTTCTTCATTTTGCTGAAATTTTGTGATAATCTCTTCACATTCTCTTTCACTCTTACTAGTTTTAAATAGCTTTAAAATGCAAAGATGGTCCTCATTATATCTGATACCCTGGAAGAAAAGGCAGGGTACAGGACAACTAAGGAAAATTCCCAGAAAATTGGCTATGACTTAACTTCCTGCTTTGTTTTCCTAAATGGCTAGAGGGATAGGGATGGAGGGTATTTCCCCATCATATAACATCATCATTCCTCTAAACATGGTATGCTTTCATCATTTAGTTAGAAGTGACTTCTCATAGCAAATATAAATTGTACTTACTTCACAGAGTTGTGCTGAAAATTAGTTATCTGTAACTTAACATTCAATAAATATTAGGTGCTATTATTAGTAGTAGTACACACATTAATATCCCTCCCTGGAAAGTAACAAGATATAGTCATAGGTCAATTACAGTTATTCTTATCCAATACTGCATTAATAGTGAGTATTCCTTATCCATTAGAAACGGAGATATGAAAGTGGTCTAATCAATTTGGAACTCTTTCAGGATGGGGGAAGGAGAATGGAATTATCTTGCTAGTACCTGTCAGCCCTCGTATTCAAGTTTAGAGCTACCCTGCTGGAATGGCTTTGAGTCCTTCAGTACCACCTTGAAGATTAGATCTATGTGGTGGCATCAGAGAGAAGCTGACAACTGGTCCCTTTGGCTGCAAACAGCATTACAAAAACAAAGCACAAGATCTGTCAATGGAAAGGCTTGTATAAGATTTTTCAAGCACTTACAAAGTGGAAATCTTTTTAAAATTTATTTGTTTCAGAGGAGTTCCACAGAAAAATGAATTCTAGTACAATCCTGAGGGTTCTTTGCCTAATTTAAGAATAATGAATACTCAGGAAGAAAAGGAATTGGATTTCTAAGTATCAATATTGCTCAATTTAGCAGCATTAGATAAACTGTGTTAAAAAAAGATGTTAGTGTTGATATTACAATACTTTTTATAAACTTTCATTTTTTTATGTTATAAAATTTAAATGGACTTTTAAATTCATTCTAAGGCTTCGATCTGTCTTCTTCAGAATACTACGGTTTAAAATGATTCTAGCAGCTTCTAAACAAAAACAATCACCCATCAAACCCAAAATCTCATATGAAATACTTTGCCTGATATAGGAGAGAATTCTTTTGAGAAATGACATGTCTACGTATAAATAAAGGATTATATAAATTTCTGCACTGGTTAATTTTAGTAACAGCACTATGATAATACTAAGCTCTTTCTCCCAAAATCTTATGAAAAGAATATACTTTCGACTTTTTGCTAAATGATGACTATAGTAATCACTGATTAGAAATTTTCACATAAACACAATTCCAACTTGTGTATCAACATTGTGCTGTTTGTCAAGGCTTAATTCTTCTTTTTATAAGGCACTGTCTTTACAAACAAAGTAATTCAAATTAACCAACCATGTCCTCCAAACATAAATAGAAATGATACTATTGATTAAAATAAAAAGCACTTAAAAATAGCATTAATTCTTACCAACCCCAGAGGTTATTGATTCTGCATCAATGTCACTAGCTCTTTTTCTTGCCACTTCAGCTAGTGCCAATTCACCTTTATCTAGTGCAAGGTAATGAATATCCTGAGGAAATAAAGCAAAATAAAAGATTGATTCAAAATTAATCTTGCTCAAGTTACAAGGAGGATTTTGAAGGAAACTTATTGTCCAGATTACAAAATAGAAATAGTTTGTAAATATTCTTTTCTGTATTTTAAGTTTCTTAGTTTTCTAGTATAAGCAAATTTTTCTGAATTGGAGATCACAGCTATAACTAAAGGCAAGTATTTAAATAAATTATTTTAAGCTGTGAGGAAAAATACAAGTTTTTAATAAAGTGTTTGACATAGTTTTGTCAGGGAATAAAAATGTTAATTGCTGTTTTTCTTTGGTAAGACATTAATATCCAAGGGTGTCTCTTCAAATTTTAATTGTATATTATGTTAAGCACGATAAAAGGGATACTAAACAGATTTGTTGCTGCATCTGGCATATATTTGTTATTATTAATATTACTAGTATTTTGAACTCAAATAATTAGTACCGACTAAGTGCTGGGCACTGTTTTGGAGTATGGCGATCAATTATAATACCATATCTCAAAAAGCTGTATGCCCAGTGGGGAGACCACTGTAAACCAGTAGTTAATTACAAAAAGGTATGATAGATTTTATAGCACATATGTGCAGAGTGCTATGGAGCCAAAGAGGAGGAACTGATCTCTGATGGTAGTCTTGAAGGGTGAATAAGAGTTACTGTAAGAGAAGGAAAATGGAGAAAAGGTGACAGGGAATGAATGATATCTGCTGCAGATATGCAGAGAAGTTTGAGAAAACACAACTCTCTCAGACAATGGCAGATCTTTCGATATGGAAGGAGTGTTGGATGTGTGGGAGAAAACAGTGAAAAGTAATACTGAACAAGTGGAGTCACTAAAACGGATTTAGATCTCTTTTTGCTATGCAGAATGATTGTTGGAATGAAAATTTTATTGAAATAAAAATGGGAAAAGAATATGAACAACAAGTTTACAGTGAAGAAATAAATATAAATGGCTTATCATTAAAAGATATGTGACCTTATGCAAATAAATGCAAGCTGAAAAATGTAATTTCAAATTGGATAAATCTTTAAAAGCAAATAATAATTGCAGGTTGCAAAGTTTTGGGAAAACAGGCATGTAACACTTACTGGGAATATAATTGGTTAAGACTTTATTTATTTATTTATTTATTTATTTATTTATTTATTTATTTATTTATTTGTTTGTTTTTTGAGACAGAGTCTCACTCTGTTGCCAGGCTGGAGTACAGTGGCATGATCTTGGCTCACGGAAACCTCTGGCTCTCCAGTTCAAGTGATTCCCTTGCCTCTGCCTCTTGAGTAGCTGGGATTACAGGCACGCATCACCACGCCTGGCTTTTGTATTTTTAGTAGAGACGGGGTTTCACCATGATGATCAGGCTGGTCTCGAACTCCTGACCTTGTGATCTGCCCGCCTCGGCCTCTGAAAGCGCTGGGATTACAGGCGTGTGCCACCACACCCGGCAGGTTAAGACTTTATAGAGCCAAGGATCAGTAAGCTATGGCCCATGGACCAAATCTAGCCTGCTTTTGATACAGTCCTCAAGTTAAGAATGGTTTTTACATTTCTAATGGTTGGAAGAACTGTGCTCAATCACTGCTATGGAATGCTGAGTGGCTTTGAAATTAGCTTTTGCTGCAGATTTGAAAAGGTTTCAAGCTAAAGTTACAATGTAAAACAGTGCTTATATGTGAAACATACTGTGATAAAGTCATTTCATTTCAACGAGAACATTGTTTGAATTGCAAGTAATGTCAGGCTGCATCACATACTTCCTGCACTGTCGAAAGGTTTTTTTTTCCTGTTTTTTTTTTTTTAATCTCCATTCCTACACAAATTTTCAGCAATATATTTTCTGATTTCAAACTACAGCAGTGTTTTTCAGACCTTGATGCAAGTGCAAAGGAAATTTACATATTCCAAAATCCATTTAACTGTGCAGTTGAGGAACTTTAATTGGAAGTGATTTGCAATGTAATGACATGCTAAAAGGCATTCTAGCCTTTTAGCTAATAGAATTCTAAAAATGCCTGCCAGTCTGTTGAATATACTCAATTAAAAGCATATACTCATGGATTGATATCAGTATTTGGCAGTACTTACATATGTGGAAAGACATTTTCGAAGGTGAAATATGTAAAATCTCATTGTAGATAAGCATTAACAGATGAACGTTAGCTAAAGATTTTGATGATAGGAAACACCAGCTTTCAAACCCAATTAAGTGAAATGTTACCTCCTCTGAAAAGGATTCCATTCTTCACATATGTAGAGCTATATCACAAAAATTGTCCTCTTTTAATTTCGTCAATAAAGATTTATGGAAATTTTCTGTCTTATTATATAAGTACCTATAGGATAACTTCAGTTTTGCCTCTTGGCTCACAAATCTCTAATATTTGCTATCTGGCCCTTTGTAGAGAAAGTTTGCTGGCCCTGTATTTTAACAATATATCATAATTTAAAATATACTTTTGGTAAATCTTCCTAAGGAAATGATGGGACAGTGTCCAAGATTGGTAATTAAAGCATTGTTTATAACAGTGAAAAACTGGGGGCAACTAAAATGTACAATCAAAATAATCATGTGGTTTTTAATTTTTAATCCAAGAATAGCATGATACTTTCATAATAGATCCTTATATTCAGAGAATTTGGTAAGTTGAAAATAATATACTTTTTTCAACTTTGCTAATATTTAAGATTTTTACATCTATGCTCTTAAGAATAGTCTGTGACGTTGTTTACTTGGACTACCCTTGACTGGTATCAAGACTACACTGGCCTTATAAAATGAGTTAGGTGGCTTTCCCTGTTTTCTGTTCTTTGATAAAATTTGTATTTATTATTGAAAGCAAAAAATATGCAATACATTTGAGAAGACATTACCAACCATTACTAAAGAACATAAATGAACATCTGATTAAAATACAGACATACACATGCTTATATCTAGGAAGACCATACATTTATAAAGATTTCAATTCTGACACCATATATTCTGTAAAACTCAGTGGAGTTCTAATCAAAATCCCCTCATCTTGATAAATTGATCTTAAAATTAATAGGTCAAAACAAATGGTCAAGAATATCTAAAACTTATTCTAGTTAATTTTAAAACTATAGAACACTGATATACAGCCATATAAACAACAACAAAAAAGAAACAAGAAACATACCCATATATAGATGGTTCTATTTGTGGTACTATTATGAGTACTTTATGTTTAGAAGTAAGTGTGGGCTATAAGATCTGTGGTCAACAAATGATTTCTGGAACATTTTCTGTCTCTTATTTTTGCATTCTTCCTTAATTCTCTGATTTCTCCCCTGTATTTTAAAAAAAGTTCTAGGGAATTGGGGTCATCAATTTGAAGAGGGCAAATTAAAACATAAAAATAAAAGAGATCGTGTTTTACTTTGCCCAGGCTAGATTCAAACTCCTGGGCTCCAGTGAACCTTCTGCTTCAGTCTCCTGAGTAGGTGGGACTACAGGTACTGGCTAAGAAGGCAAACATTAATAGTTCTTAAATTGATATTGTATCTCTCCCATGAAAGTCTTAATTTCATAATCTGTTTGGAAACGTACTATGCAGTCCATGTATTTGCTGATTCACTTGTGGACCTCCTCATTATTCATATATTTGAATGTGGACTTAAGCAAAATGCATTCAAGAGTATATCTCTGTAATTTCATGCCCCTGAGGCCTGACAGAGTTAATTAAGCTTTAAGATCTGGTGAAAGACATATCTAGTATCTATATTGCCTCTCGAGTGGCTATCTTCTGACTTTGTTTAATAATTTTTGATAGATTTAGCCTAGGAATTTAGTTTAAATGTTGGATTTACACAATTAAATGCTATGATATGAATGTCCCACCAAAACACATGTTGAAACTTAATTGCCAATGCAATGGTATTGGAAGGTGGGGCCCTTAAGAGAGGATTAGGTCATGAGGGCTTTGCTGTCATGAACAGATTAATGCTGTTATCACAGGAGTGGGTTAGTTATCAAAAGAATGGGTTTGTTGTAAAAGTGAATTTGGCCCAATTTCCTTTCTCTGTCTCATGTGTTTACTCTGCCTTCCAGCCTTCACCATGGGATCACTCTTACCAGATCCCAGCACCATGCTCTCAGACTTCCCAGCCTCTAGAGCTGTTAACTGAATAAATCTGTTTTCTTTATAAATTACCCAGTCTATGGTATGCTGTTGTAGCAGCAGAAAACGGATTAAGACAACAAATGTCTGGGAAATGGTCATAGTCTAAATGAATCAAGAAAATAAAACCCACTTGGCTGTATATTTCATTTTTCTGTCCTTTACCTGAGTAGGCTAGCACATACAGGAATAATGGACATGGAGTAAAGCTCATTGAGACTAATGCTAAGGTACTGTTAAGTCTAAATATACTGAAGAAATTGCAAACAAGTGGCCACCAGCAGGGTAGTCATACTCACTGTAACATTAGTTTTAATCAACAGATATTAGCTAATCAAAAATCATTCCACAAATAACTATGCAATGTTTACTATGTGCCAGATACAGAGATGGATTTTCCATGAAGCTAATGAAGCTTAAGCTTCATTACCTCTTACTTGTAGAAGTCCTTTCTGGTATCTAATTTTGTATCTGAAAATGTAAACCCTTTTTCTTAAAAAAAAAATTCCTCAAATTATATCAGCTTCAGGCTCTGTAAAACATGGATGTACCCCTGGCCAGATGCCTAGCTATCATGGTTCTAACAGACTAGTGGACTATTTACTATATGCTACTTGTTTAGAATCACTTGTCTGGAAGACCCAACTATATGCTGTGTACAAGAGGCTCACTTCACCTCTGAGGAAACACAGACTGAAACTAAATGGATGGGAAAAAGATATTCCATTCAAATAGAAACGGAAAGATTGGAGATGGCTATACTTCCATCAGACAAGATATACTTTTAGTAAAAAGGCTGGGCTCAGTGGCTCATGCCTGTAATCCCAGCACTTTGGGAGGCCGAGGCGGGTGGATCACGAGGTCAGGAGATCGAGACCATCCTGGCTAACATGGTGAAACCCCACTTGAAAAGAGAAAAAGAAGGTCATCTTATAGTGATAAAGGGTTCAGTTCATCAAGAAGTTATAACAGTGGTAAATATATTTGCATTAAACACTGGAGCCCATGAATATATGAAGCAAATATTAATAAGTTTGAAGGGAGAGAGAGATTGCAATACAATAATAGTAGTAGACTTCATTACCCCCACTTTCAATACTGGATCATCTAAAGAGAAAATCAATGAGGAGACATCAATTTAAACTACAATTTAAAAAATGGACCTAACAGATATTTTATAGCATCAGCATCCAACAGAAACAGAATATAAATTCTTTTCAAGTGTACATTGAACATTCTTCAGAACATATGATATGCTGGGCCACAAAACAAGTCTTAACAAATTTAGGAAGACTGAAATCATACATTTTTTGACCACGATGGCACGAAACTATAAATCAGTAACAGGAACAATCTTGGAAAAGTCACAAACATGTATAAATGAAGCATCTTTCTGAACAACCAATTGGCCAAAGATAAAATTTAAAAATACCTTGTGACAAACAAAAATGAAAACACAATATACCAAAACGTATAAGATGCAGCAAAAGTAGTCCTAAGAGAGTATATAGTAAAAAGTGCCTACTTCAGAAAAGAATGTCTCAAATAAACAATCTAACATTACACCTCAAGGAACTAGAAAAAGAAGAATAAGCCCAAACTTGGAAGGAAATAATAAAGAGAAAAAAGAAACAAAATAGATACTAGAAAAATAACAGAAGAGATCAAGAAAACTAAAAGTTGGTTTTTGAAAAGGTAAACAAAACTGACTAAACTTTTGGTAAACTAACAAAGAAAAAAGAGAAGATTCAAATAAAATCAGAAATGAAAGAGGAGACATTATAACAGTATACCACAGAAATACGAAGAATCACAACGTACTACTACTACTATGAACAACTGTATACCAACAACTTGGATAAACTAGAAGAAATGAATGAGCTCCAAGAAACATGCAGTCTACTAAGTCAGGAAAGAAAGAAATAGAAAATCTGAACAGACCAATAATGAGAAAGGAGACTGAATAAATAATCAAAAAGAAAAGCCCGGGATCTGATGGTTTCACTACTGAATTATACCAAACACTGAAAGAAAAAGTAAAACCAATCCTTCTCAAGCCCTTCCAACAAACTGAAGAGGACGTACTTCCAAACTCACTATGAGGCCAGCATTACCCTGATACCAAAGCCAGACAAAGACACTACAATAAAAGAAAATTACAGCCCCATGTCCCTGATGAACATAGATGCAAAAATCCTCAACAAAATACTATCAAACAAAATTCAGTGGCACATTAAAAAAGATCATTCACCATGATGAAGTGGTATTTATTCCAGAAATGCAAGTATGGTTCAACATATATAAATCAATAAGTGTGATACACTGTATTAACAAGATGAAGGACAAAGAGTGCATGACCATCTCAATAGATGCAGAAAAATCACCTGACAAAATTCAACATCTGGTCATGATAAAAACTCAAAAAAATGTGGAAGGAATATACCTCAACACAATAAAGGCCATATATGATAAGTCCATAGCCAACATCATACTCATTTGTGAAAAGTTGTAAGTTTTTCCTCTAAGATCAGGAATAAGACAAGGATACCTACTCTTATCACTTGTATTCAGCACAGCACTGGAAATCCTAGCCAGTGCAATTATACATGGAAAAGAAATAAAAAGTATCCTTATAGGAAAGGAAGATGTGAAATTCTGTTTGCTGATGACACAATCTTACATACAGAAAAAACAAAAAATTGTTCGAACTGATAAATTTGCAGGTTGCAAAACCAAATTTAGTTGATTTTGCAGCTTATAAAATCAGTAAAGTTGCAGGTTATAAAATCAACATACAAAAACTTATCCAAAAAATAAATTAAGAAAACAATTCCATTGATACTAGCACCAAAAAAGAAAATACATAGGAGCAAATTTAACCAAACAGATGAAAAACCTATACACTGAAAACTATAAAACATTGATGAAAGAAATTAAAGAAGACACAAATAAATGTAAAGATATCGGTTGGACACGGTGGCTCATGCCTGTAATCCCAGCACTTTGGGACGCCGAGGCGGGTGGATCATGAGGTCAGGAGTTCAAGACCAGCCTGGCCAAGATGGTGAAACCCCATCCCTACTAAAAATACAAAAATTAGCTAGGTGCGGTGGCAGGCACCTGTAATCTCAGCTACTCAGGAGACTGAGGCAGGAGAATCATTTGAACTCGGGGGGTGGAGGTGGCAGTGAGTCAAGATCACTCCACTGCACTCTAGCCTGGGCAACAGAGTGAGACTCCATCTCGATAAATAAATAAATAAATAAATAAATAAATAAACAAACAAACAAAATTAAAAAAATAAATGGAAAGATATCCCATATTCATGGATTAGTAGAAACAATAGTGTTAAAATGTTCACACTACCCAAAGTAATGTACTAATTCAATGCAATTCCTATCAAAATTCCAATGTCATTTTTTTTTAGCAAAATAGAAAAAACAGTTCTAAAATTAATATGGAACCAGATAATACCCTAGAAAGCCAACAATCTTGCACAAAAGGAACAAAGCTGGAGGCAACACAATAACTTCAAAATATATTATAAGGCTATTGAAACAAAAGCAGCATGGTACTGGCATAAAAACAGGGACACTGAAGAATGGTACAAGATAGAAAGCCCAGATGTAAATTCAAATATTTATGGTCAGTTGATTTTCAACAAAGCGGCCAAGAGCATGCAATGGGGAAAGAACAATTTATTGTCCTTTCCAATTTATTTAATAAATGGTGTTGCGAAAACTGGATATTCATGTGCAGAATAATAAAATTGGACCCTTACATCAAACTACATATAAAAATCAACTAAAAACGGATAAAAGATAGTATGTTAAGCACAAGACTTGAAACTTGTGGAGGAGGGAAAAGCTCCTCGACATTTGCCTGGGCAATGATTTCTTGGCTAGGATTCCAAAAGCACAAGTAGCAAAAGCAAAAATAGATAAATGAGACTGCAATGAATGAAAAAGATTATGGACAGCAAAAGAAAGAAGTAACAGTGAAGAGATAAACCATGTACTGGGAGAAAATATTTACAAACCATACATCTGATAAGGGGCCAATATCCAAAATATATAAGGAATTCAAACAACTCAATAGTAAGAAAACTCAGTTAAAAGCTGGTAAAAGTATCTGAGCAGACATTTCTCAAAAGACAGAGAAATGCCAACAGATATATGAAAAACACTCAACATCTCTAATCACCAAGGAAACGCAAATTAAAACCACGATGAGATATCACCTCATGCCTGTTAGAATAACTACTAATGTCAAAAAAGAAAAAAAGAATAAGTGTTGGTGAGGATATGAGGAGAAGGGAACCTGTGTATACTGCTGCTGGGAATGCAAATTAGTACAGCCATTTTGAAAATAGTATGGAGGTTTCTTAAAAAAATTAAAAATACCATATGATCTAGCAATTGTGCTTCTGGGTACGTATCCAAAGGAATTGAAATTGATATGTCAAGCAGACGCTGGTACTCCCATATATTTCAAGGTCTTTCACCACAGCCAAGTTATGGAGCAACCTAAGTGTCCACCAATGGATGAATGGATAAAGGCAATGTGGTATATCAACACAATGAGATATTATATATAGCCTTTAAAAATAAGAAAATTTTTTCATTTGTGACAATATGGATGGAACTAGAGGGCATTATGCTAAGTGAAAGAAGCCAGGTACAGAAAGACAGATACTGTATGATCTCACTTGTTATATACGGGATTTTTAAAAAATTGATTTCATAGAAACAGGAAGGTGATGACAGAGTCTGGAGGTGATAGTGGTGGGGAAAGGGAAGATGGTGATCAAAACATACAAAGTTTCAGTTAGACTGTAGGAATAAGTTTAGTGATCATTTACACTATATGATGACCGGCGTTAATAACAATGTATTGTATATTTTGAAACAGATTTCTATTTTTTATCTTTTTATTTTATTTTGTAAAACAGGATCTCACTCTGTCACCCAGGCTGCAGTACAGTGGCACGACCATGGCTCACTGCAACCTCGACCTCCAGGGCTCAGGTGATCCTCCCATCTCAGCCTCCCAAGTAGTGGGACTACAGGCACATGCCACCCCACTTGGCTAGTTTTGTTTTGTTTTTGTTTTTATTGTTTTTTTTTGTAGAGACAAATTTGCCATGTTGCCCAGGCTGGTTTCAAACTCCTGGGCTCAAGTGATCCTCTCACCTTAGCCTCCCAAAGTGATGGGATTACAGGCATAAGTCACTGCTCCTGGCCTTCAAAAAAGATTTTTACTGTTATGATCACAAAAAATAAATTGGTAAGGTAACAATATGTTAATTAGCTCAAGGGAATCTTTCTGCAATGTATACATAGATCAAAACATCATATTGTACCCCACAAATATACACACATCACATTGTACACCATAAATATACACAATTGTTATCTGTCAATTAAAAATATAAAAGAATCATGCATCTTGGAGAGAGGCATAATAAAACATTGTAAGATGTTTAGTCTTTTTTTTATTTATTGGCCCCTTTTTGGAGTCACTTTATAAAATTAAAATGTCATATAACAAGTCTAAATGGACAATGTACATAAAAGATTTGAAAAGTGTCATATTGACAATTTTCAACTTTTACTTCAACCCAACCAGTGTCACTTAGTTGATAGATGGTTAACTTATAAAAGTGTTACTAACTTGGAATCAAGTTTTCAGAAAGATATTCAGAAGAATGAACACCACTTAGTTTCTGTCATTCTCAATGACAATTTTATAATTTATCATTTGCCAATTTGACTTATATTAGCATCATCATTTAGCACTATTAAATGAAATTGGCTTCCACTCAACAAAAGATGACAAACTGACAGTCTCTGGACATGATCTAGGTTTCAAAATTTACACATATTCTGTCTATACATGTAAGATCTAAATAAAAAATTTGCTGTCCCTGGGACTTCATTACCTTTCACAGAAGACTTTTGAATGTGCTACCAGAATGAATATGCAAATTTACAGCAAAAAAAGCATTTAAAGCTAAAAAAATCTTGAATGGAGCTTCATCTTAAATCATACTTTGGATCAGTTATTGACAGATATATAAGTACTATAACATATTGATGTTGTTATAACCTTTTCTAATTTGTGAAATGTTCCTAGGATTGATAGGTTTCTATGAGATATGGAAGCACTAACAAAGACATGCAACAGCTTATACATATTTATGATTACTGTGTTCTTGTCCTGTATGATGCTTTGATTAGTTCAAATCCATTGATAATTGAAAAATTTTATTCATATTCTACAGCTTTACAGGTTTAAACCTTGGTCAAAGTTGCCTTCAACACATTCAAATTCATGCTATTTCACCTACACATAAATGTGTAAAATATTGATACAATCCTCTTTGTGTTTGTTTATTCAATTTTTTTTTTTTTTTTTTTTGAGACGGGGTCTTGCTCTTTCACCCAGCCCAGTGTGCAGTGGCGCAATCTCGGCTCACGGCAAGCTCCGCCTCCCGGGTTCACGCCATTCTGCTGCCTCAGCCCCCCGAGTAGCTGCGACTACAGGTGCCCACCACTGCGCCCGGCTAATTTTTTGTATTTTTAGTAGAGACGGGGTTTCACCGTGTTAACCAGGATGGTCTCGATCTCCTGACCTCGTGATCCGCCCACCTCGGCCTCCCAATGTGCTGGGATTACAGGCGTGAGCCACTGCGCCCGACCTTTGTGTTTATTTTAAAATAACATTTTCCTTTGGACAAATCTGATCAATAAGCAGCTTTAAGAATTGGGGAAAAATATCATTTCTAATACTGTGTTTATATTTTAGAAGCACCATATTTCATAGCTTTGAGGAGAATGAATGTAACTTTCAAGATAAGGAAGTATGTTAAATAACTTACCTCAGAGTTACGTTAATAGAAATAAAAATTTTAGTAATCAATTGTTAACATTCATATAAATGTTCCACAGTGTTTCTTATATTAGGTCAGAACAATGAATCATCACTTTAAAAGTGAAAACATATGGAAAGAATCGATATTTTATTTTACCAAATTAAGAATGTACTTGGCTTGTCATATATTCTCATGTTAGAATAAGCTTGTAGGAATTACATGTTTTTGAAGGTTTTGTAGAACTCGTAAATAAAACCAAGTGCTTCCTTTCAGGAGTTCTATTTTTAACTACTGCTTGAATTTTCTCTGTGGGGTTACTGGACTGTTTAATTTTATTTCTTATGTCGATTTTAGCCATTTATATTTTTCTGGAAATTATTCACAGTGGGGAGGAGGCTTTCAAGATGGCTAACTAGAGGCACCAGCACTCACCTCCTCCACAAAGAAGGACCAGAATATCAAGTAGATAATCACATATTGAATACAGCATTTAAGAGAGAACATTAGAATTCAGAGAGAAGTGACAGGGAACCTCTGAGACACAGAAGGAGAGGGAAGAAAAGTTGCCAGCCAACCAGTATTGGCACAGAGCCAAGAGAAACTCCCCAGTGCAGGGAAAAGGTTAAGGTGAGAGGTCTATAGCAGTCTGCTCTCCCATGATGGACTCCTACAGTCCTAGTCACAGGAGAGCCCCTCAGTCCTTATGGACCCTGAGACTAGTATAGGGACTTCTCAGAGTCCATGCAGTGGCACTGTTCCAGAGAGGTAGTTTGCACTGCATCCCACATCCCCCAAGACTCAAGCAGCTGTAGCATAACATCACTTTGAGAGCCCAGTCACAACAAATGATATGCTTCTCTGGGGCACAATAGCCCCTGAATGTCCACATCACTGGAACCCTGCTGACATTTCCCCCAACATCAGCCCAGAGGGCTGTAGCATTGAGGCACCGGCTAGACTCAGTGGTATGCCCAGGTTGTTTGCAGCACTCTAGCCCATATACTGTGCTGCACCTGGGAAATGGGCAGTGATGTGTACTGGGGAGGCTGCCTCTGGGACAATGGGAGCCAGAACCAAAGTGTGTGCTCACCAGAGCCTGAGAGCCAACTTCCTACGTCCACTGTCACTGATAGCAGCCCTTCCTTGCTCCCAGCAGCAAAGCCAATGTGCACTTGCACATACCTTTTGAGGAGCCCAGAGACCAGCCAACCTGGGCACCATCCTAAGGCCTAAGGACAGGCCCACCCTACCCACTACTGCATGAGTGCACTGTCCAGAGCCCTGAGGATTGATCTGCTTGTCTGCCACAGCCTGTGGTTGAGTGAAATGCTAAGGAGCTTCAGGACAGGCTTAACTGCTGGTGCCCACATGTACCACTGAGGGGCCTGAGAATAGGTCTCCGCTGGTCACTGGCATCTGAGTACACTATCTAGGGTCCTGGGGACTGACCCATCCCATCACCGTCACTGGTGCCTAAATGCACCATTGTGGTGGGGGGGGAGGGGGCTTGGAAACAGGCCCGCCCTGCCCACTGCCAGTGACTGCATGTACCACAAAGAAACCTGAAAATAGGTCTACTCTGCCCACTGCCACCGCTTCCACTGCCCAAGCACACCATTTGAGGATGTGGGGAATCAACCCATCCCACCCACCAGCACTAGCACCTGCACCTGCCTTTTGAGAGCATGACATCAGGCCCACCCAGCCTGCTGCCACTACTGCTGCCAACATCAACCTACATGTGCCACCTGGGAGACAGGAAACTGGCTTGCCCAGACTGCTACAACCACTGGTGCCAGCATGTATTGCTTAGGAGCCTCTAGGTTGTCCCAACACTGCTACTGTCATTGTTAACATCATACATGCTGCCTAAGGACCCACCCACCCACCAACCACTGCCACTGTTGGTCCCTGAACAAGCAACCTGGAGGTCCAAGGGTTAGCCTGCATGGACTTACCACCAGTGCCCGCATATGTCACCTGGAGGTCCAAGAATTGGTGCACATCCAGCCCACCACCACTACCACTATTGCTGCCTGAAGACCAGCCTTCCTGACATTCCCATCCTCAGCAAAACCTCACTATACCTTTCACTAACAACTGCAGCCTAAGCAACTGAGGAATTAATAGACACCACTAATTCTGATGACAGCCAATGAAATCATATGACGACTACGTGAGTATGCCCAACCAGAATCAAAGCCAAATCAACCTACCCAACCAACACTATAGATATATCTTTAGGAAAATGTCTTACCCTATGAAAGCCAATCTATAAAACTGGAAGAAGCAACTGTTCACCAGATGTGCAGATATCAACATAAAGACACAAGAAACATGAAAAGGCAAGGAAACATGACACTGCCAAAAGAACATAATAATTCTCCAGCAACAGATTCCAATGAAAAAGAAATCTGTAAAATGCCTGAAAAAGGATTCAAAATAATAATATTAAAGAAGCTAAATGAGATACAGATAAAAATTTTAAAACAATCAGAAACACAATTCATGATCCGAATGAGAAATTCAACAGAGATATCATTTAAAAAATTCTGAAACTGAAGAATTCAATGAATGAAATAATACAACTGAGGGTTTAAACAACAGATTAGATCAAATACAAGAAATAATCTGAGAACTGGAAGACAGTTTTGACACCATAAATCTACCAAATATTTGAATTTTCAGAGTCCCAGAAGGAGACAATATGGGCAAAGGTATAGAAAACCTATTTAACAAAATAATAGCTGAATACTTCCCAAATCTTACAAGAGACATAGACATTCACATACAGGAATCTCAAAAGGTTCCTAAATAGATACAATCCAAAAAGGTTTTCAAGCCACGTTATAGTCACTGTTAAGAGTCAAAGAAAGACAGAATTCTAAAAACAGCAAGAGAAGTGTCAAGTCACATATAAGGGAATCCCATCAGGTTAACACTGGATTTCTCTTTTTACAAGACAGGAGAGAATAGGATGATATATTCAAACTACTGAAAGAAAAAAAAACATGTCAGCCAAGAGTACTGTACCCAGAAAAACTTCTTTTCAAAAATGAAGGAAAAATAAAGAAATAAAATGTTGCCCAGATAAGCAAAAACTGAGGGAATTCATCACTACTAGATTGGTCCTACAAGAAATATTTAAGGAAGTCCTAGATCTGGAAGCAAAAGGATGATATCTACCATCATGAAAACACTACTACTATAGAAACCCAACAAACTACAATGATAAACAGTAAGAAAGGAAGAAAAGAATAAAGGATATACAAAACAAACTTAAAACATGTAAAAAAAAAAAAAAACAGAAGTAAGTCCTCATCTAACAATAAAACCTTGAATGTAAATGGATTAAATTCCCCATTTAAAAGATACAGACAGCTTGAATGTATTAAAAAGACATGACCCAACTATATGCTTCCTATAAGACACTGACTTCACCTGTAAAGGTACAATAAACAAAGTAAAGGGATAGAAAAATATGTGCTGCACAAATGGAAACCAACAATGAATAGGAGTAACTATATTTATATCAGGTAAAATAGAATTTAAATACAAAACTAAAAAGAGACAAGGAAGGTAATTATGTAATGATGAAGGGATCAATTCAGCAAGAGGGTCTAACAACTCTATGTATGCACCCAACACTGAAACACACACACACACACACACACACACACACACACACACACAGCAAATATTGTTATATATAAATGGAGAGACAGACTTAAATACAATAAGAGTTACAGACTTCAACACTTTTCATTCTCAGCATTGGACAGATAATCTAGATAGAAAATCAACAAAGAAACATCGGATTTAAACTGCACTGCAGACCAAATGGACCTAACAGACATTTACAGAACATTTTATTCAACAGTTACGAAATATGTACTCTTCTCATCAGCACATGGAATATTCTCCAGGACTGACCATATGTGTTAGGCCACAAAACAACTCTCAACAAATTAAAAAAAAAATCATATCAAGTATCTTCTCAGACCACAAAGGAATAAAACTAGAAGTCAATACCAAGAGGAACTACGGAAAATGTACAAATACAGGGAAATTAAACAATATGTTCCTCAATGACCCCTGAATCAAGTAAGAAATTAAGAAGGAAATAAAAAAATGGAAACAAATGAAAATGGAAATACAACATACTAAAACCAATGGGATACAGCCAAAGCAGTGCTAAGAAGTACTTTTTTGTACATCAGAAAAGTAAGAAGATTTCAAATAAACTACTTAACAATGCACCTGAAGGAACTAGAAAAGCCACAAACAAAACCCAAAATTAGTAGAAAAAGAGAAATAATAAAGATCAGAGCAGAACTAAACAAGATAGAGGCTAATAAATAACACAAGAAAATTGGTTCACTGAAAAGATAAAAATCTATACATTTCTAGCTAGACTAACAAGAAAAAAGGAGAAAAGCTGAAATAAATAAGATTAGAAAGGGTAAAGGAGACATTACAACTGATATCAAAGAAACAGAAAGGATCATCTGAGACTTTTATGAACAACTATACACCAACAAATTGGAAAACCTACAGGAAATGCGTAAGTTCCTGGACATATACAACCTACCAAGATTATACCAGGAAGAAATAGAAAACCTGAAGAAAACGAGTTTTTTTCTTCATTAACAAGATTTAATCAGTAATAAAACCTCTCCCCAAAAAGAAAAGCCAGCTGTTTTATTATTGAATTCCACCAAACTTAGAAATGAATACCAATTCCACTCAAACTACTTCAGAAGATTGAAGAGCAAAAATTCTCCTAACTCATTCTATGAGGTCAACATTACCTCAATACCAAAACCAGACAAGGATATGACAAAGAAAAAAAAAACCTATAGGCCCAAAACCTACGGGCCAATATGCCTGATGAACACAGTTGCAAAAATCCTCAACAAAATACTAGCAAACTGAATCCAATAAGACATCAGTAAGACAATACACCATGATCAAGTGAGATCTATCCCAGGGATGCAAGGATGCGTCGACATATGCAAATCGATAAAAGAACAGAATGAAGGACAAAAACCATTTGATCATCAAATCTATGCAGAACAAATGTGATAAAATTCAACATCCATTCCTGGTAAAAACTCTCAAGTTAGGCAAAAAAGGAATCTACTTCAATATAATAAAGGCCATATATGAAAAACAGTTAACATCATACTGAATAGGCAAAAGCTGAAAGCATTTCTTCTAAGAACTGAACAAGAAAAGGATGCCCACTTTCACCACTCATGATCAGTATAGTACTGTAAGTACTAGCTAGAACAATCAAGCAAGAGAAAGAAAGGTGGAAAAAACAAAGTCAGATTTGCAGATGGCATGATCTTATACCTAGAAAGTTATTAGAAATGATAAATGAACTCAGTAAAGTTTCAGTTTACAAAATCAACATATAAATATCAGTAGAGTTTCTATATATCAATAATGAACTAGCTGAAAAATAAGAAAGAAATCCCATTTGCAATGGCCACAAAAAAATACATAAGAAATGTTTAACCAAGAAGGTGAAAGACCTGTATGAGGAAAATGAAATAACACCAGTAAAAAAAACCAAAGAGGACACAAACAAATGGAAAGATATCCCATGCTCATGGATCAGAAGATTTAATCTCATTAAAATGAATCAGGGAGAACCAGGAAGATGGTGCATAGGAGGCAGGACTAGCTTGCAGCTCCCGCTTGGACAGACAAAACAGTGTATAGAAACTCATGTCATGAACTTTTGCTCCAAGAACTACTGCAAGAACATACCAAGAAAGCTGAGAGAATCCACAGACTCTTTGAAGGAACTTGATCACGCTGCAGGCCCCCTGAGATACTGAAAAACTGTGCAGGTATCCATGGCTGAAAGATCTGAAGACAAATCACATCAAAGGACTCTTTGCAGACATTCCCCACTACCAGTCCAGAGCCCAGTAGCTCCACTGGGTGGCTAAACCCAAAAGAGCAAAAACAATCACTGCAGTTCCACTCTCAGGAAACCCCATCCCTGGGGGAAGGTGGAGAACACAACATCAAGGGAGAACTCCATGGAACAAAAGAATCTGAATAGCAGTCCTTGGGTTCCAGATCTTCCCTCTGATATAGGCCACCAAATGAGAAGGAACCAGAACAATTCTGGTAATATGATAAAACAAAGTTCTTTAACACCCTCAAAAGAACATAACCAGCTCACCAGCAATGGATCCAAACCAAGATTAAATCTCTGAATTGCCAGAAGAAGAATTCAGAAGGTTAATTATTAAGCTAATCAAGGAGGTACCAGAGAAAGGTGAAGTCCAACTTCAAGAAATAAAAAACATGATACAGGGTATGAAAAGAAAAATCTTCAGTGAAATAGCTAGCATAAATAAAAAACAATCACAACTTCTGAAAATCAAGGACACACTTAGAGAAATGCAAAATGCACTGGAAAGTCTCAGCAACAGAATTGAATAAACAGAAGAAAGAACTTCAGAGCTTGAGGACAAGGCTTTCAAATTAACCCAATCCATCAAAGACAAAGAAAAAATAATTTATAAAAGTGAAGAAAGCCTAAAAGAAGTTTTGGGATTTGTTAAGTGTCCAAACCTAAGAATAACTGGTGTACCCAAGGAAGAAGAGAAATCTAAAAGTCTGGAAAACATATTTGAGGGAATAATCGAGGAAAACTTCCTTAGCCTTGCTAGAGATCTAGACATGCAAATACAAGAAGCTCAAAGAACACCTGGGAAATTTATCACAAAAAGATCATTGTTTAGGCCACAGTCATCAAGTTATCTAAAGTTAAGATGAAGGGAAGAATCTTAAGAGCTGTGAGGCAAAGGCATCAGGTAACCTATAAAGGAAAACCTATCAGAGTAACAGCAGATTTCTCAGCAGAAACCCTATAAGCTAAAAGGAATTAGGGTCCTATTTTTAGCCTCCTTAAACAAAGCAATTATCAGCCAAGAATTTTGTATCCAGAGAAACTATGCTTCATAAATGAAGAAAAGACACAGTCTTTTCCAGACATAGACAAATGCTGAGAGAATTCACCACTAATATGCCAGCATGACAAGAACTGCTAAAAAAGAGCTAAATCTTGAAACAAATCCTCAAAACACACCAAAATCGAACCTCCTTAAGGCATGACTCTCACAGGACCTATATAACAATAACACAATGGAAAAAAAAAAAAAAAACACCACCACAAGGTATTCGGGCAACAAACAGCATGATGAATAGAATAGTACCTCACATCTCAATATTAATGTTGAATGTAAATGGCCTAAATGCTTCACTTAAAAGACACAGAATGGCAGAATGCATAAGAATTCACCAACCAAGTTATTCTTGTCTTCAGGAAACTCAACTAACACATAAGGACTCCCATAAATTTAAGGTAAAGCAGTGGAAAAAGATATTCCATGCAAATGGACAACAAAAGTGAGCAGGAGTAGCTATTTTTATATCAGACAAAACAAACTTTAAGACAACAGCAGTTTAAAAAGACAAAGACATTATATAATGATAAAAGGGCTAGTCCAACAGGAAAATATCACAATCTTAAATATATATGCACCTAACACTGGAGCTCCCAGATTTATAAAACAATTACTACTAGACCCAAGAAATGAGATAGATGGCAACACAATAATAGTGGGGGCCTTTAATACTTTACTGACAGTACTAAACAGGTCATCAAGACAAAAAGTCAAAAAAGAAACAATGGACTTAAACTATACTCCAGAGCAAATGAACTTAACAGATATTTACAGAACATTCTACCCAACAACTGCAGAATATACATTCTATTCATCAGCACATGGAGCATTCTCCAAGACAGAGCATATGAAGACCATATGACAGGCCACAAAACAAGTCTCACTAAATTTAAGAAAAACCTAAGTTGTATCAAGTACTGTCAGACAACAGTGGAATAAAATTGGAAATCAACTCCAAAAGAAATCCTCAAAACCATGCAAATACATGGAAATTAAATAACCTGCTCCTGTATGATCTTTAGGTCAACAATGAAATCAAGATGGAAATTTAAAAATTCTTTGAACTGAATAAGAATAGTAACACAACCCATCAAAACCTCTGGGATACAGCAAAAGCGGTGCTAAGAGGAAAGTTCATAGGATTAAATGCCTACATCAAAAAGTCTGAAAGAGCACAAAGAGACAATCTAAAGTCACACCTCATGGAACTGGACAAACAAGGACAATCCAAACCCAAACCCAGCAGAAGAAAAGAAATACCGAAGATCAGAGCAGAACTAAATGAAATTGATTGAAACAACACACAAAAAAATACAAAAGATAAATGTAAAAAAAAGCTAGTTCTTTGAAAAAATAAAATTGATGGACATTAGTGAGATTAACCAAGCAAAGGAGAAGATCCAGCTGGGTGCGGTGGCTCATGTCTGTAATCCCAGCACTTTGGGAGGCTGAGGCAGGCAGATCATGAGGTCAGGAGATCGAAACCATCCTGGCTAACACAGTGAAACTCTGTCTCTACTAAAAATACAAAAAATTAGCCAGGCATGGTGGCAGGTGCCTGTAGTCCCAGCTACCAGGAGGCTGAGGCAGAAGAATGGTGTGAACCTGGAAGACGGAGCTTGCAGTGAGCCGAGATCATGCCATTGCACTCCAGCCTGAGCAACAGAGCGAGACTCTGCCTCAAAAAAAAAAAAAAAAAAAAGGAGAAAATCCAAATAAGCTCAATTAGAAACAAAATGGGAGATATTACTATAGATACCATAGAAAAAGATTATTCAAGGCTGCTATGAACACCTTTTTGTGTGTAAACTAGAAAACCTAGAGGAGATGGATAAATTCCTAGAAATATACAATCCTCCTAGATTAAACCAGTGAGATATATAAACTCTGAACAGACCAATTATAAGCAGTGAGATTGAAATGGTAATAAGACTGCCAACAAGAAAAAGTCCAGGACCAGATGGATTCACCACTGAATTCTATCAGACATTCAAAGAAGAATTGGTACCAATCCTACTGGCACTATTCCAGAAGATAGGGAAAGAGGGAATCCTCCCTAAATCATTCTATGAAACCAGTCTCACCATAATACCAAAACCAGGGAAGGACATAACAAAAAAAGAAAACTACAGACAAATATCTCTGATGAACATAGATGCAACAATCCTCAATAAAATACCAGCTAATTGAATCCAACAGCCTATCAAAAAGATAATCCACCATGATCAAGTGGGTTTCATATCAGGGATGCAGGGATGGTTTAATATACCACATAAACACAATTAAAAACAAAAATCACATGATCATCTCAATAAATGCAGAAAAAGGATTAGACAAAATCCAGCATCCCATTAGGATTAAACCTTCAGCAAAGTCAGCATAGAAGGGACAGACCTTAACGTAATAAAAGCCATCTATGACAAACCCACAGCCAACATAATACTGAATGGGGAAAAGTTGAAAGCATTCCCCCTGAGAACTGGAAAAAGACAAGGATGCTCACTTTTACCACTTCTATTCAACATAGTACTAGAAGTCCTACTCAGAGCAATCAGATAAGAGAAAGAAATCAAGGGCATCCAAATTGGTAAAGAGGAAGTCAGACTGTTGCCGTATGCTGATGTTATGATCATATATCTAGAACACCTTAAAGACTCTCCAAAAAGCTCCTAGAACTGGCAAATGAATTCAGCAAGGTTTCAGGATACAAAATTAATGCACACAAATCAGTAGCTCTGCTATACACTAACAGTGACCAAGCTGAGAATGAAATCAAGAACTCAACCCCTTTTACAATAGCTGCAAAAAAAAAAAAAAAAAAAAAGGAAAAGAAAAGAAAAAAAAATACTTAGGAATATATCTAACCAAGGAGGTGAAAGACCTCCACAAGGAAAACTACAAAATATTGCTGAAAGAAATCATAGACAACACAATTAAATGGAAAAACACCCCATGCTCATGGATGGGTAGAATCAATATTGTGGAAATGGCCATACTGCCAAAAGCAATCTACAAATACCACCATCATTCTTCACAAAACTAGAAAAAACAATCCTAGAATTCATAAGGAACCAAAAAAGAGCCCTGTATTAGTTCATTTGCATGCTGCTGATAAAGACATACCCAAAAGTGGGAACAAAAAGAAGTTTAATTGGACTTACAGTTCCATATGGCTGGGGAGGCCTCAGAATCATGACGGGAGGTGAAAGGCACTTCTTACATGGTCGAGGCAAGAGAAAAAATGAGGAAGAAGCAAAAACGGAAACCGCTGATAAACCCATCAGATCTCGTGAGACTTATTCACTATCACAAGAATAGCATGAGACAGACCGACCCCCATGATTCAATTACCTCCCCATGGGTCCCTCCTACAACACATGGGAATTCTGGGAGATACAATTCAAGTTGAGATTTGGGTGGGGACACAGCCAAACCATATCAAGCCCACATAGCCAAAGCAAGACTAAGCAAAAAGAACAAATCTGGAAGCATCACATTACCCAACTTCAAACCATACCCTAAGACTACAGTCACCAAAACAGCATGGTACTGCTATAAAAATAGGCACATAGACCAATGGAACAGAATAAATAACCCAGAAATAAAGGCAAATATTTACAGCTAACTGATCTTCAACAAAGCAAACAAATACATAAAGTGAGGAAAGGACACCCGTTTTAATAAATGGTGCTGGGATAATTGGCTAGCTACATGTAGAAAATGAAACTGGATTATCATCTCTTACTTTATACAAAAATCAACTCAAGATGGATCAGAGTCTTAAATCTAAGACCTGAAACCATAAAAATTCTAGAAGATAACATCAGAGAAACCCTTCTAGACAGTGGCTTAGGCAAAGACTTCATGACCACAACCCAAAAGCAAATGCAACAAAAACAAAGATAAGTAGATGGGACTTAATTAAACTAAAAAGGTTTTTCTGCACTGGAAAAGAAATAATCAGCAGAGTTAACAGAAAACCCACAGAAAGAGAGAAAATCTTCACAGTCTATACATCTAACGAAGGACTAATACCCAGAATCTACAAAGAACTCAAGTCAGCAAGAAAAAAAACCAACAATCCCACAAAAAAAGTAGGCTAAGAACATCAATAGACAATTCTCAAAAGAAGATAAACAAATGGCCAACAAGCATATGGGAAAATGCTCAACATCACTAATTATCAGGGTAATGCAAATCAAAACCACAATGTGATACCACTTTACTTCTGCAAGAATGGCCATAATAAAAGTATTAAAAAAAAAATGTTGGCATGAATGTGGTAAAAAGGGAACACTTTTACACTGTTGGTGGGAATGTAAAGTAGTACAACCACTGTGGAAAACAGTGTGGAGATTCCGTGAAGAACTAAAAGTAGAACTACCATTTGATCCAGAAATCCCACTACTGGGATCTATTCAGAGGAAAAGAAGTCATTATACAAAAAAGATACTTGCACCTGCATGTTTATAGTAGCAAAATTTGCAATTGCAAAAATATGGAACCAGTCCAAATACCAATCCATCAACGAGCAGATAAAGAAAATATGGTATATATATATACTATGGAATACTACTCAGCCATAAAAAGGAATTGAATAATGGCATTTGCAGCAACCTGGATGGAATTAGAGACTATTATTCTAAGTGAAGTAACTCAGGAATGGAAAACTAAACATCGTATGTTCTCAGTCACAAGTGGGAGCTAAGCTATGAGGACGCAATATTGTAAGAACGATACAATGGGCTTTGGAGACTCAGAGAAAATGGTGGGGGCGGGGTGAATGATAAGAGACTTCAAATTGGGTATACTGGACACTACTTGGGTGATGGGTGCACCAAAATCTCAGAAATCACCACTAAAGAACTTATTCATGTAACCAAACACAACCTGTTTCCCTAAAACCTATTGAAATAAAAAATAAAATAAAATGAACCATACCACCCAAAGCAATCTACAGATTCACTACAATCCTTATCAAAATATCAATTACATTCTTCACAGAAATAGAAAAAATAATCCTAAAAGTATTATAGAACCACAAACAACTCTAAATACCAAAGCAATGTGAACAAAAAGACCAAAGCTGAAGGCAAAATATAATACAAAGTTATGGTAACCCAAAAAGCATGGAACTGGTATAAAAACAGACACAGGGGCCCAGGCACAGTGGCTCATGCCTGTAATCCCAGCACTTTGGGAGGCTGAGACAGGTGGATCATGAGGTTAGGAGTTCAAGATCAGCCTGGCCAACATGGTGAAACCCTGTCTCTACTAAAAATACAAAAATTAGCTGGGCGTGGTGGTGCACACCTGTAGTCCCAGCTACTCAGGAGGCTGAGGCGAGAGAATTGCTTGAACCTGGGAGGCAGGGGTTGCAGTGAGCCGAGATCATGCCACTGCACTCCAGCCTGGGCGACAGAGCGAGACTCTGTCTCATAAACAAACAAACAAACAAACAAACAGACACATAGATTGATGGAACAGAATAGAGAACCCAGAAAGAAATCTACATATTTACAGCCAACTGATGTATAAAACATAGATTTAAATTGGATCTCTCTGAATGTAATTTTTTTGATGATGTTACTTTACAGCCATATACCTTTTTACATAATTATAAAATAAATAAAAGTGAAAGGCAGTTCTCAAGAATCAAAAGCAAAATTAAATGAACTTAGTAGTATAGTGGTCCCTCAGTATTAATGAGTGATTTGTCTCATGACTTCTCCCACCCCCAAGAATACCAAAATCTACAGATATTCATGTCCTTTATATAAAATGGCCTGGCATTTCCACATAACCTACACACATATTCCCAAAACACTTTAAATCATCTCTTGATTACTTATAATACTTACTATAATTCCTACACATTATTTCATTAATGTGGATTCAACATAGCGTTTGGCTTGGGAAAAACTGAAGTTTTGCTTTTTGGAATTTTGCAGAATTTTTTTTTCTGAATGTTTTTGATCCATGGTTGGTGGAATCCATGGATGGGGAACTAACAGATATGGTGGCCTGACTGTATATCAAATTCATGGCATAACTTTATGAAGAACATGATTTCAAGTCACTTTAAAATGTAAATGTTTTTTATCGCTTATGGGATGTATTTACAAAGAAAGGAACTGCAAAGAAATCTTAGAATTTTTTTTTAAGAGGTTTTGCTATATTGCCCAGGCTGGCCTCAAGCAATCCACCTGCCTCAACCCCCCTGCATCACCAGGATTACAGGTGCATGCCACCACACCCAGCTTTTGGAATGTTTTTATGATTTTACAAATAGGATTAATATTTGTATAATTATTCAAAAACCATTTTCTATAAACATTGTATATATGTTGATAAAGCGCAGCCTGTGAGCCAAATACAGCCTGTGACCAGTTCTTGTAAATAAAGTTTTATTAGAACGTAGCTATACTTATTTGTTTACATATTGCCAATGGCTGTTTCTGAGCTGCAGTGGCAGAGTTGAATAGTTGTGACAGAGACTTTGTGGCCTGCAGAGCCTGAAGTATTTACTATCTGGCCTTTACAAAAAAAGTTTGCCAACCCCTGTTCTAGCTCTTTCTCCAACACAGTAACACACTCAGGACAAGCAGAGCATCCCAAATCTAAAAATTCAAAATGCTTCAAAATCTGTAACATTTTGAGTACTTTGGAATTAGGGGTTGTGACCTTTTGTCTCTAATTCAGTATCACCGGCAGTAAGGTTCTAAACAGTGCTAGGGCAGTGCTATATATTATGACCAACGAGGTAGTTGTGTTGTTTCGATTCAGTTTGTTCCTGTATTTTAGGAGTAACTTAGAGAACAACGAGGAATTCTAATGAGGAATGAAGGTGACACAAAGCTGAGAGGATTTATCAGTAAAGGCCAGCGCAACAAAAAATACTAAACAAGGTTATTCAGTCAAAAAAGAAAATATATCAGATAGATACTTGGAATGATATAAAGGAATGAAGAGTACCAAAATGGTAAATACATGAGTACATATAAAAGACTTTTTCTTTTACATTAAAAACTAGGAGCAAAAACAGTTTCAATGTATTATGGCATGTATTATACATAAAAGTGAAATGAATAACAATAGCACAGAAGATAGAAGGAATGAATATATACTGTTGTCATGTTCTTACACTATCCATGAAGTGGTATATTATTTGAAAGCAGATGGTTATAACTTAAACATGCATACAGTAGTCCCCCCTTACCTGTAGGGGGTCCCCAGTGGATGCCTGAAAGCATGGATAATACTGAATCCTATATATACTGTGCATGGTTTTATTCTTCCTTCTTCACAATTTCATGGACAGAAAATGTTCTAACCATATATCTTAGCAACCTCAGCATATGATGTTTTAATCTTTCCTTATTATGTTGAGAACTTGCACATTTTCATTTAAATGAAGCACTTGGTATATCTGAATTGTCAGAATTACTACTTTTGTGCTTTGGGGCCATAATTTGGTAAAGGTAACTTGAACACAAGCACTATAATAGTTTAACAGTTGATATAATAACTAAGATGGCTACTAAGTGACAAATGGGCAGGTAGCTGTATAAAGTATGAATATGCTAGACAAAGGGGTGATTTTTATCCTGGGCAGGATGGAGCAGGACGACACAAGATTTCATCACGCTACTCAAAATGGCACACAATTTAAAATGAATTGTTTATTTTTGGAATTTTCTTTTCCATTTAATATTTTTAGACTGCAGTTGACAGTGGGTAACTGAAACCATGGAAGGTGAAGCTGCTGGTAATGAGGGGACTACTGTATTTTAAGCCCTAGAACAAGCAGTTGCACATGGACATACACACACAAAAAAATTTAAAAATGAAGTATAGCTAATAAACCAAAATAGAAGGTAAATTGGAATACCAAAAAAACAAACAAAAAAAATTAATTCAAACGAAGCACCAAAAAAGGTAAAAAGAAGAAAAGGCGAAGAACAGATATGACAAAAAAACGAAATGACAGGTTTAAATCGAAATACATAATTACATTAAATGAAGATGGTCTAAAGAGTCCAAAAACAAGGTTGGGTGTGGTGGCTCAGGCCTGTAATCCCAGCACTTTGGGAGGCCGAGGGGGGCAGATCACGAGGTGAGAAGATCGAGACCATCCTGGATAACATGCTGAAACCCCGGTTCTACTAAAAATGCAAAAACAAAATTAGCCGGGCGTGGTGGCGGGCGGCTGTAGTCCCAGCTACTCAGGAGGCTGAGGTGGGAGAATGGTGTGAACCCGGGAGGTGGAGCTTGCAGTGACCTGAGATCGTGCCACTGCTCTCCAGCCTGGGTGACAGAGTGAGACTCCATCTCAAAAAAAAAAAAGTCCAAAAATAACACCCCAGAGATTATTGTACTAGATGAAAAAGCAGGAATCAATTACATTTTGTCTATGGGAGACCCACTTTAAAGACAAAGATAGGTAGAAATAATAGAATAAAAAATACATGTAATGCAAACACCAATCAAAAGAAAGCTGAAATGCCTATATTAATAAAGGACCAGTAAACTTCAGAACAATAACTATTATTGGGGGAAAAAGTCCTTTCATGAAAAAGAAGGTCAATGGCTTTAAAATAGTTGATGCAAACTCTGAAAGAACTGAAAGTAGAAGTAGTGGAATCCACAATTATAGTAAATAGTAAAAATAGATTTTCCTATTTACTAGTTCTAAAGTAAAGAAGATTTAAACACTCCTCTCGAAGTAGTTGAGAGAACAAACAGAAAGTCAGTGGATATAAAGACTTAAACAACACTATTAACCAATTGACCTAATTGTCATTTAAAGAGCAACACCCAGCAAGAGCAAAATATACATTCTTTCAGTACACATGGAACATTCAATAATAACACAAGGTCGTAAAACAAGTTTCTCTCTCTCTCATTTTGTTTTTTTTTTCAGATAGAGTCTTTCTCTGTCACCCAAGCTGAGGGGCAGTGACAATCATCGCTCACTGCAGCCTCGAACTCTTAGGCTCAAGCAATCCTCCCACCTCAGCCACCCAAGTAGCTAGGACTGCAGGCACATGCGACCACACTCAAATTTTTAAATTTTCTAAATGTAATATATATCCGGATTGTCAGGCCTCTGAGCCCAAGCTAAGCCATCATATCCCCTGTGACCTGCACGTATACATCCAGATGGCCTGAAGCAACTGAAGATCCACAAAAGAAGTGAAAATAGCCTTAACTAGTGACATTCCACCATTGTGATTTGTTTCTGCCCTACCCTCATTGATCAATGTACTTTGTAATCTCCCCCACCCTTAAGAAGGTTCTTTGTAATTCTCCCCAACCTCGAGAATGTACTTTGTGAGATCCACCCCCTGCCCACAAAACATTCCTCCTAACTCCACTGCCTATCCCAAAACCTGTAAGAACTAATGATAATTCCACCACCCTTTGCTGACTCTCTTTTCGGACTCAGCCCGCCTGCACCCAGGTGGAATAAACAGCCCTGTTGCTCACACAAAGCCTGTTTGGTGGTCCCTTCACACAGATGCGCATGACATGGATATTTTAAAAATCCAGTCTTATGGTCACTGATTTTCAACAAGCGAATTTAATTCATTTACATTTATTATAATTTATGATGTTTAAATATTCTAGCTAGCTTATTCTATGGTTTCTTACCATACCTTTAACTATTTTCTTTTGATTATTTCCTATTTGCTTTTTAATTTTTTATCAAGTTTTCTTTGTCGTGTTTTTCCTATTTACTAGTTCTAAAGTTATACCATTTATAGTAGTTGGCTAAGGCTGTCATAACAAAATACCACAGAGTGGGTGGCCTAAATAACAGACATTTATTTTCTCACAGTTCCAGAAGCTGGAAATTCATTGTCAAACTGGCAGGTTTGGTTTCTCCCTGAACCTCTCTCCTTGGCTTGTAGATGGCCACCTTCTTGCTGTGTCCTCACACGGTCTTACCTCTGTGCATGCACATTCCTGGTGTCTCTTCTACTTCTTGTAAGGACACCAGTCATATTGGATAAGGGGCCCATCCTCATGGCCTCATTTAACCTTAATTACCTCCTTTAAAGGTTCTATCTCCAAATATTGTCACATTGAAGGTCAGGGCTTCAACATATGAACTGGGGAAGGGTGGATATAATTCAGTCCATGACGTCATCCATTTTTTTTTTTTTTTGGCTGAATATCCTTAAATTTTCGACATACTCATATCAACTTATTTTTCTAAAAATACCTAGGGTTTAATCAGTATCCACTTATTCTAACTTTTCTCCACTCACTCACCCTACTCTTCCTGTTGTAACACCCTAATTATTCATCCTTGCTTGCCGAGGAACACTTTGCCATTCCTAGTATCCCTTTCCTCAAGGCATGAAGAACTTTTTGGTGCTCCTCCCAATTTTGGTAGCAATCTTCTCCTCTTGACATTTTGGTTTCTGCTTTGTTTCTTCTATTTCATTCTGTTTTGCAGTTTTCAATAGATTCCTCACAAACTCTGGTCCATCAAATTTCTTGTCTTGAATTCCAGTCATAAATTTTTAAAACACATACACATACACATGCATCTTCCATCATTCCCAGAGATTTGGCACAGAAGTAGAAGAGATTTATGTGTACACTCAATCTAATATCTTAAAACAGAAGTACATTTCATTTCATAGTTAATTCTTCTGACTACAGAGTTCCAATTGGGAGAATTTAAACTTGAAAGTCCAAGCTAGGTTTGAGTCAACAGAGGCAAAAACGAGTCTATATTCATAATATTTAAAATTGCAATTATAAGGTATGTAATAAATGGTAAGTCTTGTTTCAGAAGTTAGCAGGTATAAAACTCCTCTATATAAAAACAGTGCCAACAAAGCAATTCTATGTCAACTTGATCACCAAGCAAGTGCCTAGGAGTGGCAGATGTAAGCCATCCTACAAAAATCATGCCAATGAAAGACAAACTACCCAACAGTATCATGCCAAGGGAAGGCACAGATGGCTGGAGAGCAGCAGCTATAGGTCTTTTTATAGCATTATCAGATGGCACAGTTGACATTCCAACTGGACCTGCGCCAATGGCCAAGGTAATTAGGGATGCCAACATGAGAATGTTCAGAAGGCATACTCATCCTCATGCCATCCAACATGAAGCCAGAGATGCAATCTTGGGTGGCTTTTATGCCACAATGAGTAAAGTAAAATGAGTAGCTTTTATGGCACAGTAATAATGAGTTTGGAGAGGTTACCTGAATTTTCAAAAGCAGAATAATGTCCTAAAGACAAAGAATTAAAAGCAGCATTTCTGTGGCCAAATCGACTTCCAAACCACACAGCATCTATTGAGAGAACGCATGTAATAGTAGAGTCTAGATCTGTGATAGTAAGTGAAAATTTATATTTTTTAAGTAATCTCAAAGATACAGAAAAGTTTCAAGTACAGTACAAAGATCACTTTTTTTCTGAACCATTTCAGAGTAAGTTGCCAACATATTCTTGAATACTTCAGCATTTATTTTCCACAAATTAGGACATTCACTTACATAACCACAATCAAACCAATAAAATCATGAAATTAACACTGATATCATTACTCAAACTTAATCACTGAAGTTTCACCAGTTGTTCAAATAATGTCCTTCCTATCACAAAGATCCATTTCTTGATGCATTTAGTTGTAATGTTTCTTTAGTCTCCTTTAATCTGGAATAGTTCTTTGCTCTTACTTTCTCTTATATGAACTTAGCATTTTTGAAGAGTATAGGCTGGTTATTAGAATGTCTCTCAATTTAGGTTCAGTCGATACTCCCCATGACTAGATTCGGGTTATGCATTTTTTTTTTTCAAGAATACCATGGAAAGGATGTTGTGTTCTTACTGCAATATATGAGGTGACAAATTACTTTTATTTCTTCCATTATTGATGATGTAAATATAAATTTTGATTACTTGATTAACAGGGCATCTGCCAGCCTTCTCCACTGCAAAGTTATTCCTTTTCCCTTTGTAAATCATAGATATTTCATGAGAAAATATTTTGAGGCTATGTAAATATACTGTTTTTCATGAAACTTTTTCTCACCAGTTATAGCATCCATTATGGATTCTTGTCTTAGAAAATTATCACTATGATGTTTGCCAAATTGTCATTTTCTAATTCTATATTTACTTTTATATTTATTAGTTGGATTTATTTACTTGTATCATTATGAAGTCATGGTGCCTTATTTTATGCTACATGTTATAATCATCCTACACATTTTGATATATTATGTTCTCATTTTAAAATTCAATTCAAAATATTTCCCATTTTCTTTTGTGATTCCTTCTTTAATCCGTGATCTTTTTGGAGAAGTATTATTTACTTTGTATTTGGGAACTTCATAGATATTTGGATGTAACTGACTTGTAATTTAATTCCTTTCTTGTCATATTTCAATCTTCTGGAATTTATTGAGTTTTATTTTATGAACCAGGATACAGTTTATATTTAGGGAATATGCCATGTAGATTTGAAAAGAATGTGTATTCTGCAGTTGTTGGATATAGGTTCAAAAAATGTCAGATCAAGTTGGTTCACATATTTTATATATTCATGATTTTTTGACATGTTCTATGAATTATTATATTTATCTATTTCTTTTTTGGTTTGTCGGCTTTTGCTTCATGCATTTGAAGCTCAGTTATCTTCTTTAGGATTGTCATGTCTGCCTGATTAAACTTTTGTCATTATAATGTCTCTCTTATCTCTGGTGATACTTTGTTTGTTTTTGAAGTCACTTTGTCTTATATTTACTGTTTACAGGATATATATTTTTCACATTTTTTCTTTAAATTTATTTGTGTCATAATAATTAAAGTGCTTCCCTTATACACCGAACATAATTAGGTCTTGCTTTTTATCCAGTCTGACAGTCTCTGACTTTAAAAAAAAAAATTCATGTCTGCTTTTTGAGTATCCATCCAGTTGGAACTTAAGGTCGTTATTTATTAATATATTTGGGGTTAAGTGTAACATCTTATTATTTCTTTTCTATTTGTCCTCCTTTTCTGTCTTCTTTTGGATTGAATATTTTAGAAGTATTTAAAAATTTCCTCTTTTGACTTTTTAAAGCAACATACCTATTTCCTTTTTTAAAAAAATCCTCTAGGCACCATAATGTGCAATTTTAACTTATCACAGTCTACCTAGAATTAATACTGCACCACTTCAGTTAAAAGGCACAAATCTTACAATAATATAATTCCATTTACCCCCTCCTCTGATGTTGCTGTTATTCATTTCTTGCAGACATAATTATCACAATGTATTATTACTTTTGCTTTAAATAATTATATACTAAAGAAATTTTAAAATAAGAAGGAAAGACAATATTAGTCCACATGCTTATGATTTTTAGGACTCTTCATTCTTTCATGCAGAGATGAGTTTTAATCTGGTATCATTTCTGTCCTATCTGAAAAACTTCCTTCAGCTTTTCTAGTAGTGCTGCTGCTAATTTCAATTTAATTTCAATAATTTAAAAGTATCTTTATTTCACCCTCACTTAAGGATGATTTTCACTGGATATAAGATTTTGAGTTGAGAGTTTTGGTTTTGTTTAGCATGTTGATGATGCTGTTCCATTATCTTTTGGCATCACTGTTTCTGATTTGAAGTCAGTCATAATTCATATTAGCTGTTGCTCTTTTTTGTTTCCTGGGTATTTTAAAGATATAATTTTTTGTTTCCTGGGTGTTTTAAAGATTTATCTCTCATCACTAGTTTTCAGTAATTTGTCTATGCTGTGCCAAGATATGGTGTGCCTAGGTATTGATTTCTTATATTTGGAATTCACTGAGATTTTTGGATCTGTAGGCCAACGTTTTTCACCAAGCTCCAATTACATGTATTTTAGACTATTTGATTTTGTTATATAAGTCACTGAGACTGCTCATTTTTTGAAATATTTTTGTTTTCTTTAGATTGGATACTTTATACTGATCTGTCTTTAAGTTCACTGACCCTTTATTATGTCCAGTCTCCTACTGAGTAAATGTTTTATTTCACGTTTTATATTTCTTACTTCTAGAATTTCTATTTTGCTTTTAAAAAAAACATACAGTTTCTGTGTTTCTCCTGAGAATCCCTATCTTTTCAATCATTATGTTCATCATTTCCTTGAAAATCCTTGAACATTTCTGATGACTTATTGCCCAGAACACATTTAAAAGGAAGGCTAATACAATTTCTTATAGGAAAGACCCAATGGCAGCTGCACCAGAGAGTCAATTACAGTTTTGTATGTGCTACACAGACTTATTTTTCACTGTCAAAGAGAAGGAAGAATAAGGCAAATTAATGTCTCCAGAGTGATGGTGTTTTTGTGTCTCTGATTTTTGGATTACAAATCTAGGGAAATGAAAAGCAAAGAGGAGGCTGGGCATGGTCGTTCACACCTGTAATTCCAGCACTTTGGGAGGCTAAGGTGGGCAGATCTCTTAAGGCCAGGAGTTTGAGACAAGCCTGGCCAACATGGTGAAACCCCGTCTCTACTAAAAATACAAAAATTAGCTGGACATGGTGGCTCATGCCTGTAATCCCAGGATCCCAGGTACTTGGGAGGGAGAGGCAGGAGAATCACTTGAATCCAGGAGGCAGAGGTTACAGTGAGCTGAGATTGCGCCATTGCACTCTAGCCTGGGCAACAGAGTGAGATTCTGTTCCAAAAAAAAAAAAAAAGAAAAGAAAAGAAAAGACAAACCCAAAGAGGAAATGGAAAGATCTTGTTAGCAATTTGAAAGCTGGCTCTTTTAGTCTCCATAATGAATTTAGGAGAAGGTTTAAAAAGACCACAAAATAACCCTGTAATAGAATTATCAGGTTGAGGGTCATGGAGAAGGATATCAACATTATCATCATTGAATGCAGCTGGATTTTCTATCCTAACAGTTTTATTTTTTAAAAAAAATCTCACAACAGTACAATAAATTGTCCAATTTGTTGTTTTTAGTAAATATAAGACATGTTTAATATGGGATTTTATATAAATGCCCAGTGAGGTTGCTTAAGTTTGGATGAGTCAGGATTCTAGTATTTCTCAGAACTGTGAAAACTCTAGCATCTCCATTTGGCCCTGAATCTCACAGCAGTGGCTTTCTGCTATGCCTTGTCTACCTATAGTCTAGCTCTCCATTAAGGACCCAAAGGGGACCACAATAAAGACTTCTGGGTCTCACCTCTTCACACAGATTCTCCCTTTCTGATATATCAAAAATTTTAGATCCCTTATCATCCCTGAATTCTGAACACTGATCTCTGGGAAGATGACAGAGTAGGAAGCACTAGGAATATGGAACCTAAATAATAATTGCATTGGCAGAATCTGTCTGATGTAATTGTTTTGGAACTATGGAGTCTATTGAGGCTTGCAACTTTTAGGGAAAGGCTCGGATGGTAAATTGCAGTTAATTTTTATCAATTTCAGCTCTTAGCACAGTATCTGTTACACATCCACCACCCCAGCTGTATGGTGGGCAACGGTGCACACCTTCCAGAGCAGCTGGTGGTCAGCTGTCTGGAACGAGGGTGAGAAAATATAGGGGTTCTGTGCGCTATGAATTGATGCTTGACTGCAGAGGTACAGACAGGGAGGCAGGGCACCTGACTCCTTATTGCACCTGACCCCTCATTGTTGCAAACCCCTCCTCCTTGCCTGAAGTGACTTGTAGGAGATTTAAGGAGCTGTGCTCTCATTACCCCCTTCATTTTTCTTTCTTGCCCTTTTGGGAACCAAACATTAAAGACTAGGACTCTGAAATGCAACTGCATATATGGGGAAAACTACAAAGTTACCACACATTCCAAGTGCAGGAAAAGTATAGTTTTTGACAAGGCCTGAGAAGACCTTAAGATTCACTTTAGTATAATCTTTGGCCCACAGTCAGCCTAAAACAATTGTAAAAACCCTAAAACAATAATAAAAAAACAGCAAACCCTGAGGAAGGATGTGAATCTGATTCTCAGTTACCATGTTATTAGATTCCAATGTCCAGTTTTCAGCAACAAAAAATTATGAGGCATATAATGAAATAGGAAAGTATGGCCTATTTTAAGAGGAAAAAATAAACAAATAGAAACTCCCTGAAAAAAAAAAAGACCTGATGGCAGACCTACTAGACTGTAAAACAGCTGTCTAAAATATGCTCAAAGACTTAAAGGAAAATGTGGGGAAAGTCAAAATTATGAATGAACAAAGTGAAAACATCAATAAAAAGAAAACCTAGAAGCAAACCAAAAAGAAATTCTGGAGCTGGAAAATATAATGACAAGATGATTTCAAAGCCAGATTTGAGCAGATAGAAAAAGAATCAGGAACTTTGAAGACAGGACAATAAACATTATCAACATAAGGAACAGAAAGAAAAAAGACTGAAGAAAAGTGAATAGAGTCTAACGGACCTGAGAGATACCATCAAGCTGATCAACATATGCATTGTGGGAGTTCCAGAAGGAAAAGAGAAAGTGCCAGAGAAAATCTTAAAAGAAATAATGGCTAAGAACTCCCCAAATTTGATGAAAGATATGAATACAAACATCCAAGAAGCTCAATGAACTCCAAATAAGATGAACTCAAATAAACCCACTGTAAGACACATTATAATTAAATGCTCAAAAGACAAAGACAAAGGGAATGTTGAAAGCAGAAAGAGAGAAGTGATTTTTCACATACAAGGGCCCCTAAGTAATACTACCAGTAGATTTTGCATCAAAAGCTTTGGAGGTAAGAAAGCACTGGGCTGATAAAAGTGCCAAAAGAGGCCAGGGGTGGTGGCTCATGCCTGTAATCCTTGCACTTTGGGAGGCTGAGGCAGGCGGATCATTCGGAGTCAGGAGTTTGGGACCAGTCTGGCCAACAGGGGGAAACTCCATCTATTACTAAAAATACGCACACAAAAAATTCACTGGGCATCTTGGCAGGCCCCTGTAATCCCAGCTACTTGGGAGGCTGAGGGAGGAGAATCACTTGAACCCAGGAGGTGGAGGTTGCAGTGAGCTGAGATCATGCCACTCCACTCCAGCCTGGGTGACAGAGCAAGACTGTCTCAAAAAAAAAAAAAAAAAAAAACAGTGCTGAAAGAAAAAAAATGTCAACCAAGAATCCTGTATCTGGCAAAATTGTCCTTCAAAAGTGAAGAAGAAATTGAGAAATTCCCAGTTAAACCTAAGCTGAGGGAGTTCATTACCACTAGACCTTGCCTGCAGGACATGTGAAACGGAGTCCTGTAGGGTGAAATAAAAGGGCACTAGACAGCTACTCAAAGCCATACAAAGAAAAAAAAACTCAATAAAATTAACTACCAGGTATATTATAAAAGCTAGCATTATTGTAACAATGGTTCAAAATTCCACCTTTTGCTCTCTATACAAATTAAGATACTAATACATTTTAAAAATTATTAGTCTAAAAGCTAGCATTATTGTAACTTTGGTTGGTAATACTACATTTTATATTTTGTATGAGACAGATACATTTAAAAGAATTATTAGTTTATGTTATAGAGTAAACAACTTGTAACAAAGTAGTTTTGTGACATTAAAAACCAAAAAGGGTGTAAAGAAAGGCATGAAGGAGGGAAGTTTTTGTGTGTTACTGAAAATTAAGCAGGTGTAAATCCAAATTATAGCCTTATAACTTTAGGATATTCAAATGTAATTCCCATGATAGCCGCAAAGAAAATAGCTATAGAATATACACAAATGAAAGAGAGAAAAAAAATATTTCACTACAAAAACAATCAACCAAACATGAAAAAGACAGTCATCCAGGAAATGAGGGACAAAAAAAGCTGTATGGTATAAAAAACGACTGGCAAAATAACAGAAGACACTCTGTATTAGTAATTTTAATGCAAATGGATCAAACTTCCAAACAGAATAGATAAAAACTGACTCAACTATATGCTGTAAGAGATTTGCTATAGATCCAAAGAGTCTAATAGATTAAAAATGAAAAGATGAAAAAAATATATTCCATGCAAATAGTAACCAAAATAACAGGTATGGTAATACTAATATTCAGAAAAAAAACAAACTTTAAATTTAAAAAGGTTACAAGAGATAAAAAAAGAATATTATATAAGTACAATCAGAAATGATAACAGTGAAATTGCAACTGATAAGAAATATAAAATATCATCAGAGATTACTATGAACATATATACATACATAAACCAGAAAACCTTGAGGAAATATATTAATTCCCAAACATCCTCCCAAGATTGAACCAGGAAGAACTAGAAATCCTGAACAGACCAGTAATGAGTACTGAAATTGAATCAGTAATAAAAAAAATCTTCGAACAACAACAGCAACAACAACAAAAAAGCCCAGGACCGGATGAACTCATGGACTACTTTTATCAGATATACAAAGGAGAGCTGGTACCAATCTTACTGAAACTATTCCAAAAAAAAAAAAAAAAAATCAAGTTGGAAGGATTCCTCCCTAATTCATTCTACAAAACCAGTATCATCCTGATACCAAAATCATGCAAAGACACAACAAATATTCCTAATAATACAGGCCAGTATTCCTAATAAATACAGATGTAAATATCCTCAACAAAATATTAGCAAACCAAATCCAACAGCATATTAAAAAGGTAATTCACGATGAAGTGGGCTTTATTCCAGGGATACAAGGATGGTTCAACATTCACAAATCAATAATTATGACTCACCACATAAACAGAATTAAAAACAAAAACCATATGATCATCTCAATAGATGCAAAAAAAAAAAAAAGCATTTGATAAAATCCAGCATCCCTTCATGATAAAAACCCTCGGCAAACTATGCACTGAGGGAACATGCCTCAAAATAATAACGGCCATCTATGACAAGCCCACGGCAAACATCATACTGAATGGAGAAAACTTGCAAGCATTCCCTCTTAAAACAGGAACAAGACAAGGATTTCCACTCTCAGCACTACTATTCAACATAATACTGGAAGTCCTAGCTGCAGCAATCAGGCAAGAGAAAGAAATAAAATGTATCCAACTAGGAAAAGAGGAGTCAAACTATCTCTATTCACTGATTACATAATCTTATACTGAGAAAATCCTAAAGACTCCTCCAACAGACTTCTAGACTTGAAAAATGACTTCAGTAAATTTCCGAATACAAAATCAACATACAGAAATCAGTAGCATTTCTATAAACCAATAACATTCAAGCTGAGAGTCAAATCAGGAACTCAATCCCATTTACAACAGCCATAAAAATTAAAATACCGGTAATATATTTAACCAAGGATGTGAAAGATCTCTACAAGGAGAACCACAAATGCTGATAAAAGAAATCACAGATGATACAAAAAAAAATGGGAAAACATTCCATGCTCATGGATTTGAAAAATCAATATTGTTAAAATGACCATACAGCCCAAAGCAATCTACAGATTCAATGCAATTCCTATCAAAGTACCAATGTCATTTCACAAAATTAGAAAAAACAATCCTAAAGTTCATATCAAGTCAAAAAAGAGCCCAAATAGCCAAAGCAATCCTAAGGAAAAAGAACGAAGCTGAAAGCATCACATTATCTGACTGCTGTCGTTCTGGATGCCTACTGACTCCAATAAGGATGGCACCATGTCTGAGAGGCTGAAGAAGAGACCCGGAGTCAGCAAATGAGGCATAGCATTTAGTGAGGGACTTACATAAAAGGATGGTCCAGAGGTGGTGAGTTGGACAGGAGAACTGTTACCGCTTACAAAAAGCATGTGGTTTATATAGCACTTTCACTTAGCAACCTCCACTTGGCCAAAATAATCCCCTGTACAGCCTGCATTCCAAGGGCTGGGCTGGGGGTTTAGATGTCCTCTGTAAATACGGAATAGATCCTCAGGTTGGTCACTCTTGGATTCCTTAGCTTAGGACTCCAGACACACATTCTTGTAAGACAATAGGATCATTCTCAGGGTATACTTAAGTTATTGCTGTCAGGTGCGTGTGCCATACACTCCACCCTAACATACTCTTAAATGGCCCTCACATTCTTATCATGCCATTTCCTCTATCATTCTCCTGCAGTCAGGTATGTGGAGGAGCATTTCAGCCAGATGCCACAGCAGCAATACAAACTACAACAACAAAAAAGAATAACAAATATAATAACAATCTCACTGGATACAAAGTTCTACCAAGTGCTTGGGAGTTGATTTAACCATGTTGTTATGGGGTGTAAGACAGAGATTCTATAGTGTCATTATAATATACACTATAGAACATAATGCACGGGGTAGACCTAAATACTGGTATTTAGGACCTGCATGGCCTAGTTACACTGTGAGAGTAATCAGGGATATATACACAACATTCAGTTTTAACTAATGCACAGGTTCTACCCAGGGCAGCAGTTAAGATGTCCATGCCACTTTTCAAAGTAATGTGTCTGATTTGGGTGGTCTCTTCAGTAAGAAGAAGAATAGCATGGTTGGTATCATTAATGGCTGCAGCCATATGTTTAGCCTTAACTTGCAGCTCCATCTATATCTATTGTTGCCACTTGGGGAGAAAAAATGGCCAAAGGGTAAAACTGCCAGGATGCATGCTTCTGGCAGTACCTGACTTTCACAGTCTCCCAGTGAATAGGAATGCATGGTATCTACATGGGACACAATGCATACTGACAAGGATGCCACCAGGTGCATATACCAGTCCAATTAGAGGGTAAGGCCAGCTGTGGGTGTCACAGCCCATAACAATCCCCAAGGGGAGAGGTAGACCGCCCCCATGTGGAGAGAGTTATACTGCCACCCAGCCACATATCTTTATTTGAAGGGATCGGTTACATTGCTGTGGAGATAGCCATCTGTATGGTTAATATTGTCAACTTGATTGAAGTATGCAAAGTATTGTTTCTGGGTGTTGCCAGAAGAGATTAACATTTGAATCAGTGGACTGGGAGAGGAAGAACCACCTTCAGGAAGACCCACCCACAATGTGGGTGGGCACCATCCCACTGGCTGCCAGCATGGCTAGAAAAGCAAACAGAAGAAGGTGGAAGAAGCTGACTTGCTGAGTCTTCTTGCCTTTATCTTTCTCCCATGCTAGATGCCTCCTGCTCTCAAGACTCCAAGTTTTTCAGCTTTTGGACTCTTGGACTTACATCAGTGGTTTGCCAGGGGCTCTCGGGCCTTCAGCCACAGATGTGAGGCCACATTGTTGGCTTCCTTATTTTTGAGGTTTTGGGACTTGCGCTGAGCCATTACTGGCTTCCTTGGCAGCCATTACATACAGGCAAAGGTCTTATGTAGTCTACCTGCCACTGTTGCACTTGGCTCCAGCCCTGGCCTATCTGTTCAGTATTGTGTGGAAAGGGCCTGGGGTGTTTCTGTGCACAGGTAGGACATTGCTGATAGATGAGTACTATCTCTTTATATCATAGTGGTAGTCCTCAATTTTCACTACGTCCCAAAAGGTATGTGGTCCCCAATGTCCTGTCTTTTTATGTAGCCAGTAAGCCACATCTTTTATGGGCACTTCCTTGAGGAGGAGAATGTAGGCTAGGCTTGTCTACCTGTTGATTTCCAGGTGGTGTAGATGCAATGTGGACATCCACATGGTAGACTGTTACATGCATCCTCTGGATGCGTGGAGAACATCATTCCACACGTCAGCACCTGAAGGGCGCAGGCTGCTATTGACCAATCCTGTGTTTTCCACTATAGTAGCCACATTGTGAGTCCCTTAAAGACAGCCCAGCTGTCAGTGCATAGGACTACTGAGTCCAGCTTATGAAGGAGGACCATCCAAGCTGCCTACAGCTCAGCCCATTGGCTACTACGCCCTTCACCTGTATCAAACCAGATACTATCAGTGGATGGCTGAGTGGCCACAACTGTCTAGTTGCAAGGACTGTATCATGATGAGCCATCTGTGTACCAGGCCTGGTTAGGAATTGGACCCTGTCCCTACTGTAAAAAGAAGGGATTTGTGGAGGCTCAGCATCCTCCACTGAAGACTGTCCTTCAGTTGTAACATAAATGACAGGTCCAAGCATCAAATGGAGCTCTGCAATCAAGGGGCTATTAGTTCATGTGCTCCTCTGTTGCAGGTAGGCTTCACATTTGGCCAGTCTGTGTCTGGGCATTTCTAGACTTTTGTTTCTGGAAGGTACCCTTCAGCCAACCTGCTGTGAGTTACGGGGTGCATACTAGCATCGAGACCCTCTTTGCAATGTCCTCAACTTGTAAGGCATAATATGTAGCACAAAGTTGTTGCTCTGTGACATTACATTTAACTCCAATCCCCTTCCATAGTGATATAGGAGTTAAGAAGAAATCACTTAGGCAGATAGCAAGGACATGGGAGTCCTTGGAAAGGCTTTTCTGTTTAATGAAAAGCAGCCCCAATCATTTTCTAACAAAGAACAGCCTGCGGAGCTTGCACGGATGAATGCTGGCAGAAACTAAGGACTGGACATTTTCAAAATGGCGGCTCCATCCTCCCTTCTCTGCCAGCCACGTGTGCTGTAAGGAGCAGATAAGATGGCACTGATCAACTGGAAAGCCCTGGGACGACTAGCCTTCCCTGCCTGCTATGTAAGCATCATACCTGATCGAACCAATCTATGAGCCCTATAAAAATCAGACACCACCTCCTCTAACTGGACTATAAAACTTGGTGCATTCACCACCAGCTGGCCCTTTCCGCTAGGAGACCTCTTCCTCTATGGAGGAAACTGTTTCTCTTTCTCTTCTCTTCTACCTATTAAACCTCCGTTCCTAAACTCCTCATGTGTGTCTGTGCCCTAAATTTTCCTGGTGTGTGACAGTGAACCCCAGGGTTTATAACCCAGACAACATAGCCACTTCATAATGGGAACCTTGTCTGGGATACCAAGTACAACATTCATTAAAATGGTGAGCAGAGGGGAGCGAACTCCAACTCTGTCCTTTCATTCTGAGGCTCTCAGCCTCCATTTTAGACCTTTCGTGGAGGACTTAGTTGTTGCATGGGACTGAAAGAAGTCCTACGGCAACTGAAGATTTCTTCTGGCCAGGGCTGCCACCCTGTATTATTCAAAGGCTTCTGGACTGACCCCAGCCTCTGACTGCCCTGATGGGGTGTCAGCAACAGGATCCCCAACTTTCCTATCATAATTTCCTCCTTTCCTGTTTGCAACCGTCATATCTCTTATCCTGTGTATGAAATATATGCGTGAAGTTTTACAGTTCAGGGAAATAATCTTATTTGGCAAGATCAGAGAATGTCTAGTAACTGGGGATATAGCTCAAGGGAAGATGTCTTTGTGATTTTCTAGGAACAGAGGGTTCCCCCAACCACAGTGACTGTCTCTCTCTTAGCCTTTGGTCTGGAGAGCACATGTCATTTCCAGGTCTCTGCCCTTGGTCTGGAGAGTACATGGCATTTCCAGGTCTCTCTGTCCTTGGTCTAGAGAGTATGTGGCATTTCCAGGTCTCTCTCTGCCCATGGTCTGGAGAGTACATGACATTTCTAGGTCTCTCTCTGCCCTTGGTCTGGAGAGCATGTGGCATTTCCAGGTCTCTATCTGCCCTTGGTCTGAAGAGCACATGGCATGTCAAGGTCACTCTGTCCTTGGTCTAGAGAGCACATGGTGTTTCAAGGTCAACAGTGCCACCTAGTGGAACAGGGATCCATGAGGCACATTGTCAGTCCTTAACTGAAATACCCTAGCCTCCCAATTATCTTCCCTTTTTGAGCCTCTCTACTAGAAACCAGGCTTTATGCTGCTTTGGTAAACGGGAAAACTCTGCCTTCAACAATTATGTTAAAATATCCTCCAAAGCCAAATTTTAGTCTTCCCATCAGCAGGAAAATGGCCATTCAGTCTCTACGTTCTTTTAAGGTACCTATTCTGCATCCAATTAGAGTGGTACTTAGTAAGGGGATTTTAAGTTCAGAAGTTAGCCAGAACCATTCTCTATGGGTAAATGCTTCAGCACAGGCCATAATAGCAGGATATAAAGTTCAAACTAGCACACCCCCTCCATTAAAGTGGCCTTGCTCAACTATTATGTAGTTTTTCCGGAGATCCATTTTTCAGGGAGCCAGGCACGTCACACAAATCTAGGAAGTCAAAGGGAAATCACAGGCAGAGAACTAGAGCCACTTGGGTGAGCATGACTAATCCCAATCTCTTAGTTCCTCTGGTTCCATGGCTGGGGGTCATGCCAACAACCATGAGCAGCATGTTCAACAAGGTGTCAGGACCCAGGAACCATAGAGGGAAGACAGCAAGGGGACGCCCCCACTGTCTTCCTCTCCACCCTGAGTCACACCAAAAGGAAGGAGACAAAGGGATGCCTTTTTTTTTTCTTTTTTTTTTTCACTTTTCTTTCTAGACGGGTACTATCTTAAACCTGCATTCCCTTGGAGTGCATTCTGAAGCACTGGGACTTCTTTCACCCTGAGACTTTAAAGAAAAAGCAGCTCATTTTCTTTTGCACAAGGGCATGGCCTTTTTACTAGATCTTTGCAAGTGTTACAAAATCAACCTAGTGCTTTCAGCAATCATATTGGGCAGACCCAAAAAGAATATTTCTCCAAAATTAGAGAAGCAACATCCAAGGGAACCACCTGATGATCTCCCTCATTTGGGGCCCCTTCAAGTTCCCTTCTCATTACAGGACCTTAGTCAAATAAAGGGAGACTTAGGTCAATTTTCTAATGACTCTGATAGGTATATAGAAGCTTTCTAAAATTTAACTCATGTATTTGACCTCTCATAGAAGGATGTTATGCTGCTCCTAAGCCAAACCCTAACCACAGCTGAGAAGCAGGCAGCTCCGTAAGCATCAGAGAATATCAAAGATGAGCAATATGTCTCCTATAGTGGGCCAAAAGAGAAAAGAGAAAATAGGAAAGGGGAAGAAATACAGCATATACCATTCCCAGTAGAATAGGAAATACCTGTTCACAATCCTAATTGAAACTACCAGGCTTTTCTATGGTGTTTTTCCTTCTTTCATGGTTTAAAATGGCTTCTCTTTTATAATGTTCTTCCAACTTTGGAAAAATCTCCTCCGACAGTTAAAATGCTTGGCTTAGAGTTGAGCTAGCAGGAAGGGAACCCAGAAGCCTGACATGCCAACAAAAGGATAAAAATATCTTACCAGTTGGGCTTTTGGCTTCTCTCTCCCTGTGCAAATTGGTAAAAGGGGTAAATAAGGATAGTTGCTAATATTCTCTGTAAAGTTTTAATGAAAAATGATTTGTGAGGTTGGTCTCAAGCTGTAGACAATCTGGTGTGCTTTGTGTGTCTTTCTGTAAGGTTCTGTCAGAAGAAAGGGTACCTTAGGTTAAGATGTAGACCCAGGACCCCATAAGACTGCTGTTCAAGCCAGCCCAACAAAATGATCAGTAACAAACTTGGCTACAGGCCTCCATCTTGTTTCATGTCCTTGGGAACATGACCTGTAAACACATGGCAATATTTTGTTTTAGTCTCTGCCATTTTACAATGGTGACTGTCTTCTTGTGCTAAAAGTCCGTTCCTCGGTGAGGGCCACAAAATCAGAAGCCAGTTTTCTGAGTGGGGTCAGGGTATATACCCCAAAGTAGCCACTTCAATAGATGGGACCAGAATCCTAAAGGCACGTGTATATGTCCGTGTGTTTCCCACAGGCCCCACCCAAGCCCCTCAGAGTAACTGGCTACCTCCAATTCACAAGGCTATCCCTGCACTAGAACTTCCACGGCCTGCATTTATTTCACTGTGATTTTAGCTTGTTCAAGGCCACATCCTCCCTTGTGGACCAGTTCCAGTGGTCCTCCTTCTTGACTAAGCCATCTAGGGGCCTAAGGAGTTGTACCAAATGGGGAAATAAAAGGACATCAATACCCTAGAAGGCCTAAGAAGGTTTGCAACTACTCTGGTGTGGTAGGACGTGGGTTGGCCTGTACCTTATTCTATAATGGTAGACTGAATAAATTTAGTCTCACCCCACTAGGTGACACCCAGGTATTTGACTGATACGCCTGGACCCTGGACTTTGCGTTGACCACCCATTGTCCCTCTGTAGGTCAAGTAAGACAGCAAGTTGGGGGCTGCAGTTTCTAAGCTAGAAAAAGACTCAGAAGTTAGCATGATATCATCAGTATGATGGAAAACACATACCCCTCTGGAGTGGTCCACTGACAGAGTTTGGAGGCCTTTCGGCCACAACAGACAGTGGGGCTAAGTAAAAATACCGGGGGCAAGATGGTAAAGATTCATTGTTCATTTTCCCAGATGAATGCTTATTGGTCTTGACTCTCTGGGGCAATGGGAATGCTAAAGAAGGCCTTGGTAAATAACCCAGCAAGAGAAAAGAACAAACAATCCCATTAAAAGTGGGTGAAAGACATAGACATTTCTCAAAAGAAGACATATAAGCAGTCAATAAACATATGAAAAAATGCTCAACATCACTAATTATCAGAGAAATTAAAATTAAAACCACACTGACATTTCATCTTACATGACTCAGAATGGCTATTAGTAAAAAAAAAAAAAAAAAAAAAAAAAAAAAAAAAAAAAACAGATGTAGGCAGGGATGTTGAGTAAAGGGAGCCCTTGTACACTGTTGGTGGGAATGTGAATTAGTACCACCTCTATAAAAAACAGCATAGATGTTTTACAAAGAACTAAAAGTAAAACTACCATTCAGCCCAGCAATCCCACAACTGGGCATCTACCCAAAGGAAAAGAAATTATTATATAAAAAAGACACTTGCACTCATATGTTTATTGAGTATTATTCACAATAGTAAAGTCATGGAATCAACCAAAGTCTTCATCAATGGTTGACTGTATAAAGAAAATGTGATATATGGGTGCCTGGCAAGATGGCTGAATTGGAACAGCTCCAGTCTGCAGCTCCCAGTGAGATCAACACAGAAGGCGGGTGATTTCTGCATTTCCAACTGAGGTACCTGATTCATCAAATTGAGACCGGTTAGATGGTGGGTGCAGCCCACGGAAGGCGAGCCGAAGCAGGGTGGGGCATCACCTCACACAGGAAGCACAAGGGGTCGGGGAACTCCCTCCCCTAGCCAAGGGAAGCCGTGAGGGACTGTGCTGTGAGGGACTGTACCATGAGGGACAGTGCATTTAGGCCCAGATACTATGCTTTTCCCATGGTTTTCACAACTTGCAGACCAGGAGATTCCCAAGGATGCCTACACCACCAGGGCCCTGGGTTTCAAGCACAAAACTTGGCAGCTGTTTGGGAAGACACCAAGTTAGCTGCAGGAGTCTTTTTTCATACCCCAGTGGTGCCTGGAATGCCAGTGAGACACAACCGTTTACTTCCCTGGAAAGGGTGCTGAAGTCAGGGACCCAGGTGGTCTAGCTCAGCAGATCCCACCCCCGTGGAGCCCAGCAAGCTAAGATCCACTAGCTTGAAATTCTCGCTGCCAGCACAGCAGTCTGAAGTCCACCTGAGACACTCGAGCCTGGTGGGGAGAGTGGCATCTGCCATTATTGAAGCTTGAGTAGGCAGTTTTCCCCTCATGGTGTAAACAAAGCTCCCGGGAAGTTCAAAATAGGAAGAGCCCACCGCAGATCAGCAAAGCTGCTATAGCCAGACAGCCAGACTGTAGCCAGACTGCTGTAGCCAGACTGCCTCTATACTCTGGGCAGGGTATCTCTGACAGAAAGGCAGCAGGCCCAGTCAGGGGCTTATAGGTAAAACTCCCATCTTCCTGGGACAGAGCACTTGGGGGAAGAGGCGACTTCGGGCGCAGCTTCAGCAGACTTAAACGTTTCTGCCTGCGAGCTCTGAAGAGAGCAGTGAATCTCCCAGCACAGCACTCGAGCTCTAAGGGACAGACTGCCTCTTCAAGTGTGTCCCTGACCCCCGTGACTCCTGACTGGGAGACATCCCCCAGCAGGGATCAATAGACACCTCATACAACAGAGCTCCGGCTGGCATCTGACGGATGCCCCTCTGGGACGAAGGAACAGGCAGCGATCTTTGCTGTTCTGCAGCCTCTGCTGGTGATACCCAGGCAAACTCCAGCAGACCTGCAGTAGAAGGGCCTGACTACTAGAAGGAAAATTAACAAACAGAAAGAAATAGCATCAACATCAACAAAAAAGGCGTCCACATAAAAACCCCATCCAAAGGTCACCAGCATCAAAGACCAAAGGTAGATAAATCCACAAAGATCAGGAAAAACCAGGGCAAAAAGGCTGAAAATTCCAAAAACCAGAAAGCTGCTTCTCCTCCAAAGGATCACAGCTCCTCGCCAGCAAGGGAAAAAAACTGGATGGAGAATGAGTGTGACGAATTGACAGTAGGCTTCAGAAGGTGGGTAATAACAAACTTCACCGAGCTCAAGGAGCATGTTCTAACCCAATGCAAGGAAGCTAAGAACCTTGAAAAAGTTAGAGGAATTGCTAACTAGAATAACCAGTTTAGAGAAGAACATAAATGACCTGACGGAGATGGAAAACACAGCACAAGAACTTCATAAAGCATACTGAAGGAGATAGAGATGCAAACGACCCTTCAAAAATCAATGACTCCAGGAGCTATTTGAAAATATTAACAAAATACATAGACCGCTAGCCAGACTAATAAAGAAAAGAGAGAAGAATCAAATAGACACAATAAAAAATGATAAAGGGGATACCACCACTGATCCCACAGAAATACAAACTACCGTCAGAGAATACTATAAACACCTCTATGCAAATAAACTAGAAAATCTAGAAGAAACAGATAAATTCCTGGACACATACACCCTCCCAAGACTAAATCAGGAAGAAGTTGAATCCCTGAATAGACCAATAACAAGTTCTGAAATAGAGGCAGTAATTAATAGCCTACCAACCAAAAAAAGTCCAGGACCAGACAGATTCACAGCCAAATTCTACCAGAGGTACAAAGAGGAGCTAGTACCCTTCCTTCTGAAACTATTCCAAGCAATAGAAAAAGAAGGGCTCCTCCCTAACTCATTTTATGAGGCCAGCATCAACCTAATTCCAAAACCTGGCAGAGTCAAAACAAAAAAAGAAAATTTCAGCCCAAAATCCCTGATGAACATCAATGTAAAAATCCTCAATAAAATACTAACAAACTGACTCCAGCAGCATATCAAAAAGCTTTGTCCATCATGATCAAGTCAGCTTTATCCCTGGGAAGCAAGGCTGGTTCCACATATGCAAATAAATAAACGTAATCCATCACATAAACAGAACCAATGACAAAAACCACATGATTATCTCAATAGATGCAGAAAAGGCCTTCCATAAAATTCAACACCACTTCATGCTAAAAACTCTCAATAAACTAGGTATCGATGGAACACAGCTCAAAATAATAAGACCTATTTATGACAAACTCACAGCTAGTATCATACTGAATGGGCAAAAGATGGAAGCATTCCCTTTGAAAACCAGCACAAGACAGGGATGCCCTCTCTCAGCACTCCTATTCAACATAGTGATGGAAGTTCTGGCCAGGGCAATCAGGCAAGAGAAAGAAATAATGAATGGGCAATCAAATAGGAAGAGAGGAAGTCAAATTGTCTCTTTTTGCAGATGACATGATTGTATATTCAGACAACCCCATCGTCTCAGCCCAAAATCTCCTTAAGCTGATAAGCAACTTCAGCAAATCTTGGGATACAAAATTAACATACAAAAATCACAAGCATTCCTATACACCAATAATAGACAAACTAAGAGCTAAATCGTGAGTGAACTCCCATTCACAATTGCTACAAAGAGAATAAAATACCTTGGAATACAACTTACAAGGAATGTGAAGGACCTCTTCAAGGAGAACTACAAACCAGTGCTCAAGGAAATAAGAGAGGACACAAACAAATGGGAAATATTCCATGCTCATGGATAGGAAGAATCAATATCATGAAAATGGCTATACTGCCCAAAGTAATTTATAGACTCAATGCTATCCCCATCAAGCTACCATTGACTTTCTTCACAGAATTAGAAAAAACTACTTTAAATTTCATATGGAATCAAAAAAGAGCCCACATTGCCAAGACAATCCTAAGCAAAAAGAACAAAGCTGGAGGCACCATGCTACCTGACTTCAAACTATACTACAAGGCTAAACAAAACAGCATGGTACTGGTACCAAAACAGATATATAGACAAATGAACAGAGGCCTCAGAATAATGCCACACATCTACAACCATTTGATCTTTGACAAACCTGACAAAAACAAGCAATGGGGAAAGGATTCCCTATTTAATAAATGGTGTTGGGAAAATTGGCTAGCCATATGCAGAAAACTGAAACTGGACCCCTTCCTTATACAAAAATTAACTCAAGACAGATTAACGATTTAAATGTAAGACCTAAAACCATAAAAACCTTAGAAGAAAAGCTAGGCAATACCATTTAGGACATAGGCATGGGCAAAGACTTCATGACTAAAACACCAAAAGCAATGGCAACAAAAGCCAAAATTGACAAATGGGATCTAAAGAGCTTCTCCACCACAAAAGAAACTATCATCAGAGTAAACAGGCAACCTACAGAATGGGAGAAAATTTTTGCAATGTATCCATCTGACAAAGGGCTAATATCCAGAATCTACAAAGAACTTAAACAAATGTACAAGAAAACAAACAACCCCATCAAAAAGTGGGCAAAGCATACGAACAGACATTTCTCAAAAGAAGACATTTATGTGGCCAACAAACATATGAAAAAAAGCTCATCATCACTGGTCATTAGAGAAATGCAAATCAGACCCACAATGAGATACCATCTCACACCAGTTAGAATGGTGATCATTAAAAACTCAGGAAACAACAGATGCTGGAGAGGATGTGGAGAAATAGAAACGTTTTAACACTGTTGGTGAGAGTGCAAATTAGTTCAGCCATTGTGGAAGATGGTGTGGCAATTCCTCAAGGATGTAGTACTAGAAATACCATGTGATCCAGCAATCCCATTACTGGGTATATACCCAAAGGATTATAAATCATTCCACTATAAAGACATATGCACACGTATGTTTACTGTAGCACTATTCACAATAGCAAAGACTTGGAACCAACCCAAATGCCCATCAGTGGTAGACTGGATAAAGAAAATGTGGCACATATACACCATGGACTACTATGCAGCCATAAAAAAGGATGAGTTCATGTCCGTTGCAGGGACATGGATGAAGCTGGAAACCATCATTCTCAGCAAGCTAACACAGGAACAGAAAACCAAATAGCACATGTTCTCACTCATAAGTGGGAGCTGAAGAGTGAGAACACATGGACACAGGGAGGGGAACATCACACACAGGCTTGTCAGGGGGTGGGGAGCTAGGGGAGGGATAGCATTAGGAGAAATAACTAATGTAGATGATGGGTTGATAGGTGCAGAAAACCAATGGCACATGTATACCCATGTGACAAACCTGCATGTTCTACACATGTATCCAAGAACTTAAAGTATAATCAAAGAAAATGTGGTAAATATACACCATGAAATACAGTTCGGCCATAAAAAAGAATGACATCATGTCCTTTGCAGCAACATGGATGGAGTTTGAGAACATTATCCTAGTTGTAGTAACTGAGGTAATTAAACACCACATGTTCTCTCTTATAAGTGTGAGCTAAATATTGGGTACACATGGACATAAAGATGGAAATAACAGACACTAGGGACTCCAAAGTTGGTAGAGGAGTAAGGGTTAGAAATTTACCTATTGGATACAATGTTTATTATTTGGATAATGGGTACACCACAAGCCCAATCCTCACCATTACTCAGTGTATCCATGTAACAAATGTGCCCATGTGCTTCTGAATGTAAAATTTAAAAAAATTAAAAGATGGCATATACTAATGCAAATTTAAATACAGCAAGAAAAACAACAATAATTAACATTTATGTACCTAATACTGTATCATCAAATATATGAAGCAAAAACTGACAGGAGAGGTACAGTGGTGCATGCCTGTAATCCCAGCTACTTGGGAGGCTGATGTGGCAGGATTGCATAAACCCAGGGGTTCAAGTCCAGTCTGAGCAACATAGTGAGACCCTGTCTCTTAAAATAAACCAAATAGAATTGAAGTGAGAAATAGTCTACAATAGTAGTTGCAGACTTCAATACCCTACTCTTAATAATTGCTAGAAAACCAGACAGAAGGAAATATAAGACTTAAACAACACAATAAATCAACTAGTTGTACAAATACAAAATATTCTTCCCCAAAACATAAACATTATTCTCATGTCTATATAAGACATTTTCTAGGATAAACTAAGTTTCAATAGATTTAAAATGATAGATATCAAAGTATCTTCTCCCATCACAATGGGATGAAGTTACAAATCAATAACAGAAGTAAAACTAAAAAACCCCCAATTTCTGGAAATCATATAAATAACACACTCAGACAACTAACGGATTAAAAAAGAAACCACAAGGGAAATTAGAAAATGCTTAGAGACAAATAAAAATGAAAACACAGAGTATGTACTCTGAAACTAGGCTGTCTTGATTCAATTCCAATCCCTCAGGTAGAGACTATTTATTTTTAAACACTCAAATATCAATAGTTACCTAAATTCCAGCATTGTTAATCTGACAAATGTATAAATAATGTAAAGTGAAGTACTACCTAAATATTTGAAAAGTGAGTAATATAAAATATATACTAGAACTGTAGTCCTTAAGTCATTACAATATGCCAGGCACTTCATATATATTATTAATTCATTTGATACTTAAAGCATACTAGGGATTTATGCATTATCATCACCACAGGCAATAAAATGAAAGCAAACAAAGTTAGGTAAATTATACAAAATTATGCAGCTAATAACTGAGAGAGCTTGGAGTTGAATCAACAGGCCTTAAATATAAGAAAATTACTATGAGGTTGCTGGACCTGAGGAAATGGGCCTGAAAGAACCCACCTCTTTGTTTACTTCACACTTGTACCTAGGAGCCTTGTCTCTTTTCAGTTTATTCTCTACAATGCAGCCTTAAGTGATCATACTCTAAACAAGGAATCAGCAAACTGTGACCTGCCGTCCAAGTCTAACCCAAACTAAGAATGGTTTTTGAAAAAAAAAAAAAAAAAAAATCACAGGAACAGTTTTTTGTGACATCAAATTTCAGTGCCTATATATGAACTTTTATTGGAACACAGCCAAACTTATTTCTGTATGTATTGACTATGCCTGCTTTTGCTCTATAATGGCAGAGTTAAGTAGATGCAACAGAGCCCGTATGGCTTGTAAAAAGTCTAAAATATTTACAAAACTAAGCCAAGCATGGTGGCACATGCCTGTAGTCTTAGCTCCTTTGGAGGCTAAGATAGGAGGATTGCTTGAGCCCAGGAGTTCAAGGTTATAGTGAGCTATGATCACATCACTGCATTCCAACCTAGGTGAAAAACCAAGACCCTGTCTCAATCAATCAATCAATCAATAAAGCAAGCAAGCAAGCCTAAACTATTTGCTACCTGGCCCTTTACAGGAAAAGTTTCCTAGCCAAAATACTGATAATATCACTCTTCTATTTAAAATGATTTAGTAACTTCCTATTGCTTTTGAGATAAATTCTAACTTCTTTATATGGAATGTAAGCCCCTTTAGTCTCTCTGCTTTCTGGCCATATCAACTTTCTTATCATGTTGTATGTCTTGTAACTTTTTACCACTGATAATATGCTAATGCAAAAAGGACTATTTTCAGGTTAACCAATACACTTTTGTGTGATCCCATTGTGATTCATATGTTATTATTTTTAGTCTTTTAGCAAGAGATATCTCAAGGGTAGAAAATCATGTATGAGTAGGAACAATCCTGTTTATTTTACAAGCTTTTAATTTCCAAAGAGGTAACATTTTTCAATCTATAGGCTACAGACCTCTGGCTGGATGAAATTTAGATAGTAAGAATCAATCTATTAAAAAAAATCCTTTTAAGCAATTTCTACGTGGAACCTTAAATGTATACAGTAGATTCATGAGCTTAAATAGAACTTTGAGGCTTTAATGCTCTCAGTATTTTGAGTTTCTTTAAAGCAGACCTTGGGCTATAAATAAAGTTATGTATGAAGAGTAACAATGCAGCATTCTGAATTAATGACTGTTTGCTTTTGCAAATAAAAAGGACAGTAAAACCACTTCTATACTTCCGTTATTTTAGATTTTCATCTTTTATGTGTAAAAATCCTCATGGGTTAAGATTAGCCTATCAGTAGAAAGGCTATTGGATGAAGGTGATTTGAACTAACATGGACACTTTATATTGTTATTGGCTAAACTGAGACTGAAAGCTGAAACAGATATGATTTGAGAAAAGTTTAGAAGGTGCCTTTCATGATGTTTCTAAATTAATTATTATAACATTAGAAATTACAGAGCATAATACCTTGAGAGATAAATTTTACCAGGCACCAAACATTTAAATATTCATCTCTTTAGTTCTTATCTTGGCTAGAAAAAAGACTGAAACTATAGACATAAAAAATAAAGAAATATGGGGAAAATCTACCGTTATTGGGGTAAGTGGCAAAGGTAAAAAGGTGGAGATAAGGAAAAAAGTCAATGGGGATGGAAAATCTAAAAAGCGTAATTAATTTTCTGACACTGGCCCCTGTAACCACATTTTGGGAGGCCGAGCGGGCGGATCACGAGGTCAGGAGATCAAACCATCCTGACAAATTTACTAAAAATACAAAAAAAAAAAAAAACGGGCATGTTGGCAGGCGCCTGTAGTCCCAGCTACTCGGGAGGCTGAGGCAGGAGAATGGCGTGAACCCGGGAGGCGGAGCTTGCAGTGAGCTGAGATGCGCCACTGCACTCCAGCCTGGGGGACAGAGCAAGACTCTGTCTCAAAAAAAAAAAAAAAAAAAAAATTTCTGACACTGTGATCTCTGCATGTATAGATTTTGATGAAAATAACAAAACCTTCCCTCAATGTAATATGCCTGCTCAATTAGACATCACAAAATGCAGATGACGAACAATGGAATGTTCACACTTTTGAAATTAGATTTTTATGATCAATAATAGTATAATTAATTGAATGACATACATTTAGAATTTAAATATCAAACTCAATCCAAAGATGATTGATCTAATGTGATGAATCCATAATATTATCTAAAACATCAAAGCTTAATTTAAACTACAAAATGTCTTCACTGTGCAAAAGATTCAGGAAAAGGACCTTCTAGAAGTATTTCTTGCTTTCAAGAGGCTTTTCATCTATTGTTTCTGTGACAACAATGAAATTGCTGTATAACAGAATATCTGAAACATCAAAGCTTAATTTAAACTACAAAATGTCTTAATTGTGCAAAAGATTCAGGCAAAAGCACCTTCTAGAAGCATTTCTTCTTTCAAGAACGTTTTCCTCTGTTGTTTCTGTAGAAACAATGAAATTGCTGTCTAACAGAATATGCTGGGAAACTAGGAAAGGACTTTTCCTTTGTTCATTTGATCTCAATGTGGCACTGTGGTGCAAGATCTTATAAAACAGAAACCTGATACAGAGTACAAAGATTTGTAAGAAACTGGTCAGTTTTACTGTTCTGTAGCTAATAAATGGGAGGGCCAGAGTGTACATGAATTTAACTTCTTGGATCCACTTTGTACTATGGTTACTTAAAAAATACATGTGAGAACATTCCTACTTTGTTACTCTACACTAAAATCTAAGGGACAAACTGAGCACATTTAAGATCTGTGGGACATATTTTGCCCTATGTCCTGGATTCTATAGCTTTTCTTCAGAGAATGGATTAGAAAGACATTTAAGCTTATCAGATAGATAGGTGTCATCCCCTTGCATCCAGGTACATGAGGAGAAAAGTTCAAGAATTATAAATTCTTAGAAAACATAAAAGATCCATTGGAGCCAGCAAAGAAAATGTCAACAAATCAAAAGATACTAGATGGTTATTGACCAGTTTCACGAAAGCAAACCTGCAAGTCAAGATGGAATAATGCTTTCCCACCCTGTGTCTAAGGCTGCAAAATGACACTAATCCTTTTTATGGTCACAAAAGCTGACAACTTACTCAGCCTTAGAACTGAAGGCACAAAATCATCTCCGAAAATGACTCACCATAAAGAGGTCACGAGCACCAATGTCAACAGCTAGGAGAAATGCCTTTTCAAACCTCTGGTACCTACAAGGCAGAAAAAAATGTTATGTTAGTTGTGAACAAGAATATATAAACGAAAAGAGCTGTTTATTTAACATATTTCTGTGATATTGTTTTTGTCCTTCTGATTGGAAAAATATTTTCAAGCAGAAGGGATTTGGCCTACTAAGATCTTCCATATGTGAAAAGTTATTACATTTAGGAGGGGCTGAGGCACAGAGCCTGTGGAGGCCTTAAGTATAACTTTCAAGAATAAACATAACCCCAAGTAGACACTGCTGACTATGACAGCTTAGAAAATATGTTGCCTCTTCTTGTTAGTACCTCCTGTATTTGCCTGAATCCCTCTCAGCTACAGAAATCAAAAGGCAATTGTGTTTATTTTGTGAATGAAGAGTGTCTTGTACTAGGAAGCTTATTGATTCATTATATATTCAGTGGAGGTGGGATATACTAAGGAAGAGGTCAGAGGATTAGCAAATTGTACTATTTGTCCATGCATTCACTGCAGTTTCGCATTTGTCCCCATTCCATTGTAACTATCTGGCAATACTAATTATCTCTCTCTCTCTCTCTCTCTCTCTCTATATATATATATATATATTTTTTTTTTGAGATGGAGTCTCGCTCTGTCACCTGGCTGGAGTGCAGTGGCATGATCTCGGCTCACTGCAACCTCCACCTCCCTGATTCAAGTGATTCTCCCGCCTCAGCCTCCCGAGTAGCTGGGAGTAGGTGCACACCACCATGCCCAGCTAATTTTTGTATTTTTAGTAGAGATGGAGTTTCACCATATTGGCCAGGATGGTCTCGATCTCTTGACCTCGTGATCCGCCGGCCTCAGCCTCCCAAAGTGCTGGGATTACAGGCGTGAGCCACTGTGCCTGGCCCCATCTTCTTCTTTTTTTTAATACAGGGTCTCACTCTGTCACCCAGGCTGGAGTGCAGTGGTGCAATCATCGCTCACTACAGCCTTGACCTCTTGGGCTCAGGTGATCTTCCCACTTCAGCCCCACCAAGTAGCTGGGCCTATAGGTGCACGCTACTATGCCCAGCTAATTTTTTGCATTTTTTGTAGAGATGGAGTTTCTGCCATGTTGCCCAGGCTGGTCTCAAATTCCTGGGCTCAAGCAAACCACCCACCTCAGCATCCCAAAAGTGCTGGATTATAGGCCTGAGCCATTGTCATCATCTTCTTAGGATCAAACTTAAAGGTAAATTCTTATCTTGTGTGCCCCTTTGGTCACATCTAATTCTATAAACTGCCCTTCCTTGAAACCCTCTCCTACCTTGGCTTGCCCTGCTTTCCTTAATTTTTTGTTTTCCCTTCCTTAGATGTATTCTTCTTAGTCTCCTTTGCTAGTTCATTTTTCTCTGCCTCCCCATGAAATCAGTATTCTATAATGCCCTTTTATTTCTACCCACTCTCTCCAATCTCCTCAATAACCTTACCATACCCAGGGCATTGCTTATCAATTATCAGTGGCTTATAAATCTACACCTCTGGGATCCATCTCTTCCCTGATCTCCAAATTATTATTTCGAGGCACCTCAAAGGTAACATGTCTAACATGTTCACTGAAACATCAATTTGGCAATCATATAGGGCAAACTGAAATTGGAGAGAGTGAAATTAAGGGGGATAAGTTAGGATGTGCTCTTCTTTCTAGGTGAGAGGTAATGATAGACAGTAGATGGTAATGATACATGGTAAAATTAAAAAACTGACATTGGCATCTGGCAGCATGGTGAAACAGAAATAGCAAAAGAAAACTCCCAACTAGGTTGTTTATAAAATATACAACTTAGTTAAAGTAAATCATAGGACTATGAAAAGTAAGTAAATACCAAGGGGGCCATATCCTCCATAAAAAAAAACCAATTAAACAAAATCTCTTGATAGAAATCAGAGTAAGGATCACTCAGCAGACAACAAATAAGGGGCAAAAACAGGGCAGAACTACTTACAGGGCCATCACTCTTAGGAGATAAGCCTGAACAAAACTCAAGTTAAAGGTGATAAGCTCAGACTGTTGATTAAGCCAAGTACAAGAGCTAAACCCAAGAATTCTGATTAAGCCAGGGGCTAAAAGAGACCCAGGTTAGTAGTGCCCCTAACTTTCACAGAACCAAACAAACTCACGTCTGGATTAAAGCCTTTCTAATAGAGGCCCTCAATGATTTTTTAACATAAATTAACATAAATTAAAATCAAACAAGTATGAGTTCATAAAGATAATCAAAAACACAAGAAAACAAGGCACTATAACTAAAAACTAGAAAAATAACAAATTTAGATCTCCATGGATTTCAAATAATTGAACTATTAAAGTAGTCATATAAAATAATTCAATATAAAATATTTAAAGAAATGAGGGAGTCATGAAAATAAGCATGTAATATGATACAAAAAAGAATAATCAGGTTACTATTTTAAAGAATAAAACAGAACTTTTAGAAATAAAAATCTAATTATTGAAGTTAAATAATTTGACTTTTTGTTTGTTTTGGACTGGGTCTTGCTCTGTTACCCAAGCTGGAGTACAGTGGCGTGATTATAGCTCACTGCAACCTCAACATCATAAGTACCTCAAGTGTCTTAGAAGACCTTGAGTCTCCTAAGCAGCTGTGACTACAAGCATGTGCCACATGCTGGGGTAATACTTTTTTTTTTTGTAGAAATGAGGTCTCATTATGTTGCCCAGCCTGATTTTGAATCCATGAGCTCGAGTGATCTTCCTTCTTCAGCCTCCCAAAGTGCTGGGACTACAGGTGTGAGCCACTGTGCTCAGTCAATTTGACACATTTGAAGAAAGAATTGGTGGAATAAAAGTGCATAAATTATGTATGTCAGGAATTACACAGAATGTTGCACAGAGGAAAAAGAGATTAAAAATATAAAGAGAGGCTAAGCAAATTAGAGAATATGAAAAAGTCTAATATGACTACACAGGGAATTAAGTTAATGGCTAAGAATTTCCAGAGATGATAAATGATATGAGACAATCAACACAAAAGAAACAATGTATATCAGGCAGGAGATATAAAAAGGAAATTTAAAATATCCACATTTGTAATGGAAATGCAGAACTGAACAAAAAGAGACAATTAGGCCGGGTGCCTATAATTCCAGCACTCTGGGAGGCCGAGATGGGTTTATCACTTGATGCTAAAACTTCAGGACCAGCCTGGGCAACATAGTAAAACCCCACCTCTACCAAAAATACAAAAATGAGCCAGATGTGGTGGTGGGTGCCTGTATTCTCAGCTACTCAGGAGGCTGAGGCACAAGAATTGCTTGAACCCAGGAGGCAGAGGTTGCAGTGAGCTGAGATTGTGCCACTGCATTCCAGCCTGGGCAAGAGAGTGAGTTTCTGCCTCAAAATAAATAAATACATAAATAAAAATAAAAAGATAAGAAAGAAAACTAAAACCTTCCAGAAAAGAAAGAAATAAAAGGCATCTATCAATAAATAGGAAGAGAGGAAGTCAAACTATCTCCCTTCTCAGATGATATGATTCTATACCTACAAAATCCCATAGTCTCAGCCCAAAGACTCCTAGATCTGATAAACAGCTTTGGCAAAGTTGCAGGATATAAAATTAGTGCAAAATGAGTTGCATTTCTATACACCAATAATGTCCAAGGTGAGAGCCAAATCAAGAATGCAATTCCATTCACAATAGCCACAAAAAGAATAAAATACACAGGAATACAGCTAAACAGGGAGGTGAAAGATCTTTACAATGAGAATTACAAAACACTGTGGAAAGAAATTAGAGATGACATAAACAATTGGAAAACCATTTCATGCTCATGGATAATAAGAATCAATACTGTTAAAATGGCCATACTACAGATTCAATGTTATTCCTATCCAATTACTACTGACATTTTTCACGGAACTAGAAAAACCTTAGATTTATATGGAACCAGGCCAGACATAGTGGCTTATACCTATAATCCCAGCACTACTCAAAAAAAAAAAAATACAAAACATTAGCCAGGTGTGGTGGCGGGGGCCTGTAATCCCAGCTACTTGGGAAGCTGAGGCAGAAGAATCACTTGAATCTGGGAGGCAGAGGTTGCAGTGAGCTGAGATCGCACCATCGCACTCCAGCCTGGGCAACAAAAGTGAAACTACATCTCAAAAAAAAAAAAAATTTATATGGAACCAAAAAAAGCCTGAACACCCAAAGCAATTCTAAGTAAAAAGAACAAAGTTGGAGGCATCAGGTTATGCACTTCGAACTCCTACAAAGCTACAGTAAACAAAGCAGCATGGTACTGGTACAAAAACAGACACATAAACCAATGGAACAGATTAGAGAACTTGGAAATAAAGGAAAACACCTGCAACCAACCATCTGATCTTTGACAAGACAGACAATAGCAGCAATGGGGAAATGACTTCCTATTTAATAAATGGTGCTGGAATAACTGGATAGTCGTATACAGATGATTGAAACTAGGCACCTTCCTTTCACTGTATACAAAAATCAACTCAAGATGAATTACAGACTTAAATGTAAAACCTCAAACTACAAAAACCTTAGAAGAAAACCTAGGAAATATCATTATGGACATAGGCCCTGGCAAAGATGTCATGACAGAGACTCCACAAGCAATTGCAACAAAAACAAAAAACTGATGAATGGGAAGACCAATTAAACTAAAGAACTTCTGCATAGCAAAAGAAACTATCAAAAAAGTAAACAGAGAACCTACAGAATGAGAGAAAATATTCACAAACTATGCATTTGGCAAAGGTCTAATATCCAGAATCTATAAAGAATTTAAATAAATTAACAGGCAAAATCTTAAAACCCCATTAAAAAACGGGGAAAGCACATGAACAGACACTTCTCAAAATAAGACACTCAGCCAACATGCATATGGAAAAATTCTCAGCATCACTAATCGTTAAAGAAATGTGAATCAAAACCACAATGAGATACCATCTCATACCAGTCAGAATGGCTATTATTAAAAAGTCAGAAAACAACAGATGCTGGCAAGGGTGCAGAGAAAAAAGAACACTTATACACCACTAGTGGCAATGTAAATTAGTTCAGCTACTGTGGAAAGCAGTTTGGAGATTTCTCAAAGAACTTAAAACAGAACTACTATTCAACCCAGCAATCCCATTAATGAGTATATACCCAAAGGAATATAAATTGTTTTAACATAAAGATATGTGATGTGTATGTTCATCACAGCACTATTCACAATAGGAAGGACATGGAATCAACCTAGATGCTCATCAATGGTTGACAGGAGAAAGAAAATGTGGTATATCCAAAGCTGGGCAGAGACACAACCAAAAAAGAGAATTTTAGACCAATATCCTTGATGAACATTGATGCAAAAATCCTCAATAAAATACTGGCAAACCGAATCCAGCAGCACATCAAAAAGCTTATCCATCATGATCAAGTGGGCTTCATACCTGGGATGCAAGGCTGGTTCAACATATGCAAATCAACAAACGTAATCCAGCATATAAACTGAACCAAAGACAAAAACCATATGATTATCTCAATAGATGCAGAAAAGGCCTTTGACAAAATTCAACAACACTTCATGCTAAAAACTCTCAATAAATTAGGTACTGATGGGACATATCTCAAAATCGTAAGAGCTATCTATGACAAACCCACAGCCAATATCATACTGAATGGGCAAAAACTGGAAGCATTCCCTTTGAAAACTGGCACAAGACAGGGATGCCCTCTCTCACCACTCGTATTCAACACAGTGTTGGAAGTTCTGGCCAGGGCAATCAGGCAGGAGAAGGAAATAAAGGGTATCCAATTAGGAAAAGAGGAAGTCAAATTGTCCTGTTTGCAGATGGCATGATTGTATATCTAGAAAACCCCATTGTCTCAGCCCAAAATCTCCTTAAGCTGATAAGCAACTTCAGCAAAGTCTCAGGATACAAAATCAATGTACAAAAATCACAAGCATTCTTATACACCAATAACAGACAAACAGAGAGCCAAATCATGAGTGAACTCCCATTCAAAATTGCTTCAAAGAGAATAAAATACCTAGGAATCCAACTTACAAGGGACATGAAGGACCTCTTCAAGGAGAACTGCGAAGCACTTCTCAATGAAATAAAAGAGGATACAAACAAATGGAAGAACATTCCATGCTCATGGGTAGGAAGAATCAATATCGTGAAAATGGCCATACCATCCAAGGTAATTTATAGATTCAATGTCATCCCCATCAAGCTACCAATGACTTTCTTCACAGAATTGGAAAAAACTACTTTAAAGTTCATATGGAACCAAAAGAGCCCACATCGCCAAGTCAATCCTAAGCCAAAAGAACAAAACTGGAGGCATCATGCTACCTGACTTCAAACTATACTACAAGTCTACAGTAACCAAAACAGCATGGTACTGGTACCAAAACAGAGATATAGATCAATGGAACAGAACAGAGCCCTCAGAAATAATGCCACATATCTACAACTATCTGATCTTTGACAAACCTGACAAAAACAAGAAATGGGGAAAGGATTCCCTATTTCATAAATGGTGCTGGGAAAACTGGCTAGCCATATGTAGAAAGCTGAAACTGGATCCCTTCCTTACACCTTATACAAAAATTAATTCAAGATGGATTAAAGACTTACATGTTAGACCTAAAACCATAAAAACCCTAGAAGAAAACCTAGGCATTACCATTCAGGACATAGGCATGGGCAAGGACTTCATGTCTAAAACACCAAAAGCAATGGCAACAAAAGCCAAAATTGACAAATGGGATCTAATTAAACTAAAGAGCTTCTGCACAGCAAAAGAAACTACCATCAGAGTGAACAGGCAACCTACAAAATGGGAGGAAATTTTCGCAACCTACTCATCTGACAAAGGGTTAATATCCAGAACCTACAATGAACTCAAACAAATTCACAAGAAAAAAACAAACAACTCCATCAAAAAGTGGGCGAAGGCCATGAACAGACACTTCTCAAAAGAAGACATTTATGCAGCCAAAAAACACATGAAAAAATGCTCATCATCACTGTCCATCAGAGAAATACAAATCAAAACCACAATGAGATACCATCTCACACCAGTTAGAATGGCCATCATTAAAAAGTCAGGAAACAACAGGTGCTGGAGAGGATGTGGAGAAATAGGAACACTTTTACACTGTTGGTGGGACTGTAAACTAGTTCAACCATTGTGGAAGTCAGTGTGGTGATTTCTCAGGGATCTAGAACTAGAAATACCATTTGACCCAGCCATCCCATTACTGGGTATATACCCAAAGGACTATAAATCATGCTGCTATAAAGACATATGGACACGTATGTTTATTGTGGCACTATTCACAATAGCAAAGACTTGGAACCAACCCAAATGTCCAACAATGATAGACTGGATTAAGAAAATGTGGCACATATACACCATGGAATACTATGCAGTCATAAAAAATGATGAGTTCATGTCCTTTGTAGGGACATGGATGAAACTGGAAACCATCATTCTCAGTAAACTATCGCAAGGACAAAAAAAAAACCACCGCATGTTCTCACTCATAGGTGGGAATTGAACAATGAGAACACATGGACACAGGAAGGGGAACATCACACTCTGGGGACTGTTGTGGGGTGGGGGGAGGGGGGAGGGATAGCAGTAGGAGATACACCTTATGCTAAATGACAAGTTAATGGGTGCAGCACACCAACATGGCACATGGATACATATGTAATAAACCTGCATATTGTCCACATGTACCCTAAAACTTAAAATACAATAATAAAAAAAAAAAGAAAGAAAATGTGGTATATATACACCCTGGAGTACTATGCAGTCATATAAAAGAAAGAGATAGTCCTTTGCAGCAACATGGATGGAGTTGGTGGCCACTATCCTAAGAGAATTAATACAGGACCAAAAAACCAAATACCACATGTTCTCTCTTGTAAGTGGGAGCTAAACACTGAGTACACAGGGACACAAAGAAGGTAACAGTAGATACCAAGGCCTACTTGAGGCTGGAGTGTGGGAGGAGGGTGAATTGAAAAAGTACCTATGGAATACCATGCTCATTAGTAGCATAGTTATTCTGGGTGATGAAATAAGCTGTACACCAGACCCCCATGACATGCAATTTACCCTTGTAACAAACCAGCTGATGCACCCTTGAACCTAAAGTGCAAGAAAAAAAGAATAACTTATACATAAAGTTTAAAAAAAGAAAAAGCTGCCAGAGAGAAGACATATCATCTAAAAACGAACTACAAATAGACTGACCCTAGACTTCATTGGCAACAATGGGAGGTAGAAGACAGAAAATATCTTCAAATTATGGAGGCAAAATAAGCATCAAGTCTCTGAGCAGAGATTCCTCCAATTTGTCGATTTTTGTTTTTGTTGCAATTGCTTGAGGAGTCTTTGTCATGATGTCTTTGCCAGAGCCTACGTCCAGAACAATATTTCCTAGGTTTTCTTCTAAGGGTTTTATAGTTTTAGGTTTCACATTTAAGTCTCTAATCCATCTTGAGTTAATTTTTGTATACAGTGAAAGGAAGGGGCCTAGTTTCAATCTTCTGTATATACAAAAATTCTAAACTTGAATGTACGTAATAAAATAGGCTTGAAAATGTATAAAGCAAAACATGAATAGAATTAAAACAAATGATCAGACTACCATCACTGTATGAGACTTCAAGGGTTATCTCTAAATATTTGCTAGTCTAAGCAGTGAGAAAATTAGAAAGAAATAGGAGTCTTAACACAATTATGAAGTTATATTTATTGGATACCTAGAACTTAAATCAGAGAACCACTTCCCGGGTTCACGCCATTCTCCTGCCTCAGCCTCCCAAGTAGCTGGGACTACAGGGGCCCGCCACCACGCCTGGCTAATTTTTTGTATTTTTAGTAGAGATGGGGTTTTACTGTGTTAGCCAGGATGGTCTCCATCTCCTGACCTTGTGATTCGCCCGCCTTAGCCTCCCAAAGTGCTGGGATTACAGGTGTGAGCCACTATGCCTGGCCCAGAGAACCTTAAATCTTAAATCAGAGAATGCACATTCTTCTCAAGCACAAATGGGATATCTACAAAATTATATTATGTAGTAAGTAAAAAAGCATGTCTTAATACATTTTAAACATTATAATTAATCCATCAACAATGTAATTAAGTTTGACAAAAAGATAAGCAATATATTCACATGTACTTAGAAATGAAGTCATTAAAGAAGAAATCATAATAGAAATTTTAAAATACTTAAATGCTAATACTATAAAAAAACTTGAGCAAATGAGGTATTTGAAGGGAAATCTGTAGCCTTACGTGCTTATATTGAAAAGAAGTTTAAAAATTGATAAACTACATATCCAACTTAATAATTTAAAAAAACAATAACAGAATAATCTCAAGGGGGCAGTGGAATAACATGTTTGAAGTATTGGAAGGAAGAAACACAAAAAATTTTATATGCAGTAAAGACTTTCACAAATGAAGGTGTAATAAAGACATTTTCAGGAAGAAACTCAGAAAATTTATCACAAGTAGAACTACGCCATAAGAAAGACTAAAAGAAGCTCTTTAGGCTAAAATAAATGTTAGATGGAAATGCAGATCTTCAAGAAAGAGTGAAAAGTAGGAGTAACGGTAAATACGTGGGCAAATATAAAGAACTCCATTACCTTTATTTAATATACACTAGTCTGTTGAAAGCAAAAATTATAACATTTTGTGACGGTTGTAACATGTAGGTAATGTATATGGCAACAATAGCATAAAGGATGTTGTAAGGTGGGTAAATGAACTGATTCAGTTCATTGCAAGATTTCTACATTTTCCATGAAGTGGACTGCATGAAGATTTCTACATTTTAATTCCAAGTGGACTGTAGAACAGTAAGGATATAAATGTAACCCTTACAGCGACCACTAAAAAAACAGTGCAAGTAGGTATGACTGTAAAAGCAAATAAATAAAAAATCTGGAAAATATTAAAATAATCCAAAGAAGGAAGGAAAAGCGGAGTGAAGAAACAAAAATTAGTAAAAATTAGTACAAACAGGAAACAAAATGACAGACTGAATTCCAACTACATCCATAATTACATTAAATGTTAATGAACTGAACATTCCAATTAAAACACAAAGACTGTCATAAAAGAGCAAGAACCAAATATATGGTGTTTGTAAGAAGTCCACTGTAAATATACAAACACAGATAGTTTTAAAGTACATAAATAGAAAAATGTAAATATGAAAAGGCTAGAATGGCAATAATTATCAGATATAATATACTTTAAAAAACAGTATTAAAGGAGGGACATTTCATAACGATAAAAACACCAATTCATCAGGAAGACCCAACAATCATGAGTGTGAATGTCTTAAATATATGAAACAAAAAAAGGTGACAGAAATAAAGAAGACAATTATATTAACAGTTGCTTTTAGCACACCTCAATCAGCAAGTTAAACAAATGGAAAGTTAAAGTAATAGATGATCTCAATATTCATGTAACTGATATTATAGAACAATATCAGTCTGAAGTACTGAAAGGAAGTGTGTCTCTATTATCAGAGTGTGTATATATATACGTTTTAATATGTACTTTGTGTGTGTATAGCTGTATATACACTGTGTGTGTGTATGTGTATGTGTGTGTGTGTGTGTGTGTGTATCCATCCACATGAGAGCTCCTTATTGATTCTGTTACTTTGCTGATTTATTTCCTCATTTTTGTCATTCTGACCCATCTTAGACTGAAAATGTTACATGCAAATTAACTACTGGTTTGCTTTTGTCTGTTTCTTCTTATATCTCCTACAATTTCTGCTTTATGAAGATTCCTATCATTTTATTTGCTACACAGATATAACTTTTTTTTACTATGAAAGGTAGCCCACAGCATTGTAGAGTGGCTTTCTTTGTTCTGTTTAATAATCTGTGGCATAATTCTGTCTTGTTATACAGTATATAACAATCCCTGCTTAGTTTGTATTTTTTGCCATATGGCAACTTTGCTTTACTTTTTAAAAAATTGTTTTGATTTCATGTTTGTTTTGTATTTAGGAATGTTTACATTTTTATAAACTCAAGTATGTATAATTAATGTAATTCTCTTGAGCTCCTTTTTCTTTACTTCTATTGTCTTCTTTTTACATATCACTTTATTGAGGTATTATTGACACACAAAAAGCTGTACATATTTAATGTATACAACTTGATTAATTTGGAGAGAAGTAGACACCACTGAAGCTATTACTGAGAGGTGAAGCCAGCTGGGCTTCTGGGTTGGGTGGGGACTTGGAGAACTTTTCTGTCTAGCTGAAGGATTGTAAATGCACCAATCAGCACTCTGTGTCTAGCTAATCAGGTAGGGGAATTGGAGGACTTTTCTGTCTAGCTAAAGGATTGTAAATGCACCAATCAGCACTCTGTGTCTAGCTAAAGGTTTGTAAATGCACCAATCATCACTCTGTCAAAATGGACCAATCAGCTCTCTGTAAAATGGACCAATCAGCACTCTGTAAAATGAACCAATCAGCAGGACGTGGGTGGGCCCAGATAAGGGAATAAAAGCAGGCCACCTGAGCCAGCAGCGGCAACCTGCTCAGGTCCCCTTCCACGCTGTGGAAGCTTTGTTCTTTCACTCTTCACAATAAATCTTGCTGCTGCTCATTCTTTGAGTCCGTGCTGCTTTTATGAGCTGTAACACTCACCGCGAAGGTCTGCAGCTTCACTCCTGAAGTCAGTGAGACCATGAACCCACCGGGAGGAACAAACAACTCCAGATGCGCCACCTTTAAGAGCTGTAACACTCACTGCGAAGGTATGCGGCTTCACTCCTGAAGTCAGCGAGACCATGAACCCACCAGAAGAAGAAAGTCCAGACACATCCGAACAGCAGAAGGAACAAACTCCGGACACACCATCTTTAAGAACCGTAACACTCACTGCAAGGGTCCGCAGCTTCATTCTTGAAGTCAGCGAGACCAAGAACCCACCAATTCCAGACACATTTTGGCAACCCAGATGGGACCATCGCCTATTGCCAAGAGGTGAGACTATCACTTATTGCCAAGTGGTGAGTACCATCAGACCCCTTTCACTTGCTATTCTTTCCTATTTTTCCTTAGAATTAGGGGGCTAAATACCAGGCACCTGTCGGCCAGTTAAAAGCTACTAGCGCGGCTGCCAGACTGAAGACACGGGTGTCTTTCTGGGAAAGGGCTCTCTAACAATCCCTGACTCTTCAGAGTTGGGAGCATTGGTTTGCCTGGAACCAGCTTCCACTTTTCCTGTACTTCTGGGCTGAGCCCAGGGTCGACAGAGAGGAAAGCCATTCAGCTCCGGGGTCCCAACAACAAGTTGGTTGACCCTGTGGCCATGAGTGAAACTCTCAAAGTCATGTCGCCCAAGCGAGACTTGCCCATCTATTCTATCTACTCTGACCCTTGCCCCCTGGGTCCTAATGCCTGCCAGACAAACATCCTTTTGCCTCTCTTCTCCAGGCTAGTCCCGCTTCTAAAAACCACTCCCTATCTCTGGTGCTTTTCTAGGTTTTCCTATAAGAATGATTTCTAGTATAAATTTGGGATTCTGTTACCTTCTTTAGGGACCCGGGCTCACCAATCAGAAAGATGTAATTTTTGCCCTAAGCCCCATCATAGGGGGTACTATCTGGAATTTTAGGATCCCTCCTCAGACTAGCAGGCCTAACAAAAGCTATTCCTGAAGCTAGAATATGGGGAGCCTCAGAAATTGTATCCTTCCTATTCATATAAGTGAGGACAAAAGGTGTCACTCTTCCAACCCTGGAGATCCCTTCTCTCCCTCAGGGTATGGCCCTCCACTTCATTTTTGGGGCATAACATCTTTATAGGACATGGGTAAGTTCCCAATACTAAGAGGAGAATGCTTAGGACTCTAATGGGTTTTCAAGAATGCGTCAGTAAGGGCCACTAAATCTGATTTTTCTCGGTCCTCTTTGTGGTCTAGGAGGACGGGCGAGGGTGCAGGTTTTCGAGAATGCATTGGTAAGGGCCACTAAATCCGACCTTTCTCAGTCCCCCTTGTGGTGTGGGAGGAAAACTAGTATTTTTGCTATTGCGTCAGTGAGCGCAACTATTCCGATCAGCAGGGTCCAGGGACCGTTGTGGGTTCTTGGGTGGGGGAGAAACAAAACAAACCAAAACCACAGGCGGTTTTGTCTTTCAGATGGGAAACACTCAGGCATCAACAGGCTCACCTTTGAAATGCATCCTAAGCCATTGGGACCAATTTGACCCGCAAACCCTGAAAAAGAGGCGGCTCATTTTTTTCTGCACTATGGCCTGGCCCCAATATTATCTCTCGGATAGGGAAAAATGGCCACCTGAGGAAAGTATAAATTACAGTACTATCCTGCAGCTTGACCTTTTCTGTAAGAGGGAAGGCAAATGGAGTGAAATACCTTATGTCCAAACTTTCTTTTCACTGAAGAAGAATACATGATTATGCAAAGTTTGCAATGTACATCCCCCAGGAGGACCTTTCAGCTTATCCCCATATCCTAGCCTCCCTATAGCTCCCCCTCCTATTAATGATAAGCCTCCTCTAATCTCCCCCGCCCAGAAGGAAATAAGCAAAGAAATCTCCAAAGGACCACAAAAACCCCTGGGCTATTGGTAATGTACCCTTCAAGCTGTAGGGTGAGGGGAAGGTGGCCCAACCCAGGTACATGTCCCCTTCTCTCTCTCTAATTTAAAGCAGATCAAGGCAGACCTGGGGAAGTTTTCAGATGATCCTGATAGGTACACAGATGTCCTACAGGGTCAAGGGCAAACCTTCGATCTCACTTGGAAAGATGTCATGCGATATATCGTTAGATCAAACCCTGGCCTTTAATGAAAAGAATGTGGCTTTAGCTGCAACCCAAGAGTTTGGAGATACCTGGCATCTTAGTCAAGTAAATGATAAAATGACAGCCAAAGAAAGGGACAAATTCCCTACTGGTCAGCAAGCTGTCCCCAGTATGGATCCCCACTGAGACCTCAACTCCGATCATAGGGACTGGAGTCACAAACATCTGTTGACCTGTGTTCTAGAAGGACTAAGGAGAATTAGGAAAAAGCCCATGAATTATTCAATGATGTCCACCATAACTCAGGGAAAGGAAGAAAATCCTTCTGCTTTCCTCAAGTGGCTATAGGAGGCCTTAAGAAAATATACTCCTCTGTCACCCGAATCACTCGAGGGTCAATTGATTCTAAAAGATAAGTTTATTATCCAATCAGCCGCAGATATCAGGAGAAAGCTCCAAAAGCAAGCCCCAGGCCCTAAAGAAAATCTGGAGGCATTATTAAACCTGGCAACCTTGGTGTTCTATAATAGGGATGAAGAGGAACAGGCCCAAAAGGAAAAGCAAGATCAGAGAAATGCTGCAGCCTTAGTCATGGCCCTCAGACAAACAAACCTTGGTGGTTCAGAGAGGACAGAAAATGGAGCAGGCCAATCATCTGGTAGGGCTTGTTATCAGTGTGGTTTACAAGGACACTTTAAAAAAGATTGTCCAACAAGAAACAAGCCACCCCCTCATCCATGTCTACTATGCTGAGGCAATCACTGGAAGGCACACTGCCCCAGAGTGCAATGGTTCTCTGGGCCAGAAAAAAGCCCCCAACCAGATGATCCAACAATAAGACTGAGGGTGCCTGGGGCAAGTGCCATTTCATGTCATCACCCTCACTGAGCCCCAGGTATGGTTAACCATTGAGGGCCAGAAAATTGACTTCCTCCTGGACATTGGTGTGGCCTTCTCAGTGTTAATCTTCTGTCCCAGACGACTGTCCTCAAGGTCCGTTACTGTCCGAGAAATCCTGGGACAGCCTGTAACCAGGTATTTCTCTCACCTCCTCAGTTGTAATTGAGAGACTTTGCTCTTTTCACATGCCTTTCTTGTTACGCCTGAAAGTCCCATACCCTTATTAGGTAGGGATATATTAGCCAAAGCTGGAGCTATTAGCTACATGAATATGGGGAACAAGTTACCCATTTGTTGTCCCTTACTTAAGGAGGGAATCAACCCTGAAGTCTGGGCATTGGAAGGAACAAACTGAAGCTCCAGCTTTAAGCCTTCCCACAGGACAAAACTTCTCTTTATACATCAGAGAGAGAGCAGGGATAGCTCTTGGAGTCCTTACTCAGACTCGTGGGAGTACCCCACAACCAGTGGCAAACCTAAGTAAGGAAACTGATGTAGTAGCAAAAGGTTGACCTCACTGTTTATGGGTAGTTGTGGCAGTGGCCGTCTTAGTGTCAGAGGCTATCAAAATAATACAAGGAAAGGATCTCACTGTCTGGACTACTCATGATGTAAATGGCATACTAGGTGCCAAAAATGTTTATGGCTATCAGACAACCGCCTACTTAGATACCAGGCGCTGCTCCTTGAGGGACCGGTGCTTCAAATACATACGTGCGTGGCCCTCAACCCTGCCACTTTTCTCCCAGAGGATGGGGAAGCAATCGAGCATGACTGCCAACAAATTATAGTCCAGACTTATGCTACCCGAGATGATCTCTTGGAGGTCCCCTTGGCTAATCCTGACCTTAACCTATATGTTGATGGAGGTTCGTTTGTGGAGAGTGGGATGCAAAGGGCAGGTTATGCCATAGTTAGTGATGTAACTGTACTTGAAAGTAAGCCTCTTCCCCCAGGGACCAGTGCCCAGTTAGCAGAACTAGTGGCACTTAACTGAGCCTTAGAACTGGGAAAGGGAAAGACCAGCAGAAAGGAAAGAGAGAAAGAGACAGAGAGGGGAAGGGAGAGACAAAGAGGGAGAAAGAAAGAAAGAAAGAAAGAAAGAAAGGGAAAGAAAGAAAAGGAAGGAAGGAAGAAAAGAAAGAGGGAAAGAGAAAAGGAAAGAAAGAGGACAAAGTCAAAGAAGGAAAGAGACAGAGAGAAAGAGACAGAGAGACAGAGAGAGAGGAAGAGACAGAGAGAGAAAAATAGGAAGTCAAAGAGAAGGAGACAGAGAGACAAAGTCAGAGAGAGAGAGAGAGGAAGGAACAGACAGAAAGTCAGAGAGAGAGAGAGAGAGAGAGAGGAAGAGACAGACAAAGAGGGAGTCAGAAAGAGAGAGAAGATGTCAAAGAGAAAGAGAGATGGAAGTAGTAAAGAAAAAACAGTGTACCCTATTCCTTTAAAAGCCAGGGTAAATTTAAAACCTCTAATTGATAATTGAAGGTCTTCTCTGTAACCCTGTAACACTCCAATACCACCTTGTTGTCAGTGTGAACAAGCGCATAGCCTGAAAGCACTGAGGCCACTGACAACCCATAGCCTTCCTATCAAAAATCCTTAACCTAGCAGGCTTCCTAACAGGGGATCTAAATCATAATTAATTACCATACAAAGTTCTGACCAAATCTAGACGGAACTCCCTTCAGGACAGAATGATAGATGGTTCCTCCCAGGCGATTAAGGGAAAAAGACACAATGGGTATTCAGTAAGTGATAAAGAAACTCTTGTAGAAGCAGAGTTAGGAAAATTGCCTAATAATTGATCTGCTCAAACCTGCGAGTTGTTTGCACTCAGCCAAATCTTAAAGTACTTACAGAATCAGTAAGGAGCCATCTATACCAATTCTAAGTTAATATGGACTGAACGAGGTTTTATTAATACCAAAGAAAAATTAAAATCCCAAACTTAAAAGGTGTTTAACTAAAGTTTGCTAAAACTTAACAGTGTAACATGCATTATCCTACTACCACACACTCTCAAAGGATTTCTCAGACAGTTTGCAAGAAATAACTAAATCTATCCTTACTCTACAATCCCAAGTAGAATCTTTGGCAGCAGTGACTTTCCAAAACCCCTGAGGCCTAGACCTCCTCACTGCTGAGAAAGGAGGACTTTGCACCTCCTTAGGGGAAGAATGTTGCTTTTACACTAACCAGTCAGGGATAGTATGAGATGTCGCCCGGCATTTACAGGAAAAGGCTTCTAAAATCAGACGCCTTTCAAGCTCTTATACCAACCTCTGCAGTTGGGCAACATGTCTTCTCCCCTTTCTAGGTCCCATGACAGCCATCTTATTATTACTTGCCTTCGGGCCCTGTATTTTTAACCTCCTTATCAAATTTGTTTCTTCTAGAATCGAGGCCATCAAGCTAAAGATGGTCTTACAAATGGAACCCCAAATGAGTTCAACTAACAACTTCTACCGAGGACCCCTGGACCGACCTGCTGGCCCTTCCACTGGCCTAAAGAGTTCCCCTCTGAAGGACACTACAACTGCAGGGTCCCTTCTTCGCCCCTATCCAGGAGGAAGTAGCTAGAGTGGTCATCGGCCAAATTCCCAACAGCAGTTGGGATGTCCTGTTTACAGCGGGGATTGAGAGGTGAAGCCAGCTGGGCTTCTGGGTTGGGTGGGGACTTGGAGAACTTTCCTGTCTAGCTAAAGGATTGTAAATGCACCAACCAGCACTCTGTGTCTAGCTAAAGGTTTATAAACACACCAATAAGCACTCTGTCAAAACGGATCAGTCAGCTCTCTTTAAAATGGATCAATCAGCTCTCTGTAAAATGGACCAATCGACAGGATGTGGGTGGGCCCAGATAAGGGAATAAAAGCAGGCCACCCGAGCCAGCAGTGGCAACCTGCTCGGGTCCCCTTCCACGCTGTGGAAGCTTTGTTTTTCACTCTTTGCAATAAATCTTGCAGCTGCTCACTATTTGGGTCCGCACCGCCTTTATGAGCTGTAACACTCACTGCGAAGGTCTGCAGCTTCACTCCTGAAGTCAGCGAGACCATGAACCCACCGGGAGGAACAAACAACTCCAGATGCGCCGCCTTTAAGAGCTGTAACACTCACTGCGAAGGTCTGCAGCTTCACTCCTGAAGTCAGCGAGACCATGAACCCACCAGGAGGAACAAACAACTCCAGATGCGCTGCCTTTAAGAGCTGTAACACTCACTGCGAAGGTCTGTGGCTTCACTCCTAAAGTCAGCAAGACAACCCACCAGAAGGAAGAAAGTCTAGACACGTCCAAATATCAGAAGGAACAAATTCTGGACACACCATCTTTAAGAACTGTAACACTCACTGCAAGCGTCCACGGCTTCATTCTTGAAGTCAGTGAGACCAAGAACCCACCAATTCCAGATACATTACCACACTCAATGCCATAAACATATCTATCACTTTCAAAAATTTCCTCTTATTCTGTTTTCTAATTTTTACTTTTTCTTTTTGACACAGGGTCTCACTCCGTCACCCAGGCTGAAGTACAGCAATCATGGCTCACTGCAGCCTGAAACTCCTGGGCTCAGGTGATTCTCCCACCTCAGCCTCCTGAGTAGGCTGGGGCTACAGGTACACACCACTGTGCCTAGCCAATTTTTTGTATTTTTTGTAGAGATGGCGTTTTGTCATGTTGCCAGGCTGGTCTCGAACTCCTGGGTCAAGCCATCTGCTGGCCTCGGCCTCCCAAAGTGCTACAGGTGTGAGCCACCATGCCTGGCCCTCTTAATTTGTTTACTTTCATGGTAAGAACACTGAAGATGTACCCTATTAGCAAATTTTTAAGTATACAGTACAGTATTTGTTAATGATAGGTATTACGCTGTACATTAGATCTCTAGGTCTTACTCATCTTGCATATCTGAAACTTTGTGCTCTTTGACTAAAACATGTTGTTCCCCCTCCCACTGGCCCTGGCAATAACTATTCTACTCCATGCTTCTATGAGTCTGACTTTAGATTCCTCATATGAGTGGAATAAGTCATATTTGTCCTCTGTTCCTGGCTTATTTTACTCAGCAAAATAAGCTGGTTCATCCATGTTAAAATTTCCTTTATTTTATAAGGCAAAATGATATTCTATTTATGTAAAATCACACTTTTTTTTGCAAGTACATTGCTTTTATTGATTATACTGCAATATAAATGAATGATACCGATATTAATAGAACTTTGTAAGTATTTGAATTCTATTTAATTCTGCTAAGAATTAGAGATTGACTAATCCTCATAGAACTTCCTAATTTGCCTTGTAAATGAAGTTGGTAGTATGAATTTTATTATTCTGGTTTTGTATATCAATATTTCTCAATTTTTTTCATTATTACCCTTCTCCCAAAGGTCTTTTTGTTTTAAAAAATTTTAAATGTGAAATATCCAAATTTTTCAGGGCTGACTGAATTTTTTTTGTACCCTTTGCCTAACATCTCTCTTTTTCCAGAATGCCTCATTTCCCTAACTTTCTGGTAACCACCATTCTATTCTGTATCACTATGAGTGCAACTTTTTTTTGATTACACATATAAGTGAGATCATGCAGTCTTTTTTTGTCTGGCTTATTCACTTAGCATAATGTCCTCCAGGTTCATTCACATTGTTGTAAATAACAGGATTTCCTTCTTTTTAAAGGCTGAATAATATTCCATTATATAGATATTTATCTCATTTCTTTATCCATTCAACTTTTGAGGGAAAATTAGGTTGTTTCCATATCTCAACTGTTGCGAATAATGCTGCAATGAGCATGAGAGTATAGATGTCTCTTCAAGATACTGATTTCATTTCCTTTAGACATATACCTAGAAGTAGGATTTCTGGACCATACGATAGTTTTGTTTTTAATATTTTGGGAAACCTTTATACTGTTTTCCACAGGGGCTATACCAGCTTACATTCCCACCAAGTGGTATTCTTTTATGCACATTCTTGCCAGCCACTTGTTACCTTTTGACTTTTTGGTTAGGAGGTATCATAACAGATGTAAGGTGTTATCTCTTTGTGCTTTGATTTTCATTTCCCTGATGATTAGTAATGTCAAGCATCTTTTCATATACCTGGTTGGACATTTGTGTATCTTCTTTGGAAAGATGTTTATTCAGTTCCCTTGCCCATTTTAAAATTTGGTTGTTTATTTGCTATGGAGTTGTATGAGTTCCTTATATATTTTAGATATTGACCGCCTTCCCAGCTATATGGTTTGCAAATATTTTCTCTCATTCAATTGGTTGCCTTTCATTTTGCTGATTTTTTTTTCTTTGCAGTACAGAAACTTTTTAGTTTCATGTAGTTTCATTTCTTTATTTTTCCTGTTGCTGCCTATGATTCTGATATCAAATCTAAAAACTCATTGCCAAGACCAATGGCAAGAAACTTTACCTCATTGTTTTCTTGTAGCAGTTTTAGTTTCAAGGTTTTATGTTTAAGTCTTTAATCCATTTTAAGTTAACTTGCTTGTATGGTGTAAGAGAAGCATCCCTCTTAGAACTGTTTTGCTGCATCTAGTTACATTTTGGTACATTGTGTGTTTCATCCTTAGGATGCATATGTTCACTGTTCCCCAAGGCCAATTTTTTTTTTTTTTTTTTTGAGACGGTCTTGCTCTGTCACCCAGGTGGGAATGCAGAGGCACTATCACGGCTCACTGCAGCCTCGACCTCCCAGGTTCAAGGATCCTCCCACCTCATTCTTCCAAGCAGCTAGGACTACAGGTGTGCACCACCACACCCAGCTAGTTTTCGTATTTTTAGTAGAGGTAGGGTTTTGCTCTGTTGTCCCAGCTGATCTTGAGCTCAAGCAATTCACCTGCCTTGGCCTCCCAAAGTGTTGGGATTACAAGCATAAGCCATCGTGCCTAATTTTTTTAAAGCCATGGGCCACATTTTTTTAAAGGCAGATTTGACACCATGTAGAATAGCTTGGGAAGATATAAAATCCTTGGCCCATCTCCTTTTTCCTTGAGTATTTTGTAGTCACTGCACCAGTGTTCTCTTGTTGGTATGAAATCTTATGTTAACTTGATTATTTTTACCCTTTGAAAATGATTTAATGTTTTGGCCTGGAGACTGGGAGGATATATTATCTTTAAAGTCTGTTTTACTAAGCTATTTCATGGAACAGTCTGACTGTTTGGGTTAATTTTCCAGGTACACTGTGAGTTCTTTCAGTACGTATATTCAAGTCATCTATTTCAGGAAAGATATCTCGAATGTTTTAAATCACCTATTGAGATATGATTCATTTATAATAAAATTCACCAATTTAAGTAAATAGTGCAAGGGGTTTAGATGAATGTATAGTTATGTTACAATAACTACAATCAAGGTAAGTATTTTTTAAATCATCTCAAAAAAGTTTCCACGTGCTATTTTGCAGCAAATGCCCTTAGTCCACCCATCTTCAGGCTTTGAAAAACAATTTATCCATCTTGTTTCTGTCACTATACTTTTGCTTTTTTTCTAGCATGTCATATGTGTGATATCAAACAGAATATAGTCTAAAATGTATCAGGCTTTGCTTTTCCTTTTCAAGAATATCATAAATGGAATAGTGCAGAATGTATTGTTTTTACCTTTCTTTTCATAAATCTTTAGAGATTCATCCATTTTGTTCAGGTAGCTAGTTTTTTTAAAAAAATTGAGCATTAATCAACAGTTTGTTTATACATTTACCAACTGGTGGTCATTTGAGATGTTCCCATTTGGGCCTGTTATGAATAATGGTGCTTTAAGTATTCATGTACAAGTTCTTGTGTGGAGATGTATTTTCAGTTCTCTTGGGGGGAGATACATATATATATATACACACACATATGTATGTACGTATATACATATATGTATACATATATGTACACATATATATATATTTGTATTATTGGGTAATATGGTAAATGTATTCTTAAAAGGAACTGCTGAACAATGCTCCAGTATGTTATATAACATCTTATATATCCAAGAGCAATACAGAAAATTTCCAGTATATCCACATCCTCCCTAGCACTTGGTATTGTCTTTTAAGTTTTATCCTTCTAATGGTTCCTGATGTAGTGGCTTCTTATTATATGTAAAACTTATATTTCTCTGATGACTAATGATGTTGAACATTGTTCATGTGCTACCTAGAAATCCATATTTTTTCTTTCGTAATGTGTCTCTTCAAATCTTCTGTCCATTTTTTATTGAGTTATCTTACTGTTAAGTTGTAAGAATTCTTTATATATGCTGGATACAATAATCAGATACTGTTTTATCAGACACATATATTGAGAATATTCTCAGTTTGTGGCTTCCATTTTCATTTCTTAATGGTGTCTTTTGAAGAGCAGAAGCTTCCAATTTTGATGAAGATCTGTCTGTTTTATTCTTTATTTTTTCCTTATTTGATTTGGTAGAGATGGGGTCTCACTATGCTGCCCAGACTGATCTGGAACTCCTGGCCTCAGGTGATCCTCCCACTTTAACTTCCCAAAGCACTGAGATTACAGGTACAACCACACTCGACCTATTTTTTCCATGTTATATCTAAGAAATCTTTACACCAAAATCATTAGTGTTTATCTTCTATCCACTTTTCCTGAAGGTCTACAGTTTTACCTCTTATATTTAGGCTTTACCCATTTCAAGTACATTTTGTATTGGTAAGAGAACAGGATTTTTTATTTTTTTGGCCCACACAAATATCCAATTGTTTTAGCACCATTTATTGAAAAGATTACTCATTTGATGACTCAGCTCTGATTTTTTTTTTATCTTGCCCAAATTCCTATATAAGGGGTCTGGGGAGTCATGCCCTACAAACCAAAAATTCTCATCAGATGGATTTTATTTAACTCTGTATATCATGACTTACTTTCCAATCTGACTCTGGCATAACAAGGAAGAAAATCAAAATGTTTTACCCCAAAATATATTTCCTTGTCATACCTTGAAATTGCCATGCAAAGTCTCTTGTGGGAAAAATCCACATTCTGTAGAGAATCTTCTTTCCCTTTTCCCCTTTGTTTTCCTTCCTTCCTTTTCAGATCCAGGAGATAATCAACTAAGAGCTAGGAACACGTTTAAGTCCACTAAGAAACATTTTACAACCTGTTCTCTCTGAAGTCCGCTGAGAGTTTCCGCTACACAATCAAACTTGGTCACCACAATCCTTTATCTTAACCTGAACATTTCCTTTCTGTCGATCCCATGTCTTCAGATAAACTCAACGAATTGTGAACTAGAAGATGTTTAAATTTACCTATAGCCTGGAGGCTCCTGCTTTGAGTTGTCCCGCCTTTCTGAACCAAACCAATGTATTTCTTAAATGTATTTGATTAAGTCTTATGCCTCCCTAAAATATATAAAACCAAGCTGCACTCTGACCACTTTGGGCACATGTCCTCAGGACCTCCCGAGGGCTGTGTCATGGGCCATGTTCACTCGTATTTGGCTCAGAATAAATCTCTTAAAATATTTTACAGAGTTTGACTCTTTTTGACAACACATTCCACATAGAATTATCTTGAAAAGTTAATAAAAACCCACTTGTAATAAGTTTTGAAATCAGGAAGGGGAAATATACAAACTGTTCTTTTTCAAGATTGTTGGGGGCACTTTGTAATTTCATATGAATTCATAAATTGGCTTTCCCTATTTTTGAGAAAACAAAGAACACATCCATTGGAATTCTGGGAGGGGTACCATCAAATTTGTACATTACTTTGTTCACAATTGCTGGCTCAACAATACCAAGACTTTTAATCCATGAACATGGGGTGTCTTTACATTTATTTAAGTCTTAATTTCTTTCAGGAATTTATTATAGCTTTCAGTGTTTATTTCTTTGACCTTGTGAACCCCGAATATCTAACTGAGACAGGTCTCAGTTAATTTAGAAAGTTTATTCTGCCAAAGTTGAGGATGCACGCCTGTGACACAGTATCAGGAGGTTCTGATATGTGCCCAAGGTGGTCAGAGCACGGTTTGGTTTTATACATTTCAGGGAGACATGCGACATCAATCAACATATGTGAGATGAACATTGGTTCAGTCCAGAAAGGCAGGACAACTTGAAGCAAAGGTGGGACAACTGGAGATGGGGAGGGGACATTCAGGTCATAGGTAGACAAGAGACAAATGGTTGCATTCTTTTGAGCTTGATTAGCCTCTCCAAAGGAGGCAGTCAGATATGCAATTATCTTAGTGAGTAGAGTGAGTAGTAGGAGGCTGGTTTGCCCTAAACAGTTCCCAGCTTGACTTTTTCCTTTAGCTTAGTCAGTTTGGGGCCCCAAGATTTATTTTCATTTCACAATCTCCTTGGTTATAGTTATTGCTAGTGTGAAATGAAAGTAAATCTTGGGACCCAAACTCACTAAGCTAAAGGGAAAAGTCAAGTTGGAAACTGAGTCACACGAACCTGCCTCCAATTTTATTCCTAAATAGGACAGCTACAAAGATTTTTAAAAGCTATAGACCTCCTTCACAATTTGCCCACGAGGAAATTTCTTGTGGGCCCCAAAATCTTTACCCTAAAACAGTTCTGTTGACTTTTACCCTGACAATGTAAATTGATAGCTTATCTTCACAGGTAAGGGACAAAGGACATAACTCAAAGTCGTCCCTCTGCCCACCTGAGACAAACACATATCCGATTGCTTCCTCTGCTCTATGTTTATCTTATGTAAAAAATGCAGATTTAATGAGCTAGATGCATAAGTGACTATTCTACTACCACTTTCACATGTATATGGGTAATCAAAGACTCAAAAGAATGCAACCCCTTGCCTCTTATCTACCCATGCCCTTTTAAAATTTCTTCCTCTTTCACCAATACCTGCCCTTTTCCCTTTAAATACTGAAGTCCCCAGACCCTCTTTGGAAAAAGCATGGACCACAGTTTTTCCTGTGAATCTGTGTTCTTTCCTGGGCATGTTCTTACCTGTGGCAAATAAACCTCCTAAAATGATTGAGACTCTCCTTGCTCATTTGATTTATACTAGGTAATTTATTCTTTTGGATGCTATTGTAAATAGAATGAAGTTTGTTTTTTTTTTGAGACAGGGTGTAGGCTCTGTCACCCAGGCTGGAGTGCAGTGGCATGATCTCAGATCAGTCCAGCCTCAGCCTCCCAGGTTCAAGAGATTCTCCCACATCAGCCTCCCAAGTAGCTGTGATTACAAGCATGCACCACACCTGGCCAGGATTTCTTAATTTCCTTCTTAACCTGTTCATTGCTGGTGTGGAAAAATGCTACTGTTTTTGTGTGTTGATCTTGTATCCTGCAACCTTGCTGAATTCATTTATTAGGTCTAATTGTCAGAGGCATATGAACTGGAGCAACTCCATCTTAAATAGGAACTGGTTTTCAAAACAGTTGTATTTGCAAATGGTATGTTGAACAAACATGACTTATGACAAAATCAAAATGCAAATTTAATTTTGGTCTTCCATTTCTACTTTAAGCTTTTTGCACTCAGAGAAGCTTTTCCTTTGCCCTTCCTTTGATGAACACACAGCAGGCCCAATGCTTTTTTTGCTTACTCTAAAGTAACAGTCTTCACTGTGAGGCATAAACAGTCTCAATTCATTAGGTATACTGTACTGTCTTAATAGTAATCAATCCTTTAATCTTCACTCAAAAGCAGGGCTTCTCCTCCCCATCTATCAGTTCAGGTCTGTAGCTGATGGACACCACTGTCTCTGGAGGCCAGTTTCCTCTTTTTGCTCATTTCCCTCTCCATTTGTAGGAGGAGGGCAAAGGCCACAGGACAGCTCATACTTGGCTGGGTGGCTTCAGAGTCTCGGCTTGGCAATTGGCTAATGCTGATTCTTTCTCTTTGGAGCTTGCCGTTGCTAGGGATCTCCATCCTGCAGTTCCCTGGACCTACGCTGATGCATTTCTCCTCTGGGTGATCACTCGATACTCCATCAGTCCCAAAGAATGTGGCATTCAACATACCATTTGCAAATACAACTGTTTTGAAAATCAGAGGCCCATTCCTTCAACCTCTGCTGTCACTGCTGCCACCACCACTGCCACTGCCACTTCCCGGGAGGAGAGGAAGCGGGAGAGGAGCCCAAGTCTCCTGTCACCCAAGTCCTCCAGCCGCACCATCCCGAAGAGTTTAAGATGTTTGCCTATGCCAAGCTCGCCTGCACCTCCGCTCTGAAGTTCTATCTTAAACGCCATAGAGTTGCATACAGACCTGGAGAGGGCTCTATGGTATTTAATGGGGCCCAGAATGGTGTGTCTCAGCTAAACCAAAGGGAGTTTCAAACCAGTGTAATCAGCAGAGACAGTGAGACTGGTGTGAAATGTAACAGTGCAGGCACTGCAACATTAGGAGTGGCTGGTTCTGGTGCTGGTATTGGAACAGTCTTTGGTAGCCTTATCATTCGTTACGCCAGAAACCCTTCACTGAAGTAGCGGCTGTTCTCATATGCTATCCTGGGATTTGCCTTGTCCAGACTTATGGGTCTTTTTTGTTTGATGTTTGCTTTCTCGATTTTGTTTGCCATGTAATAAACCACTGCTTGACATATTGGCATTCAAAAAAAAAAAAAAAATAGGAACTGGGTAAAAATGAGGCTGAAACCTACCAGGCTGCAACCCAGAAAGTTAAGGCATTCTAAGTCACAGGATGAGACAGGAGATTAGCACAAAATACAGGTCATAAAGACCTTGCTGATAAAACAGTTTGCAGTAAAGGAGTCAGACAAAACCCGCCAAAACCAAAATGGCAACGAGAGCGACCTCTGGTCATCCTCATTGCTACACTCCCACCAGCGCCATGACAGTTTACAAATGCCATGGCAACATCAGGAAGTTACCCTATATGGTCTAAAAAGAGGAGGCATGAATAATCTCCTCCTTGTTTAGCATTTCATCAAGAAATAACCATAAAAATGGGCAACCAGCAGCACTCAGGGCTGCTCTATGGAGTAGCCATTCTTTTATTCCTTTACTTTTTTAATAAACTTGCTTTTACTTTGCACTGCAGACTCACCCTGAATTCTTTCTTGCACAAGATCCAAGAACCCACTTTTGGGGTCTGGATCGGGATCCCTTTCCTGTAACACAATGGTTTTTATGTGGACTCTCTGGAATTTTCAAAATAGAATCATGTCATTTGCAAATATAGTTTCTCTTCTCTTTTTCCAACTTAGGTGCTATTTCTTTCTTTTACCTAATTGCTCTGACCAGCAGTTCTAGAACAATATTGACTAGTAGTGGTGAAAGCGAACATCCTTATTTTGTTCCCAATCTTAGGCGGAAAGCACTCAGCCATTGAATATAAGATTAGCTGTGGGTTTTCCATAAATGGCCTTTATCATGTTGAGGAAGTTCACTTCTATTCTTAGTTTTCTGAGTGTTTTTTAACATGAATGGGTATTGAATGTGGTCACCTTTCCTGCATCAATTAAGATTATTGTATGGCTTTCCTCCTTGCTTCCACACTCATGATTGATAGATTTTCTTATGTTGAAACGCCCTTGTATTCCTGTGATAAATCTACCCATTAGGTTATTGATTTCAGATCTCTCCTCTTTTTTTAACTTTTAGGTAAAATATACATATAAAGTTACCATCTTTACTATTTTTACGTGTACAGTTCAGTGCTAATAAATATATTTATATATATTTTTTCCCCTTTTATCCTCCTCCTTACCCTTCCTGGCCTCTGGTAACCACCAGTCTACTCTCTATCTTCATGAGAGTCACTTTTTTTTTTTTGAGAGAGAGAGTCTCACTGTGTCACCAGGCTGGAGTGCAGTGGCATGATCTCAGATCACTGCAACCTCTGCCTCCCAGGTTCAAGTGATTATCCTGCCTCAGCCTCCCGAGTGGCTGAGATTACAGGCCTGTGCCACAATGCCCAGCTAATTTTTGTAGTTTTAGTAGAGATGGGGTTTCACCATGTTGGCCAGGATGGGCTCCATCTCTTAACTTCGTGATCCACCCACCTCAGCCTCCCAAAGTGCTGGGATTACAGGCGTAAGCCACCACACACAGCCCATGAGAGTCACTTTTTAAGATTCCACTTATGAGTGACAACATGCAATATTTGTCTTTCTGTGCTTGGCTTATTTCACTTAACATAATGACCTCCATTTCCATCCATGTTGTAGCAAGTGACATGATTTCATTTTCTGATGGCTGAATAATATTCCATTGTGTATATATACCACATTTTCTTTATCCATTCATCCATTAATGAGCACTTAGGTTGCTTCCATATTTTGGCTATTGTGAATAGTTCTGTAATAAACATGGGTGGGCAAAAATCTGTTGGATATAGTGATTTCATTTCTTTTGGATATATATGCAGTAGTATATATTTAAAGCAGTAGTAAAATGGCTGAATTATGTAGTAGTTCTGTTTTTGTTTTTTTGAGAAACCTCCATTCTGTTCTTCATAGTGGCTGTACTAATTTACATTCTCACCAACAGTGTATAAGAACTCCCCTTTATCCACAATGTCACCAGCATCTGTTATTGTTTGTCTTTTGGATACAAGTCGTTTTAACTGGGATAAGATGATAGGTAATTGTGGTTTTGATTTGCATTTCTCTGATTAGTGATGTTGAACAGTTTTTCCACATATATGTTGGCCATTAGTATGTCTTCTTTTGGAAAATGTCTATTCAGATCTTTTGCCCATTTAAAAAAAAAGGATTTTTTTTACTATTAAGTTATTTGAGCTCCTTATTCTGATTATTAATCTCTTATCAAATGAAAAATTTGCAAATATTTTCTCCCATTCTGTGGACTGGCTCTTCACTTTGTTGATCATCTCTTTTGCTGTGCAGAAACTTTTTTGCTTGAGGTAATCTTATTTGTCTATTTTTGTTTTGGTTACCTGTGCTTTTGAGGTCTTACACAAAATGTCTTCTCAAAAACCAGTATCCCAGAGCCTTTCCCTAATGATACCTTCTAGTAGTTTCATACTTTCAGGTCTTGGGTTTAAGTATTTAATCCATTTTAATTTAATTTTTGTGTATGGTGAGAGATGGGGTCTACCTTCATTGTTCTTCAAAGAGTAATCCAGTCTTCCCAGCATCATTTATTGAAAAGACTCTCCTAGGGCCAGGCACAGTGGCTCATGCCCATAATCCCAGCACTTTGGGAGGCCAAGGCAGGTGGATCACCTGAGGTCAGGAGTTTGAGACCAGCCTGGCCAACATGGTGAAACCTCATCTCTATTAAAGATACAAAAATTAGCCAAGCCTGGTGGCGGGCGCCTGTAATTCCAGCTACTCCAGAAGCTGAGGCAGGAGAACCACTTGAACCCAGGAGGTGGAGGCTGCAGTGAGCCGAGATCATACCATTGCACTCCAGCCTAGGCAACAAGAGCAAAACTCCATCTCAAAATAAATAAATAAATAAATAAATAAATAAATAAATAAAGATAGATAGATAGATATAGATATAGATAATTAGAAAAGACTGTCCTTTCCCCATTGTATGTACTTGGTGTCTGTATTGCAAATGACTTGTCTATAAAAGCGTGATTTTATATCAGGGTTCTCTATTCTGTTCCATTGGTTTATGTATCTGTTTTTACACCAGTGCTATGCTGTTTCAGTTACTATGGCTTTGTAGCAAATTTTGAAGTCAGGTAGTGTAATGCCTCCAGCTTTGTTCTTTTTGTTCAGGATTGCTTTGGCTATTCAGGGTCTTCTGTGGTTCCATATAAATTTTAAACTTTTTTTTCTATTTTTGTGAAAAATGTCATTGGTATTTTGATAGGGATAACATTGATTCTGTAAATTGCTTTGGGTAGTACTGTGATTTTAACTATATTAATTCTTCCAATTTACAAGCATGGAATATCCATTTTGTATGTTTGTCTCTTCAATTTCTTTCATCAGAGTTTTATAGTTCTCCTTGTACAGAACTTTCACTTCTTTGGTTATATTGACCCCTAGGTACTTAATATTTTTTTTTGTAGCTATTATAAATGGGATTGCCTTCCTGATTTCTTATTTTTTTAATTTTTGTTTTTTGAGATGGAGTCTCACTCTGTCGCCCAGGCTAGAGGGCAGTGATGCAATCTCAGCTCACTTCAACCTCTGCCTCCTGGGTTCAAGCAATTCTTGTGCCTCAACTTCCCGAGTAGCTGGACTACAGGCACACGCCACCATGTCCAGCTAATCTATGTATTTTTAGTAGAGATGGGGTTTCGCTGTGTTGGCCAGGCTGGTCTCAAACTCCTGACCTCAAGTGATCCGCCCACCTCTGACTCCCAAAGTGTTGGGATTATAGGCGTGAGCCACCGTGCACAGCCTGATTTATTTTTTAGATTGTTTGCTGTTGGTATATATAAGTGCTGCTGATTTTTGTATGTTATTTTTATATCCTGCAACTTGACTGAATTCATTTATCAGTTCTAACAGTTTTTTGGTGGGGTCTTTAGGTTTTTCTACATATAGGGTCATGTCATCTGCAAACAGGGCTAATTTGACTTCTCCTTTTCCAGTTTGGATGCCCTTTCTCTTTTTTTCTCTTGCCTAATTGCTCTCACCAGGAGTTTCCATATTATGTTGAATAAAAGTGGTGAAAAGTGCGCATCCTTGTCTTTTCCAATCCTTAGAGGAAAAGTCTTCAATTTTTCCCTATTCAGTATGATTTTAGCTGTGGGTTTGTCATAGATGGCCTTTATTATTTTGAGGTATGTTCCTTCTACACTTATTTTGATGAGAGTTTTCAATCATAAAGGTATATTGAATTTTATCAAATGCTTTTTTTGCCATCTATTGAAATAATCATATGGTTTTTGTTTTTTATTCTGTTAATGTGATATACCATGTTTAGCGTCAGTCACTGGATTTTTACTTAGTCCTTTTGGGAAGCTCATGGTTCTCTTTGTTGGCGTTCCTTACGGGTATAAATCTATGTCTTTGCATTGAAGGATTATTCATTCCAGTTTTCTCTGTCCAGCTTGTTTTGTTTTTTATGGAATATATTTGCTTAGTCTATCTTTACTGGTAGGTCACTGCCTCCTTTTTGGCTCAAGGTGGCTCTTTAAGCCCAGGTTCTCCTCAGCTATAGTAAATGATCAGAGTTCTGCCTGTCCCAAATGGTGCGGTCCTAAAGGGATTATCCCAGCAGGTGAAGGCTGGCTAGGAGTTCCTGTCCAAGGGACCTGTGAAACACACCTCCTAAAGTGTGGTGCTGCTGAATAACCACTGTGATTTGACGTCTCCTTTGGCCAAGTTACAGAGCAGATTTTCCAGGGTGGAGGATAGTGGTCCTGCCTACCTACTCTTTGTCTCTGCCTCTCCTAAGGGATATTTCTTCATTTAAGCAGTCATGATGCTTCTTGTGGATTAACATAAGGGCATGTCTCCTGCCAGGGACCCCAATATAGTGTGACTGCTGGTTGACCACCTCAGTCTCACTTTTTCCAGTATAGAAACTGTGAACTGAAGGGAAGATTTTCCATTCACTTGTTGCCAGGCAGAATGGGAGCAAAGGGTATGACGGATGTGAAAGTCCAATTCTCCTACCATCTGCTCAGAATGTTTTCACTTCTCTGTGGCCCTGGGATCTGTATCATCCTCATATTTGAGTTCTGGGTTGTTGTTAGAAATCTCAGCGTTGTATATTTATTTCTGGTTTTCTGTGGGAGGGGGAGTTAAGCCAGCTTGCATTTACACTGCCATTTTAAAACCAGAAGTTCCTCCTTTTTAAAAATGTAGGCATTTACCACTATAAATTTCCCTGTGAGCATGAATTTTGCTGTACCCCGTAAGTTTCATTGTTTTCATTTTTAATTTCTGTCAAATTTGACAATGTGATTTCTTCTGGGACCTCTTAAGAGTCTTTTGTTTAATTTCAACATATTTCTGAATTTTTCAGTTTTCCTTCATTAATTTCTAGGTTCATTCTACTCTGATAGAAACTGCTTTGTACTATTTGTCTTTTTAAATGTATTCAGACTTGTTTATTTTTGAAAGACAGAGTCTCACTCTATTGCCCAGACTGGAATGCAGTGGCGTGATCTCGGCACACTGCAACCTCCGCCTCCCAGGTTCAAGTGATTCTCCTGCCTCAGCCTCCTGAGTAGCTGGGACTACAGGTGCATGCCACCATGCCTGGCTAATTTTTGTATTTTTAGTAGAGACAAGGTTTCGCCATGTTGGCCAGGCTGGTCTCGAACTCCTGACCTCAGGTGATCCACCCTCCTCAGCCTCCCAAAGTGCTGGGATTACAGGCGTGAGCAACCATGCCCAGCCCCAGGCTTGTTTTGTGACCTAATATAGGATCTATCCTGCAGAATGCCCTTGAGAAAAATGTATATTCTGCTGTTGTGGGTAGTGGGTAGTGTATTCTGTTTATGTATCTATTGGGGGTCGTTAGTTTATAGTATTGTTCAAACCCTCAATTTCCTTATTGACTTTCTCTCTAGATATGGGACATCTAGAGAGATGGGACAGAGCTATTGAAGTCATCAACTATTAGTGTACAACTTTCTATTCCCTTCAATTCCATCAATGTTTGCTTCATATATCTTGGGTTTCTACTGTTTGGTGCACACGTTAAATATGTAATATCTTCTTGATGCATTTTCTCTTTCATCAATATATGATGTTTTTCTTTGCCTCATGTAATAATTTTTGTCTTAGCATCGATTTTATTTGTTATTAGTATAGCCACCCCACCTCTCTTTTGGTTACCATTGCATAGAATATATTTTTTCATCCTTTCACTTTGAACCTATTTGTGTCTTTGGATATAAAGTGAGTCACTTCTAGAACACATATGGTTGGATCATGTTATTTAATCCAGTGGTCCCCAACCTTTTAGACAATTTTTCCATGGATGGGGTGGGGAGGGGGTGATAGTTTTGGAATGAAACCATTCCACCTAAGATTATCGGGAATTAGATTCTCATAAGGAACATGCAACCTAGATCCCTCGCATGTGCAGTTCACAATAAGGTTCATGGTCTCAATGCTGCCACTGATCTGACTGGAGACAGAGCTCAGGTGGTAATGCTCAATCTCCCACCACTCACTTCCTGCTGTGTGACCTGGTTCCTAACAGGCCATGGTACCTGGGGATTGGGGACCCTAACCAGGTCTGTGGCCTGGGGATTGGGGAACCCTGATTTAATCCGTTGTTTCAATCTTTGCCTTTTAAGTATCAAATTTAATCTATTTACATTTAAATTGATTACCAATAAGAAAATACATCTACCATTTGCTATGTTTTCCATAACTCATATGTGTTTTGTTATAGAATTCTTCCAATACTGCCTTCTTTTGCAAATTTTTTCCAGTGTACCATTTTAATCTTCATTGCCTTTTCTGTGTATATTTTTAGTTATTTTCTTAGCGGTTACCCTAAGGATTATAATTAATGTACTAAATTTGTAACAATCTAGTTTCAATTCACACCAACGTGGCTTCAATAACATACAAATACTTTGCTTCTCTATAGCTGTATCTACCCTATGTTATTATTGTCACAAATTACATGTATATATATTGTATCCCCATTTACATAGGTTTTAATTATTGTTTCATGTATTAATTTTTAAATCATGAAGAAAACATACAATCTAAAAATACAGTAGTATTGTCTTTTATATTTACCTATGTAGTTATCTTTATACATTCTTTATTTCTTTCTATGGCTTTGAGTTACCGTCCAGTGTCTTTTCATTTCAGTCTGAAGAACTCCTTCTAGCATTTCTTATAAGACATGTCTACTAGCAAAAACTCCCTCATCTTTTATCTAGAATGTCTTAATTCTCCCTCATTTTTAAGAGATAATTTTGCTGGATATAAAATTCTTTGTTGTTGGTTTTTTTCTTTGAGACAGAGTCTTACTCTGTTACCCAGGCTGAGGTGCAGTGGCGCCATCTCAGCTCACTGCACCCTCTGCCTCCCAGGTTCAATTCTCCTGCCTCAGCCTTCCGAGTAGCTGGGATTACAGGCTTGTGCCACCACATCTGGCTTTTTTTCTTTTTTTGCATTTTTAGTAGAGATGAGGTTTTGCCATGTTGGCCAGGCTGGTCTCAAACTCCTGACCTCAAGTGATCTGCCCACCTTGGCCTCCCAAAGTGCTGGGATTACAGGTGATTTTTTTTTTCTTTAAACAGTTTGCATATGTCTTCTCACTGCCTTCTGGCCTCAATGATTACTAATGAGAAAAGTATCTGTTAATATATTGAGGATCCCTTCTACATGGATTAATAATGAGAAAATTATCTGTTAATATATTGAGGATCCCTTCTACATGACAAAATACTTCCTGCTTTCTGTTTAAGATTCTCTCTTTGTCATTTGGTTTTGATTATAATGTGTTTTGGTATTGATCTTTGAGCTGATTCTACTTGAATTTTGTTGAGCTTCTTGCATGTGCAGATGCATGTCTTCAATCAAATTTGGGATTTTTCTACCATAATGTCTTCTGATAGTCTTTCTTCTTTTTCTAGGGCTCCCATAATATATATGCCGCTATGCTGCATATACAGACTCTGTTCATTTTTCTTCATTTTTAAAATTTTTGTTCCTCAGAGTTGATCATTTCAATTGTCCTATTTTCATGTCCTATTTTAATGCTTCTTCTGCCAGGTCAAACTTGATGAATGCCATCTAGCAAATTTATCATTTTGGTTCTTATATTTTCCAGCTCCAACTTTTCTATTTGGTTCGTTTTTATAATTTCCATCTCTTCATTGATATTCTCTATTTGGCAAGGCATCATTATCCCCTCCCTTAGTTTACTGTCCATGGTTTCCTTTAGCTTTCTGAGTTTAAAGGAAGACAGTTGATTTTAAGTCTTTGTCTAGTAATTTCAATGTCTGGGCTTCCCCCAGCGATACTTTCTATTTTTTTTCTTTTTTTATGTGAATGGGCCATACTTTCCTGCTTTTAAACTTTTGTTGACATTTTAAATATTTTAATGTTATAACTCTGGAAATCAGATTTTTCCCTCTCTATGGTTTGCTATCGTTACTGCTGAGGGCTGCAGTCATCCATTTTATTAGTGACATTCCCAAACTAATCTTGCAAAGCCTGTATTCCTTGTCATTTGTGGTTGGTGAAGTCTCCATTTCATTATCTCTGTCATTAGCCAGTGACCTAACAGAGATGCCTTTAAATCCTGAAGCACAACAACAAATGAACAAAGACAAAAATTTTCCGAGAACTAGGGCACTCCTTCACTGCTTAGACAGGCTGCCTGACATTCTACCTTACCATTTCTTTCTTACTTGTGCAGACTCTGAAAGTACTCCAGAGCTGTAAACCCAGGGTGCATCTCATTATTTCTGAGCCTGTGTCCAGCTCTGGGCATGGTGTTGTACACAATTTACTAACATATGCGAGTAACTATTCATGGCTCCTATTCACCCAAATATCTTTCTCCTCATCCTTTTCTTTCCCAGGTTTCTTTGGTCTGTCTGCTGCTTTCCCCATTTGTCATCCCTTGACTGAGACAGCTAGGTATTTTCTCAGACATATAGGTATTACATGTGTTTACATGCTTTAGACACACACTGCCAGAAATGCTATTCCAGCCTGAAGGAGGTGAAAAAACCGAGCGTCTGTATCAGTTCCTCTGGAAACCACCAGACTGGTCAAAATACACAACCACAGTTTTTGAGAACAAGGTTTGTAATGGCCCTCTGGCACCAACTAACCACACCAGAAATGTCCTTATGGCCACTATCACACTGGGAAATGGGGGTGATACACAGGTAACCAAAATGCCACCATGCTTTCTAACCAAAATTTAGCAGCTTCTATCTTCATTAAGCACTCACCTGACTGCTCTGTTTCATTAGATTCTTTATAATGTAATTTTCAAAAAATTGGTTCAGTTTTTGCCTACTTAATAGTTGCTTCAGTGGAGGCATTAATTCTTGGAGCTTCTTACTCTGCTGTGTTTAATGATACCACTCCTGCTTCTATTTATAAACCCCAATGTGGCTTCTACTACCATATATGTCTCCAATTTCCTATTACACAGAAAATAATTTACTACAGCCCCAGTTGCTGCATTCTGAAGTTTATCACTGTATTTTCATGTTACGACTACACTCTCCATAAGCTGCTCCTAGGCAATGGTGATTATTCAGAAACAGCAATACTAAGGCAGTCTGTTTCTAGGTGAAATAAGGCACTTTAGTTGGGCAACTTTGGCTTGAAGACTCCCGGTGCCCTTTCTGTAGAACTTTTCTGCAGTACATGTGGTTGGCAGGGCACAGATGGGCAAGGCTCACTAAGTCAGTGGAATTTGCGATTACTACTAAGCTGTATATGCTTTCAGGAAGGCTAGTGAAAGACTGAGTGCTATTTACAGGTAATGACTAAATGTGACAGAATCTCTCTGGTAGCTCACAGAGGTTCTTATCTTCTTAATTTGAAGGGCAGACATAGTAGACAGGTAGAAGATCTAATTGTTGATCAGAATTCTAGAGATGTTAAGATGCAACATCAAGGCAGGTCTGCTTTACTAAAGTCAGGGCACTGCTTAATAACACCTGGAATCCTGAAATATGAAATGGGTACCTCTGAATAGATGCCCTTAAGTATTCTGATATGCAGAACTCTTGAATCTGAGGCAGCACTCCACTGTACTAGAAGAAGCTCAGAGACCTCTCCCCACAAAGTAGTACCTACTCCCCTCTCTCAGGAAACGCCTCTACCTTTATCCTGGCTGCCAGGCTGATAACTATGGTTAAATCTCAGCACAATCCAGCTGGGGACATGATGAACCTGATAAGATAGGAAACTATACAACTAAAGAGTTGCAAGAATTCGACACTATGTGCCAGCAAAAATAGGGGAGCACCCCTCGGATTGGATTAAGAGGATGCTTGAACATGGGAGCTGGAATGGAAAATTGGGTAAGAGTCCATTGATGTGGAGGCACTTTTTCAGGACACAGGATTTAACACCTGATTGAGGAGCCCAAGAGATAGAGCTAATTGCTGCTGGAATGGCTCTTAGATGCCTGGAAAAAGTAATGTCCAATACTCAATGAAGTGGAAATACCCCAATTGTTATGGCACAAGAAGAAATGGAAAGCATAGGAGGGAGACTAAGAATCATTTGAAGCCATGAGATGAGCTGCAGTGACAGTGGGTTCAGTTTATATTATGAACCTCCCATTTCACCTCCCCTCAGTTACTATGGAATAGCTGAGCCTACGTGGAAAAGTAGACCTATTCAGCCAATAGGTGGATAGTGGAGATCTTGAGAATGCACCTCTCAGATTTCTGACTTCATTCAACAAAATAGACCAGCAGCCCTGGCTGCTATGGTCGGAAATCCATTAGTGCATCTGCACTGAAGATATAATTCCCACAGGCTGCTCCCAGCCAATCCCCAGCAGGGATTCTAGGTCAGCTCCCTTTCTGGGAGACATGGAACTGTTCTGTTATTGTTCTTTGCCCAGCCTCATGTCATCTCACTCTATGAATGCATAGCTTAGAGTTCAGCCAAAGACTCAAGGTGACTCTTATGTAGATTTATGGAGCTCTTTCTCCACGTAGCACCTGCCTCTCCAGTACACAAACCTGCAAATTCAAGCTGCCTCAGCTTCCCTGAACTCCAACTAACTCAAAAAACTGCCATGTTCTGCTTGCATTCCCTCTCTTTGCTCTCTGGTCTAGAAAGTGCCTCTCATCATAAAACCAGAGGATCATAAGGTTGACCTCATTTGTTTTTAATTCTCAGGGATCAGAGTCCTACACTGTCAGTCATTTAATATCTACAGACAAATTTTCAATGCATTTTGTCCAGTTTAATAATTGTCTATGGCAAGAGGGTCAGTCTGTTTCCAAATAATTATCATAGCTGACAGGAGAAACTCTCAAATAGTATTTTCATTAAATATTACAACCCTAACAACAATAGCCACAGTAACAATAACAGGTAATATTTATTAGGATCTTCTGTGTACTAGTTACTATTTTAAGTACCTTACATATATTAATTCATTTAATCTTGACAACAGCCCTATTAAGTTGGTAGTACTATTATCCCCATTCAACTGATGAGAAAACTCAAGTACAGAGATGTTAAATAACAGTTGCCAGGTGAAACACAAGACACCTAGTTAAATTTGAACTTCAAAGAATAATAACTTTTGATTATAAGTATATCTGATACAATATTTGGGAAATACTTATATGAAACATTTATTATCTGAAATTCAAACTTAACTGGGCATTCTGTATTTTTGCTAAATCTGGCAACCCTTAACTTGTCCAAGCTCCCATAGCTACTCAATTGCATAGTAGGACATGGAGCCTGGCAGTCTTGCTCCAAAACTCACACTCTTTACCATAGTGCTGCTCTACTGTCATTGGAAAAGAATTAAGTATTTGCCCCAGGCTTATAGATCCTTCTTTAGATCTGGTTTGTTGGTTTTCAGAATTCGAGATTAGAAATGCCATGTTGTAGTCATGGAAAAAGAATGATCAAGTAGCTCCCATGTTGGGCTGTTTTGGGGAGGGTCATTGGGTGTTGAAGAAATAACTTCTGAGGGGGGGTGTTGCCCCCCCCCCGACTGGGTACTCATCTGAGCTTTATTCAGTCCCAGCTATGGCCCTGACTTTTTATTGTGGCCCTCCCTAATGCCAGCCCCCTCTTTGACTTATATGTTAGGGACCTAAAATTCTGTCATTTTGGACCTTGCAAGTTTTAAAATTAGTATCATTCAAAAGTTATCATCAGCTAGATGTCAGCTGTAACTACATTTACTTTTATGGGGTATTTTCAAAATCCCCTAATGCTTGATGTCCTGTGGTAAGACTAAAAAGTTTAGAAAAACTAATGACATTAGTCTTTCTCACCTTAAGAAACTCAGTCTAGTAGGCGAGATAGCCACAAACACAATGATAATAGCAATCACTTACAAAGTACTTAATACATGCTAGTCACTTTATTATTTATTATTTATAATCTTGGCATTTAATTAAAGTTTGGTAAGTTCTTCATCTATAAAAATGGAAATAATAGTAATAGCTTAAGTAACTCACCCAAAGTTACCCATCCAATAAATTAGGAAGCTGGGATTCAAACTTAGTTGTGTTTGACTCCAAGCCTTGGACTTTTCAAAAATTACTGCATGCTGTCTCCACAACTGACTTAAACTTCAGACTACAAGTGCTATAGCAGAGCTGTCAATGAAGAATTAGGGAAGCATTCATAACTAGTGCATCCTCCTCAATACCTAGTAGAGGGGCTATTCTTAATTATAATTGCTGTTGATTATGAGATGACATGTACTAATTAATCTTATTGTTGGTGTTATATTTATAAAGACATTATTTCTAAGACTTTTTTCTGACAGCAACAATGAGTAAACTGGTAATAGACTGACTCTATTACCATATAATAATGGTAGAAGATACCATGTATATTTAATTGTGCTTATATGGGTATTGATGATATAATGTTGCAAAATGACTACAGACATTATAATTACATGAAAAATAATACTAAGTTGAAGAATAATTCCATGACAGTAAATCAGTCTAAAATAAATTAAAATAGAGAACTCCAAATTAATGGCAGCAAGTATATTTAAAAAATAAGAATATGAGTAAAAAGATAAGACCTGACAAAGGAGAGTTTCAACACTACTGTTTAACCAAGGATATGCCTCTGGAGAAAACTGTTAACAAGTGTGAACATATTCTGGCTCTTCAGACATCAGGGATATTCAGAAAAGCTGAGCTGATAAAATAGCAGCATAAATTGTGGACCTGAAAACATGTTGAGATAGTGAAATGTCCACAGAAGTTTTCAGAAATATTTCTCATGGCCACTTCATGGAAACTGCAACTGAGTTCTCCTGTTGAAGCAGGAGAGGTCTGTGTGCCTGTGTGTTTGGTATAGGGATGAAAATTTGTGATTAACAAATCTGTAAAAAATTGACATGGATTGGTTGTTCATGTTAAATTTTGTCTGTGAAGTATGAATAGAAGTAATGATTTAGCCAAAGTTCCTGTTTTTTTTTTCTAGAAATATGAGGTTGTTGGAAGTACCTGTTTCTTTACTAGAAATTTTAACTCATTGTTTTTATATATATAGGGCATAAATTTCAAAAATAAAATAATTCAGATCTTAGTTTAAAGGTACAGAAGTACAATTTTATTATTCTAAGACATAAAGTACTAAAAATTTATTTTCTTTTAATTTTATTTTAGTTAATTTAAAACCCATCCAAAATTTCCCTCTATTCTAAGCCGTATCAAATTAACCACTACTCATGACTATTTTGTACTCTAGACTATCTCTTTCTATATGAATTATTTTCAAAGATAAATTATTTCTGATTAAATTATAACATCATACAAAAATTAAAGGTTTATTGGCATTTTCATTAATCAATTAATAATGAATGGTAGTCCGAATCCTCTGGGGAAAAAAAATCCAAGTTGGTTTCTTTCCTTTTTAGCCCCTATATAAAAAAGGTGTATAAATCTACATTAAAAGGACACATTTGAAGTTGAAGCTATTTGGCTTAGGAACAGTCTTATTTTCACCCTTTGAAAGGTATGTTTAGGAAAAGGGAGGCTTATAAAAACTAATTTACTAGACTACCTCCACCCCCTGGTTTCTTATAGCACTGCTTATCTCTGCTGAATAAAAAAATAGCAGGATGATTTCAATTTAGTTGCAGGCTCTCCCAGATCACATTCAGGGAATAGGCTAGATTCCAGCCCTCCTTTTCCAAAACACTGAAATGGAAGAATTCATGGGGTATAGAATTTCCTCTCCTTAATACTGTGTGCTTCTCCGTATGTTTACTGCGGCACTATTCACAATAGCAAAGACTTGGAACCAATCCAAATGTTCATCAATGATAGACTGGATTAAGAAAATGTGGCACATATACACCATGGAATACTATGCAGCCATAAAGGTGAGTTCATGTCCTTTGCAGGGACGTGGATGAAGCTGGAAACCATCATTATCAGCAAACTATCACAAGGACAGAAAACCAAACACCACATGTTCTCACTCATAGGTGGGAATTGAACAATGGGAACACTCGGACACAGGGCAGGGAACATCCCACACTGGGGCGTGTCGGGGGGGTGGGGGGCTGGGGGAGGTATAGCATTAGGAGAAATACCTAATGTAAATGACTAGTTGATGGGTGCAGCAAACCAACATGGCACATGTATACCTATGTATCAAACCTGCACATTGTGCACATGTATCCTAGAACTTAGAGTATAAAAAAAGAAAAGAAAATAGGAAATAATCAACAAAACCAAAAAAAAAAAAAAAAAAACACTGTGTGCTTCTCTTTTGCATACACCCTCCTCTAACAGCCATATCTGAGCCAACCCATTCAGTCCCTGGAAATTGTGGGTTTAAGGCTTACACTGTGAGCTACTGTCCATTTGATCTGAGGTCTAAGCCCTTTCTTTGCAGGGCACAGTATAGGGTATGTTGAAAGAGGAAGGCCTGTAATAGAATGGCTATTAACTCTTCCTTCTCACTCCATTTTGGCTCTAAACTGTACTCTTGCTTAGTGTAGGGATTATGTTAAGCTTTGGATGTCTACTGGCAATTTGCAAGCATTTCTGTGGTAGAGCAAGGCAAATTATAAGCTTCTATGATGCTTTGTTTACCTACTAAATGCAAATAGCCAATTTATCTACTTTTTAGACCTTTCCTCCCTCGCTTTCTATCCTGAAATCTAATAATAAAATATTTTGAAACAATGAAAATTTCTAAATATTTGTCTCTAATTTTATTATTTTAAATATCAACATTTATTATTATTATTATTATTGTTATTATTGAGATGGAGTCTCACTCTGTTGCCCAGGCTAGAGTGCAATGGCTCAATCTCAGCTCACTGCAACCTCCACCTCCTGGGTTCAAGTGATTCTTGTGCCTCAGCCTCTCAAGTAGCTGGGATTACAGGCGTGTGCCACCACATCTGGCTAATTTTTGTATTTTTAGTAGAGATGGGGTTTTACCATGTTGGTGAGGCTGGTCTTGAACTCTTGACCTCAAGTGATCCATCCACCTCGGCCTCCCAAAGTGCTGGGATTATAGGCATGAGCCACTGTGCTCGGCTCAACTTTTATTTTAGATAAAGGAGGTACATGTGCAGGTTTGCTCCATGGGAATATTGTGTGATGTTAAGGTTTGGGGTATGGATCCCATCACCCATGTAGTGAACCTAATACCTGATATGTAGTTTTTCAACCAATGACCCTGTCCTTTTCTCTCCCATCTAGTAGTCCGCAGTGTCTATTGTTCCCATATTAATGTCCATGTATGCTCAATGTTTAGCTCTTATTTATAAATGAGAATATGTGGCACTTGGTTTTTGTTCCTGTGTTAATTCACTAAAGATTATGGCCTTCAGCTGCATCCACGTTGCTACAAAGAACATGATTTCTTTATTTACGGATGCATATATCCATGATATGTACCACATTTTCTTTATCAAATCCACCATTGATAGGCACATGAGTGGATTCCATGTCATTGCTGTTGTGAATAGTGCAGCGATGAACACAGGAGTGCATGTGTCTTTTTGGTAGAATGATTTATATTCCTTTGGGTATATACCCAGTAATGGGATTGCTGGGTTGAAGGGTGAATCTATTTTCAGTTCTTTGAGAAGTCTCCAGACTGCTTTCCACAGTGGCTGGACTAATTTACATTCCCACCAACAGTGTATAAGCATAACCTTTTCTCTGAAGCCTCACCAGCATCTGTTGTTTTCTGACTTTTTAATACCAGCCATTCTGATTGGTGTGAGATGGTATCTTACTATAGTTCTGATTTGCATTTCTCTAATGATTAGTGATGTTGAGCATTTTTTCATGTTTGTTGGCTGCTTGTATATCTTCCTTCTTTTGAGAAGTGTCTGTTCATGTTTTTTGCCCACTTTTTAATGGGGTTGTTTTTTCTTGTTCATTTGTTTAATTTCCTTATAGATTCTGGGTAGTAGACCTCTGTTGGATGCATAATCTGTGACTATCGTCTCCCATTCTGTAGATTGTCTGTTTACTCTGTTGATAGTTTCTTTTGCTGTGCAAAAGCTCTTTCATTTAATCAGGATCCGCTTGTCTATTTTTGTTTTTTTAAAAGTTGAAAATGTTTTTAAAAAGTGTTAAGTTTCAATACTTTCCTATACTTCATATTCTTATCTAAAAGGCAAGAATGATATAATTTCTGCTCCCAACAAATTCATGAGATTACAGTGATAAATTAACGTATGGCATTATGCTTCAGAAATCAATGCGAAATCATTTTCAATGTTTAGTGCCGATACTTTATAACTTAGTAGTATGACAAAATATAAACTGAATGGATATTTAACTGAATCATGGGATGAATACATTCAGGGAATCATAGTAAGTTGTACTTGAAAAGACAACAAACAGAAGCCTGAATACAGTTCAATATTCTTAATTCAATCTGGGTTCCAAAGCAAAGAGGAGAAGAACATGGAGCCAGTGTCTCCTACAGTGGAAAGGCAGCTGTTGAGCATATGAACTTGGTGCCAGATATCTTCCCTGGCCTCCATTGAGGCTAGGAACATATATAAAGGAATGACACATTCTCTAGCTTGAGGGTGCAAGCTCTGTGCCTTGGATGCTGGTATTCATACTTCACAAATAATGTGAATATGATGTGAATTTACTGACTCCTGCTATGTCCTATTGGTGTGTAATGATGGTTATGCTAATAAAAAAACTAGCAAGGTAGTGGCCCTTTCTAATGAAAATTAGTAAAGTCTTTTTTTAAAAAAATATCATGCTTATATACTCACACTGGGACTAATCAAGGAAACAACCTGACCCATGGAGAACAAAGAAAAGTACAACAGGATGACGGCCCACCCAGAAGCAACACAGAGCCAGGGAAGCAGTGCGTGAATGTGTGATCCCAGGGAACCATGATTATCCTACAGATCTTTGTAACCCTCGGGTCAAGATATCTCTTTGTGAACCCACTCCACTGGGGCCTTCAGTCTGACAGACAGAGCTACCTGGAGTCTCTGTAGAACAGTCCCTAAGGCACATGTAGAGACCATGGAGCCTTAGATACTTGGGCTTTCTGGCAAAAGTGGCTGTGGCTCCAGCAAAGTGGGAGGTTAGATATCAGAACATATCCCTAGGAAAGAGGCTGAATCCAAGGGACTGAGCAAGAACAGCCTGCAAGCCCTACTTCCACAGCAACTCAAAAGATAAGACCCACTGGCTTGGAATTCCAGCCAGCCCCTGGTAGTAGCATTGTGCCTCCCTGAGAAGGAGCTCCTGGTGGGAGGGGCAGGCCACAATCTTTGCTATTTCGGTGCCTTAGCTGCTCCAGTCAGGCTTTGGAGAGTCCAAGCTGACCAGGGGTGGAAGGGATCCCCAGCATAGCACAGCTGCTCTACCAAAAAGTGGCCAGGCTGCTTTTTTAAGCAGTTTCCCAATCCTGTTCCTCCTCACTTGGCGGGACCTCCCAACTGGGGTCTCCATCCACCTCCTACAGGTGTCTTTGGGCTGGCAACAGCCCTGTATGTCCCTAGGATGAAGCTCCCAGAGGGAAAGGCAGGCTGCCATCTTTGTTGTTTTGCAGGCTTCCCTGGTGATACCTCCAGGTACTGGAAAATCTGAAGTGACAAGGGACGGGAGCAGGCCCCCAGAATACTGCAGCAGCCCTATAGAAAAGTGGCCAGTTTCAGCTTTCTACATATGGCTAGCCAGTTTTCCCAGCACCACTGGATCCCTTCTTTACAGCTTATACAAAAATTAATTCAAGATGGATTAAAGACTTACATGTCAGACCTAAAACCATAAAAACCCTAGAAGAAAACCTAGGCAATACCATTCAGGACACAGGCATGGGCAAGGACTTCATGTCTAAAACACCAAAAGCAATGGCAACAAAAGCCAAAATTGACAAATGGGATCTAATTAAACTAAAGAGCTTCTGCACAGCAAAAGAAACCACCATCAGAGTGAACAGGCAACCTACAGAATGGGAGAAAATTTTTGCAACCTACTCATCTGACCAAGGGCTAATATCCAGAATCTACAATGAACTCAAACAAATTTACAAGAAAAAAACAACCCCATCAAAAAGTGGGCGAAGGATATGAACAGACACCTCTCAAAAGAAGACATTTATGCAGCCAAAAAACACATGAAAAAATGCTCATCATCACTGGCCATCAGAGAAATGCAAATCAAAACCACCATGAGATACCATCTCACACCAGTGAGAATGGTGATCATTAAAAAGTCAGGAAACAACAGGTGCTGGAGAGGATGTGGAGAAATAGGAACACTTTTACACTGTTGGTGGGACTGTAAACTAGTTCAACCATTGTGGAAGTCAGTATGGCGATTCCTCAGGGATCTAGAACTAGAAATACCATTTGACCCAGCCATCCCATTACTGGGTGTATACCCAAAGGATTATAAATCATGCTGCTATAAAGACACATGCACAAGTATGTTTATTGCGGCACTATTCACAATAGCAAAGACTTGGAACCAACCCAATGTCCAACAATGACAGACTGGATTAAGAAAATGTGGCACATATACACCATGGAATACTATGCAGCCATAAAAAAGGATGAGTTCATGTCCTTTGTAGGGACATGGATGAAGCTGGAAACCATCATTCTCAGCAAACTATCACAAGGACAAAAAACCAAACACCGCATGTTCTCACTCATAGGTGGGAACTGAACAATGAGAACACATGGACACAGGAAGGGGAACATCACACACTGGGGACTGTTGTGGGGTGGGGGGAGCGGGGAGGGATAGCATTAGGAGATATACCTAATGCTAAATGACGAGTTAATGGGTGCAGCAAAACAACATGGCACATGTATACATATGTAACAAACCTGCACGTTGTGCACATGTATCCTAAAACTTAAAGTATAATAATAATAAAAAAAGAAAGAAAACAGAAGTGGCCACACTGTTATGTGGTTGCCCAATCTCATATCTCCTCACTGGGCAGGTCCTCCAGGTCTGAGCCTCCAGTCATCTCCTGCCAGAGCTATCGAGCCAGTAGCAAGTCAGCAACTCCCTGAACAGAACCTTCAGGGGCAAATGAAAGCCTCTCTGCCACTGCCTCTACAGTGGAACCGCCCTTGCCACCCTCAGACTAACAAAGGGGCAAAGACCCTAAATGCCTTATCCACACCTCTTACAAGCTGCAGTAGACCCAAAAAGAGGCCAGTCTGTCTCCCACCAATCCCACACATCCCCAGCTGCTTGTCACCAGACCCCCTGGCTTGGACCCACAGCACAGACCTTCCATCCTGGGCTGATTGCACTGAGTGATTGCTGACCTGCATCTCTCTGGAGAAGAGCCTCCAGGAGACAAGCAAACAACACTTGGCCATAACCACTATGAGGTCCCTTCCTCTGCTGCCTCCAAGTTGGGGAAGGAACATAAACACTGAGATCTCTCCAGAGCTGAAGCAGGCACCCCAGGAGTGCCAAGTCATGATCTACAGCCAGCCCTCAATGGGGAAAGGCACCTATACATTCAGAGCACTGAGAGGGAAAATGGCTGCAACTGTGAGCAAACACAGGGGAGTCACACTCATTAAGCAAGAGTCTACCAACTGACCAATAAGTCTAAGTGCCACCAGCTGGATCACACCCCAAAGCTTCAACATCAAAAATACATACACACACACACACACACACACAGCTAAAGAGAAAGGGCAGGTCATCTTCGATATATATGACCCCAACACAGGAGCCTTCAGATTCATATAGCAAGCTCTTAGAATACCTACAAAGAGAAATAGACTCCCACACAATAATAGTGGGACACTTCAACACTCCACTAACAGTATTAGATAGATCAAGGCAGAAAATGAACAAAGATATTCAGGACCTGAACTCAGCATTGAACCAAATGTATGTGACAGACCTTTAAAGAACTCTCCACCCAAAAACAACAGAATATACATTCTTCTCATTGCCATGTGGCACATATTCTAAAATCAACCAGATAATTGGACATAATCCTCAAAAAATGTAAAAAAACTGAAAGCATACCAAACACACTCTTGGACCACAGCATAATAAAAATAGAAGTCAAAATTATGAATATCACTCAAAACCATGCGATTACATGGAAATTAAAAAATATGCTCCTGAATGACTTTTGGATAAATAATGAAATTAAGGCAGAAATCCAGAAGTTCTTTGAAAATAATAAGAACAAAGACACAGCATACCAGAATCTCTGGGACACAGCTAAGGCAGTGTTAAGAAGGAATTTCATAGCACTAAACGCCCACATTGAAAGGCAACCCTAAGCAAAAAGAACAAAGCTGGAGACATCATGTTATCCAACTTCAAAGTATACTACAGGGCTATAGTAACTAAAACAGCATGGTACTGGTACAAAAACAGACACATAGGCCAATGAAACAGAAGAGAGAGGCCAGAAATAAGGCCACACATCCACAACCATCTAACCTTCAACAAAGGACAAATACAAGCAATGAGGAATACAAATTTGTATTGCTTGAATACAAATACAAGCAATAAATGGTGCTGGGATAACTGGCTAGCCATATGCAGAAGATTGAAGCTAGAGGTCTTCTTTATATCATACAAAAATCAACTCAAGATGGATTAAAGACTTAAATGTAAAACCCAAAACTATAAAAACCATGGAAGACAACCTAGGCAATACTATTATAGACATAAGAACAGGCAAAGATTTCATGACAAAGACACCAAAAGCAACTGCAACAAAAGCAAAAATTGACAAGTAGGAGCTAATTAAACTTAAGAGCCTCTGTACAGCAAAAGAAACCATCAACAGAGTAAACAGACAACCTACACAATAGGAGAAAATATTTGCAAACTATGCATCTGACAAAGGTCTAATATCTAGCATCTATAAGGAACTTAAATTTACAAGAGAAAAACAACTCCATTAAAAAGTGGGCAAAGGACATGAACAGACACTCCTCAAAAGAAGATATACATGCAGCCAAGAAGCATATGAAAAAAAGCTCAGTATCACTGATTAGAGAAATGGAAATCAAAAGTACAATGAGATACCATCTCACAGTCAGAATGGCTATTATTAAAAAGTCAAGAAACAACAGATGCTGGCAAGGTTGCGGAGAAAAGAGAATGCTTATACACTGTGGGTGGGAGTGTTAATTTAGTCAACCACTGTGGAAAGCAGTTTGGCGATTCCTCCAAGAGCTAAAAGCAGAACTAGCATTTGACTCAGCAATCTCATTACTGGGTATATACTCAGAGGAATATAAATCATTCTACCATAAAGACACATGCATGCAAATGTTCACTGAAGCACTATTCATAGCAGTAAAGACATAGAATCAACCTAAATGCCAATCAGTGACAGACGGGATAAAGAAAATGTGGTACATATACACCATGGAATACTCTGCAGCCATAAAAAAGAATGAAGTCATGTCTTTGGCAGTGACATGGATAGAGCTGGAGGCTATTATACTTAGCAAACTAACATAGTAACAGAAAATCAATTACTGCATGTTCTCACCTATAAGTGGGAACTAAATGATACAAACATATGAACTGGGGTCTACTTGAGGGTGGAGGTGGGAGGAGGAGAGGAGTAGAAAAGCTAATTATTCAGTACTAGGCTTAATACCTAGGTAATGAAATAATCTGTACAACAACCATCATGACACATGTTTATGTATGTAACAAACCTTCACATGCATCCCTGAACCTAAAAGTTTTTTAAAAAAGAAAAAAAATCATGGTTGTATTTGTATTCTTATAATATTTCAGTCCTGTTACTATATTCCTGTTTTTTTTTAACTAGCACTCACAGCTTTTATTTACAGAACACCTTACAGATTTAAAAATGTTTTCTAGTAATTGTCTTATTGGATACAACACTCCAGAAATACAGGAGATTCAGATGATTTGATTTCCCAGTATATAGATACGTAGCTTGTCAAAGATCTCTTACTCTTTGGTAGAGACAGGGTCTTGCTGTTACCCAAGCTGCAGTGCAGGTGCAGTCACAGCTCACTGCAGCCTCATGCTCAAGTGACCCTCCCACCTCAGCCTCACGAGTAGCTGGGACTACAGGTGTGCACCATCACACCTGGCTAATTATTTTATTTTTTGTAGAGATGGGGTCTCACTTTGTTGCATCAGCTGGTCTTGAACTAGTTGCCTCAAGCAGTCTTCCCACCTTGGCTTCCAAAGTTCTGGGATTACAGGTGTGAGCCACCAGGATGGCCTCCAATGCTCTTAACTCTACCACTAACAGCATAGATGCAATTTAAAGGAAGTCAAATTCTTTTCCACTATCACAGAGTATAACTCATTTTTTAAATCCCCAAAATTTCTATACAGACTACCCAGTCTCACTGCCCATTAGTCCCATAAATACTTTCTAGTCCCTGACAAAAGCCCTTGTTCCTAGGTTATACTTAGACTTGACATATTTCATTTTCTTCCCTGGATCCACTCTCTCCCTTACTTATCCCCTTTCTTATTTCTATATATACCTACCTCTTCTCCCTGTCCTTGCACTCTCTCTCTCCTTCCCTCCCTTCCTTCCTCTTTCCACTTTCCCTCATTCCCTTACCTTCTTTTTCCTTCTCCCTCCCTTGGATGTTTGTATCTCAATACTACTTTGCCAATATTTGAGTCTTACCATAATCCAATCACAACATTCTAGTTCCTACATCTACATTTAAACATCTATAATATCATCAAATTGTCTTGCAATATTTCTCTCATGCTTAAGACATGCAACCTTGCATTTCCAAGGAAAAATCCATAAACTTTTTTAGAAGCATATGTTCAAACAATTCAATTAGAAAATAGGCAACGGACATGAAAAGATATTTCACCAGAGAGCATAAAGATAGAACATAAGTACATGAAAAGATGTTCAATATCATTAGCCATCAGGAAAATGCAAATGAAAACCCCAATGAGATATCATTACACATCTATTATAATAGCTAAAATAAAAAATGGCAATGGTAGGAGAAACCAGATCTCTCACACATTGTTAGTGGGAATGCAAAATGACACAGACATTCTGGAAAACAGTATGGCAGTTTCCTATAGAACTAACTATACATGGCCTAGCACCAGACTTAGCAATCACCCTCTTAGGCATTTATTTCAGAGAAATGAAATCACATCCATATAAAAACCTGTACATAAATGTTCATGGAAGTTTTATTTGTAATAGCTCCAAACTGGCCACAACTAAAATACCCCTTGACAAGTGAATTCCATGATTTTTAAAAATTGTACTTTATGGCCGGGCACGGTGGCTCATGCCTGTAATCCCAGCACTTTGGGAGGCCGAGGCGGGTGGATCACGAGGTCAGGAGTTCAAGACCAGCCTGGCCAACATGGTGAAATCCCATCTCTACTAAAAACAACAAAAATTAGCCGGGTGTGGTGGGACATGCCAGTGGTCCTGGCTACTCGGGAGGCTGAGGCAGAAGAATCGTTTGAACCCAGGAGGTGGAGGTGGCAGTGAATCGCAATCACGTCACTGCACTCCAGCCTGGGCAACAAGGCAAGACTCCATCTAAAAAAAAAAAAATTGTACTTTATAAAATAACATTTCTTAGGAGAGTCAGACTAGCAGCTTTATGTATATGTTAAAAAGAAGTATCTATTAAAACATTTCTAAGAACCATTTTTCCTCTAAACAGTACAAACCAAACCAAACCTTAGCTTTGAATTCGATTTTAGGCTGAATAATGGAAGTCTGTGTCTTGTTATCACTTCAGTTATGCAGTGGTTATGCAGAGAAACTTAAGCACCAATATTGTACAGTTAGTCTCAACTAGTACATATTTCACTATCTGACAAAAGCTAATCAAGAAGACTACTTTGACTCCCTTCCACAAACCCTTGTTGGCTTTTATTTTTTTTCAATTCTCTAGATTCTTTCAATTTTCCCAACATGAAAAAATTCTTAAACTGCTACCATACCTTATGCCAAACATAGGTTTAACAGAGATTTCTCTTAGACATCTATATCCAGTGAGTAATCTCCATTATTCTTTCCTCCCAAGGAAAATCTTCGTATTTTACTAACCCCTTACTACTTAGCTGCATCTCAGTAGTTGGTGTTTAGCTCTGAATAAAGGCACGTGGTGCATTCTCTGCAAATTGCTTTCAGCTAAAAACAGATGTTAATTTAAAAACGTAGATAACATCCCATGGCACCTGTTGTTTCACACTTCTTTTGCTCAAGCCCCAGTGGTCCAAATCCCATCTTTTATTTCAATAATTTTCTGCAGCTTTTCTCCCATTCCAGCTGTAGGTCTTTCACTGTGATGATCATTCAAACTTAACAGAAAAGCCACGTTTTAGTGAGCAAAACTATCAGGATGACTACACAGAGTCAATGCAAGCAGCCCTAAGTCACGGCTCTAATTTAAGAATGAAATATGTTCTAATGATAAATGTCAGTTATCTGGATGCAGTGTCTGAATAATTTTAACTATAAGAACAGGAACTTGGGAAATTAACTAAATGTATGTCTGTCTTCCAACTGTGTTGCAGATCTTAGTACAGTGTTTTCATGACAAGACAAGATGGAAGAAAGGAGAAGGACCAGGTCAGAATTCATAGTGACCTTAATCACCTAGTACACGTAGTCAGAAAAGATTAAAGTTCTTTAAAAGTACCTGTGAGTCACTGGAAATAAAATGCATAAAACTGATAAGATGGGGAGGGACTAGATGAGAATATTCAGAAACATTTACAGAGTGGATCAAACAAAGAAATCATGACTAAACAGTGTAATATTGTGGCCAAAATAGCTACTGAGATAATACATGTATAAATTGGAATATTCTGATACTGATCACTGGCCACTAATCCTAAATTACACCAAGCATGGGGTTACAGCCTCAATAGCTACAAAAAGTAGACTTTTTCACTAACTAGAAATAGAAAAAGATTACATCACCTGTCCATAGTTTTTTGACTTCTACTAAGTTTATTTTTATTTTGTTTTTATTTATTTATTTTTTTTGAGACAGTGTGCAGTGGTGCAATATTGGCTCACTGCAGCCTCCACCTCCCAGGTTCAAGTGATTCCCCTGCCTCAACCTCCTGAGTAGCTGGGATTACAGGCGCACGCCACCACGCCTGGCTAATTTTTGTGTTTTTAGTAGAGACAGGGTTTCACCATGTTGGCCAGGCTGGTCTTGAACTCCCGACCTCAGGTGATCCACTCACCTTGGCCTCTCAAAGTGCTGGGATTATAGGCGTGAGCCACCATGCCCAGCCAATTTTATTTTTTTAATTGAAAAAACAAAAAAAGGACTCAAGCAATCCTCCTGCCTCAGCCTTCCAAGTAGCTGGAACTACAGGCATACACCTGGCAAGTTCTGTTAAGTTTAAATATGTAATAAAAGTGCAAAGGATTATTAAGGTTGTATCTACATTGCATTAAACAAAAGGAAATACAAATATATTTCACATGCAGTGACAAATTCTGAACATTTATTGATGTTCATATTTGATGTGTTATGCTCTTTCCTTGAGCTATGAGCTCTGCAGATGTTATAAATCTGCCAAATAAATTCTTGATTATATTTTCTCTGCATGTTTCTTTTCAGACTTCAATAGAGTAGAATATCTAACAAAATTTTTCTTATATTTTATAAAGTATTCATGAATGTAAACAGCCAAAAATCATAATATCTCTCTTAATAGCTGCAGTTGCACACACTATGTATGCCCTTCACTACATAGTGAAAAAAAAAAAATCTTTGATTTTGACCATGTTGGTAAAGGCTGTCCTCATCCCACAGCTTTAATACAACTGCAGCTTTGTAATAGAAGTGTCTGTAGCCATCTCTAGTACATACTAATTTCTGCTGGTGCTATAATCAAATGTCCATAAAGGCCAGTTACTTAATACAGTGAATGTAGGCACTGTATGTCTTTTAATCCTTGCCAAACTAAAGACAGCCAAGCTTGCTGACAAGAAGCATGATGAGGTCATCAGCTGGGGACAGTCTGGAGTTTGAGGTCAACAACTGTCTTGATCAGGAGTATGGTGGATCTGCAGATGCAGTTCGCTCTCTTATAAAAGTGGTCTTCTACCCAGGTCCTCACTCACTGAATAAAAGTACCAGAGAAGACAGTGAGGAGTTGCAAGCAAAAGAAAATGAGAGTAATAAACAATTCTGAACAGATACCTCAACTAGAATTTGGGCAGAAAACACATTTGTACATCCCAAATGAAAAAAATAACTAATGTCTAGGGTGAAGAAAAGTCTTAAGATTCATTTGTTCAATGTCACGCCTAATAAGCAGACTATCCCCACTCTTACCTCTATCTGTACAATGAATCCAGTCTATTTCTCTCACACCAGAAAAAAGAGTTGTTAAGGTTATCACAGCAATGCAAATGGAACAGAGTGGGTATTAGGGTAGCTCCTTACATAATCATGATATTCCCTTTTTAACACTGCAGTTTTTACCCATTCGATTTTTAGACAAAATATCATTCATAATTTAGAACATGAACAACATAAACAAAATGTAAGGACTTCCTTTACTGCTATTGCTATATTTAGGAGGCAATGCTGTTAAAGGAAACCAGACTGCCAGATGAAAAACAGCATGGATGCTTTGGCCCACACCCCTCACTCACACACCCAATTAGCTATGAAACGGGAGCTTTAAGGAAGAAAAGCAAGGTATATAAAATTTGTTCATGTAATGACCATCGAGTTATTTATACCTATATTCTGTCAATTTTATTTGGTATCCTAATTTACTGATACAAGTCTTGGAATGCCATCATAATGAATCAAGCTTCTTAGGATTTTTTTAAAGATGTTAAAATTTCATGTATTCAATGATTACAACTACGTAAAAAATGCATTTGATAAAAAGGACTGAAAAAAAAACAACATAGAAAAGAGTTGTGTGAATATAGCAATGGAACCTCACTTGAAAAAAACATCTTGGGACTGTGGTTTACTTTATAGGAGAAACATTAATTACCAATTTCTTTCATGTGTATAGGACTATTTAAATCTTCTATTTCTTTTTTAGTCAGTTTTGGTTTTTATTTACCTAAGAAATTTTCAGTTTTCCCCATTTTTCACATTTGTTGTCATAAATTGTTCATTGTATTCCCTTTGCTTTTTTTCTGTTTGACTAATCTTGTCAAAGAAGAAATGTTTAGCTTTATTAATCCTATTTTATAATTTTGGTTTTTGTTACATTTATTTCTAAACATATCTTTATTTCCTTCCTTCTTTCTTCAGATTTATTTTACTGATTTTTTTGCAAGTTTAAAAAATTTCGTGGCTCATTAATTTTGAGTCTTTCTTCTTTTCCAAGAAAAACATTTTAAATATATGTATTTCCCTTCATAGCCCTGTCTCAGAACTCACTTCTGAATTTCTCACTCAAATTCAACATTTCCAAAACCAAACTCCTGATCTTTTCCCACACATCTGTTCTTTCTGGAGTCTTATCAATCTTGTCAGTAACAACTCTGTTTTTCCAGTTGCTCAGGTCAAAACACTTGAAGTCATGCTTGACTTCTCTATTATATTCTTTGTCCAATCTGTTAGAAAATCCTGTTGTCAAAACCTTTAATATGTTGAAAATCCACCACTCTTATCTTCATTCCCTTTGCTACCAATCTGTAATTGGCCACCATTGCTTACTCAATTACTGCAATAGCTTCCCAACAGGTCTCCTTCTCCTTGACCTTCTAAGGACAATTCTCAACACAGGATCTGAGTTATCCATTCACCAGGTAGTTTCAAATCATCTATTGAGTTCCCCTATTATTCAAGAGAATACTCTCAATTCCTTACAATAATCTACAAAGTCCTGTATGACCTGGCCACTTGCTGCCTCTCTGACCCATTGTCTCATTCCTCTCCTTCTCATTCACTGCTCCAGCCAAACTGCTGGAATTTAACTAATATTTTGTCTTTTTAGTGAGGCCTTCCCTGGCAATCTTTTTTTTTTAAATAGTATGATTCTTTATTTTGTAAAACAAGCCTCCACTCCAAAAAAACCTTTTTCATAACAATTTGTATTTTCCAGGGCCAAGGCCAAGGCTAGGGTGAGATGAATGAGGGAGAACAAGAGAATTTACCTTAGGAGTAAAATTTTTTTTTTTTTTTTTTGAAACGGAGTCTTGCTCTGTTACCCAGGCTGGAGTGCAGTGGCGTGATCTCGGCTCACTGCAAGCTCCGCCTCGCAGGTTCATGCCATTCTCCTGCCTCAGCCTCTCCGAGTAGCTGGGACTACAGGCATCCGCCACCACGCCCGGCTAATTTTTTATATTTTTGGTAGAGACGGGGTTTCACCGTGGTCTTGATCTCCTGACCTTGTTATCTGCCCGCCTCGGCCTCCCAAAGTGCTGGGATTACAAGCGTGAGCCACCGCGCCAGGCCCTTAGGAGTAAAATTTAAGAAATCTGGCAATCTTATTTAAAACTGCAGTCCACTCACCCATCAGCCAATACTTCCTAGCTCTGTCCCTGCATGTTTTCTTTCATGGCATGTATCATTATCTGACATATTATGTATTTTACCCACTTATTTATTGTATTAGGCCATTCTTGCATTGCTATAAAGAAATATCTGACACTGGGAAATTTATAAAGAAAAGAGGTTTAATTGGCTCATGGTTCTGCAGCCTGTACAGGTAGCATGGTGCTAGCAATTGCTCAGCTTCTGGTGAGGTCTCAGGAAGCTTTCACTCATGGCAGAAGGCAAAGGGGGAGCCGGCATCTCACATGGCAAGAACAGGAGCAAGAGGAGGGAGAGCCACCCATGTTTAACCAACCACATATGGTCATTTGGGTCATGAGGGTGGATCCCTTATGGTTTGGTGCTGTCCTTGTGAACTCACTATCACAGGGAGCATCAAGCCATAAATAATCCACCCCATGATCCAAATACCTCCTACCAAGCCCCACCTCCAACACTGGGGATTACACTTCAACATGAGATTTAGGCAGGGGCAAATATACAAACTTTTTTTTTTTGTTTGTTTTGCCCTTTGCCATATTCCTAGCTAAGTGCCTGGCATGTAGTACTCAGTAATTAATTGTGGAGTAAATAAAAATTACTCCTTGAAATTTTCATGAATTTTATGACCTAGAATATGGTCAATTTATATAAATGTTTATTCATGGGAAAAAAGTATAGTTTCCACTTGTTGGACTCTACACATGTCCATTAAGTCAAGATTTCAATTATACAGTATTGTTCAAATCTCCTATTTCCTGACACTTTGTTTGCTTAATCTATCAATTACTAAATGAAAGGAGTTAAAATTCTTTAACTATTGACAATGGACTTCTGTTTTGTGTACATTGAAGCTATGTTATACATATTTAGAATTGTTATATCTTTCCGGTGAATTGATTTTTCTGTCAATATTGATCTCTAGTAATCTCTACTAATCATTTTGCTTTAAAGACTATTTGTATTACATTACCAATATAGGCTGGGCACGGTAGCTCACGCCTATAATCCCAGCACTTTGGGAGGCCGAGGCGTGTGGATCACCTGAAGTTGGGAGTTTGAGACCAGTCTGACCAACATGGAGAAACCCTGTCTCTACTAAAAATACAAAATTAGCCAGTCATGGTCGCGCATTCCTGTAATCCTAGCTACCTGGGAGACTAAGGCAGGAGAATCGCTTGAACCTGGGAGGTGGAGGTTGCGGTGAGCCAAGATCACTCCATTGCACTCCAGCCTGGACAACAAGAGTGAAACGCCATCTCAAAATAAACAAACAAACAAAAGACAAAAAAAACTCATTACTACTATATTAGCCCTCTTTGGAGTATTTATCTGGTATAATTTTTTTTATATTCTCTGACATTTAAACTTTCTTTGTTTTTTTTTTTTTTGTTTTTTTTTTGAGAAGGAGTCTCGCTCTTTCACCCAGGCTGGAGTGCAGTGGCGCGATCTCGGCTCACTGCAGGCTCCGCCCCCCGGGGTTCACGCCATTTTCCTGCCTCAGCCTCCCGCGTAGCTGGGACTACAGGCGCCCGCCACCTCGCCCGGCTAATTTTTTGTATTTTTAATAGAGATGGGGTTTCACCATGTTAGCCAGGATGGTCTCGATCTCCTGACCTTGTGATCCGCCCGCCTCGGCATCCCAAAGTGCTGAGATTACAGGCGTGAGCCACCGCGCCCGGCCTCTTTTTTTTTTTTTTTTTTTTTAAATGACATACGGTCTTGCTCTGTTGCCCAATGCAGTTGCAGGAACAAGGCTCACTGCAGAGTTGAACACCCAGGCTCATGCGATCCTCCCATCTCAGCCTTCCAATAGCCAGGACTACAGGCGTGTGCCACCATGCGCCTGGCTAATTTTTTAAAAAATGTTTTGTAGAGACGGGGTCTCACTGTGTTGCTTGTGCTGGTCTCAAACTCCTGGGCTGAAGCGATTCTCCTGCCTTGACCTCCCATAAATGCTTACAGGTGTGAGCCACAGCACCCGGCCACCTTCTCTGTTTTAGATATCTTAAAAACAAACAAACAAACAAAAACTGAGGAAAAAATGTTTTACATTAACAATGATTATTGAGTTTTTGATTCATTGCTAGTATCTCATTGTGTGCTTTCTATTTTCCATCTTTTTTCCCATGTTCCTTCCCCTGCATGCTGCACTTTCCCCTAATTCTTGCCATCTTTGGGGTTAATTTTTTTTCTTTATCCAACATTTTCCCTCGCCTTGCTTGAAAATTATATACTCTATTTCTTTCCTTTTAGTGATTACCCTAGAAATTCTGTATTTCACTTGCTAAAATCTAGAATTAATAAATATCTTTATCTTCCTCTTGAAAAGTATAAGGACCTTAGAATGCTTTAACTCTCTTCACTTCTCTTCTGATTTATATGTTGTTATTGTCCAAGATTTTAGTTTAACTTTTAACCCCCTGAATTAGACATTAGTGTATATGCTTTATATGATCAATTTTTGTTTAGGTTCCCACAAGTTTATGAGTTTTTTTTTTTTGTCTACCATTCCTTTTTGCATCTCATGACTTCCTTCATTCCAGTTCTCTCAGGAAGGATGCTGTCCCATTCAAGGGTTCTAGATTTATGTATGGATGTCTGATACAACCTCCCATTCTGCATGAGCTCTCAGTTATGTCTCCTATCCTCTGAGTGCACAACCTTTGTAAACCAAGCACCTATCTTACTGTGAGCCAGAAGATGCCCTCCAGGAGAACGTTGAGTTTGCTTACTCTTGTGGAATCAAGCACCCTTGTCATTTCAGCCTGTTTCCCTTACTTTACTGCCAGCTCAACCATGCTTTCAATAAATATTTTGAATATATTATCTAGCATTTTTGGATGATCTGACTAGGAGTTTTTCTCTAAAAATCATTCTATCTTGTTGCCTTGAATGTTCTTAGGTTAACTTTTTTAGTATTCATGTTCTTTAAAATGATTTCATACAAATGTTGTATTTACTATATATGCTCCATCAGTGAAAAGTATAACTGAAAAAGCCATGTATATATGGAATTGCTTAAGAACTGTTTTAGTCACAAAATGATTTTTGTTTTGCCTATCATATATATTTTACAAAAGCTAAAAGCCATTTCCAAAAGACTGCCCTTTTCTGAATTCTAAGTGTAAATACTGACTCCAATATATTATCCCCAACATCTTATTATAAAAATTTCCAACATAGAGCAAAGTTAAAAGATTATCTACCACATGTATTCTGACTTTATCGTTTTACATGATTGCTTATCACATATCTACCCATCTATCCCTCTACTTATCCATCAATTCATATTACTTTTTGTTGTTACATTACAAAGGAAAATGCAGACATCAATACATTTCCCCATCAATATTTCATAAACAAAAAATTTTATTTTTAGGCAATAAATCTCAAATTCCCCAAATTTTGCTTAATATTTTTATAACCACTTAAAAAGCACAACTCTCTGTGCCACAATCACATAACGCTATTTGAGTCAGAAAACTCAAATAGGGAACAGTCTCACAGTTAAGAAGAGGAAAAAGTTAAAAATAAATTATTAACTCTTTATATTACATTATATTTCCATGTTAGTAATAAGCTTCATATGTGGCACATTCATTTGAAATGTTTGCCCTTTCATTTCATCAATATTTAGGGGTTCCTATTATAGTTTCTATTTGTTTATGATGAAAATCTCTCACTTGCCATCACTTCCCTGTTCAGTACTTGTGGAAGACTATTCAATTTCATGGAGGCAGCTGACAAACTACCTTTTAAACTTAGTTTAGGCAAAGTTGCATTTACCTTCTGTAGGTAAGTGTCTTCCAGTTTAATGATTTTATAAATTAGATTTTATCATCTCTTTAATAAACACTTTATTAGCTACCATATCAAGACTGTGCTTCTACTGTTTTCTCTTCCTATCTTTAACGTTAGGAGCATAATTTACATTTCTAGGGAGCATTTCTTTATGAAAATTGATCACTTTGAATGCATACAAAAAGAAGAGAAGTGAGTTTTAAAGTTTAGATTTGTTTGAATTTGGAAAAAGGCTTTCAGGTAATTTTTTATATTTGTTAAAGACAAAAAAGACCAAAAAGTGTAAAGCAATGTCTATAGAATTCCTCTCCTCTCAAGACAAAAACAAAATTGTATATAAAACATTTATTTTAACAATCTACATGGTATACTTGTCTATTATCACAAATTCATACTATGACCTTACCCTTCATATGCTGGATGAAATTAAAATCAATGTAATATTTTACTCTTTATCAAAATAATCCAATCCAGATTCAGGCAATCTGAGTTCCATGTGAGTAATTTTAGGTACACCCCTAATCTCTGTGGGGCTACTTTTCCTCATCTTTAATTTAAAATTCCCTATGATGGTCTTTACTGTTCTGGGATTATTCCATTATCTAATATTGTTTCTTTTTTCAGAGTATTAAAATATTGACTAGCCAAAGGACAAGGAGTAATGTAATTCTAGCATTTCACAGATACAAAAAGGTATTTGGCCTGTTTCTCTTCCCCTAAGCATGAGAACTTCTTGGTAGCACATTAAACAAAAGAATGGTTCCAACTTAAGCTATGTCATTTAATTTCTTCAAAACTTTTGTTTCTTTTTTCATAATACTGTATAGCTTACTATCAAAAGGAGAACTAATAAAACACTCATTATAATTGGAATAGTAGCAAAGTATGCAAAAGAAGAAACATGAAAAAGCTAGTATACCCCAAGGGAAACCATCCAGTTCCAGATGTAACCACATAGAAAAGCTAGAGAATAATAATAATGATAACAATAATAGTGACCTTATCAAAGTACGTCCAAAAAATAATTAGAAAACCATTTGAGAAAAACCAATGAACAAAAAATTCACATTAGTAGAACAGAGCATCCTAGAGCCAGCAGGATGGTTACAAATATGATGCTTATGTGAAAACTGCATAAAATCTCAGAGGTCAGAGACAATGAGGACACAAAGAATAGGCTTCCAAAACTTCTGTTTCATTCACTTTCATCTTTTTGGGCTCTTTAGGCAGGAGGAGAATTCATTAATTTTCCCCAGAAACAGAGAAACAAATATTAGCAATAAGAGCAAAGAACAAAGCTCTAAGTCCAAATAAATGTGACAATTAACCCCAGCACTTTTACCGTATGTTCATTCATAGAAGACAGCCTCATTTATATGAAGAGTCCTGGAATATGCTAATGTCATTCAGATGAAAAGGCAAGATTCAATTACATATCATAACCCTTACAATATTTTAACGTTTCTCAGCTTCTAAAATCGCTGTTTTCCAGAGGCTTCACTGCTTGGTAGACTTCAAAATGCCACTTTATATATAAAAATCTAATTATAGAACATGAATATCTACACAATAATACAACTTATCAAATCTTGACCAGTCTGAAGTTTCCCCCTTCTTTTTGGCAGTCAAAAATAGTTACCAAACAGTCCACTCTTAAGTGAATAAAAATTTCCAGTTATTTTATAAGCTAGGAACTAAAAAATATACAACAAATAATAGATAAATGTTTTTAAGGGAAGAGTAAGGAACAGGGAATCAAAATCAGTTCAAAGATCTGGCACCACCAATAACTTGTTATTTGATCTAAGCAAGCCACTTATCTATGCCTCAGTTTGCTCATTTGTCAAATGATACTACTACTTTAACAGGGGTTTCTGAGAAAAAAATAAGAGAATATACATCAAAGCCCTTGAAAGAGTGAAAAGCACTAAAACAGATTATATTATTGGTAAAATTAAAAGTCTAAAATCAACTCCTTGATGTAATCCTCCTTTTTGGTAAACAGTTGAAAATTCTGTTACTTTCCATTATATAACATATCATATATAAAAGAATACTATACATATATGTATACATATATGCAAACATACACAGACATACATATGTATATTTATGTGTATATATACACATAGTTAAAAAACAATTTTTTATTTTTAATAATTTAATAATTTAATATACCCTGATATTTACCACTCATCTTAAGAAATAGAACATTACTAATACCTTGGAGGCTATTATATGCTTATTTTATCATATTTCTTTTCATTCACTCCAGACTGCTCTATATTGTGTGCTAATTACTCGCTTGCTTTTACTTATAGTATTGCCACATTTATATATATATCCCTAAATTATCCATGCATTCATCTTCCTTCTTTCCATCCATTAATCCTGCTTTCTGAACTTCATGTGTGTACATATATATCCTATTATATTTTTCCTTTAACTTCTGCAATACTTTTCTTAGAGAAATTTCTTGACATTATTTTTCACATATTTTCTAAGGTTAACAAAATTTATTATACCCATTTAAAGCAGAGAAAATGGGGTACAGTGAAGCTAGAAACTTGCCACATTATATGAGCAGACAATGGACAAGTTTTTCTACAGTAATTCTGAAAGAAAAACAAACCACTGAGTGTCTCAGAGCTTTACAGAACATTCATATCATTAGCTTCAATTAAAAAGAAAATATTTACTTAGTGCGAGTAGCACAATTCAGTTAATATTTCTACATTGACTTTACATAGCTTTCATATTAAAGAGGAAGGTATATTAAAAAGTACTGATGATATAAAACCCCCAAATAATATTCAAATATTTCCTTAAAATGAAAACAATAACAAATTAAATAAGATCAAAAGAAGATGTATATTTCTTTGAGGAGATGGACTGTTAGGAAACATGCAGCCTTACTATGGAATATTTTAATTAAAGAGGATGTCTCCTGAAATAAGTAATTAGTCTGATACTAATCAATCCAAACATATCATTCACCTGAGCAAGTGATGGAAGAATCTCCTTGCATATTTGCTGATCTGGTCTCTATATTCCAATATAGTGGAATCCAGAAGTGGTCTTGTTGGAGCATAGAAGGTTCCAAGGCTTGTCTCAAGCTGTGCTGTGGAATTCAAACATAGCAGCACTAAAACAAGTGAAACTCCTTCAATTACAACAAAATACTCATGTTTGCAGTCAGTCAGGTTTTGCAAACTTGGATGAAACGTGAGCTTGTTGCAGGAAAGATGAAATTAAAATATGACAGCTGGTACAAAAACAAACCTGTGTATAAACTTTCACTTGAGGCAAAGCTGACAATGACTCTGAGCAACAAAAAGCTGTCAAAACTGAAGAAATCCATAATGAACCAACCTCTCACCACAAATGGGTAATTAAAACAGTGACTCATCAAAGTAACACAGTTTGAACTAGTACTTCCAGTAAAATCAATTCACAGTGTGCTAAACGTTTACTCTCTTTGGCTAAAAGGAGAAAACTGACCTTTCTTCATTGGGAATTGAAATCGATACAGCAGAAATGTTTTTTAAAATAATACAAATAAACAGCCATATTGGAGTAGAAATATGTCTCTATTGCAATTTTAAGACAACCGTGAGTTGTCTTAAACAGCAAAAGTCTTGGTTTTATCTAAGTGTGAAAGCTAAGACCTCTGGGAGAGGAAAGAAGGACTGAAGAGGCAGGTTTTGATAAACTAGAGGGCTAAGATTGGGGTAAAGGGCACGTTTTGCCTGCTTCACAATTTTACCAAGACATGCTCATGGGACTAGGTTTTTCCCCAGAAATACCTGGAAGTTAAGCAATTACCATAATGGTGAGAGTAAGAGTATGTATGAGAACACTACAGTTCACAGTAAGACTTCTCTGATTTTTATGCTACTAGCACCGGGTTGAATAAACAATTCCTTATTTAGCAAAACTCTTTAGTTTTAGGCATATTTGGGTGTGAAAGTATTAAATACCTCATCAGAGTAATTACTATGGACTTGGCTAAGCTGTTAGTAATTTCTTTTTTTAATCTCAAATCTAGACAGTAAAGTAAGATGAACTTTAGGGGTATTTTCTTTCAAAGCAGCAGTCAATTTAGATTAAAATTGAATACAGCAATGCTATTGTGAAAACAAGCCAGATTCTCTTGCCATTGCTTGTTTTCTTGACAGCATGTTTCGTACATCTGAAATGTTCGAACCCACATGGAATACTCATAACCCAGCACAGTTATAGATTCATTAGATAGCCCAGCTTGATGTTTAAGGCAGAAACGAAGATCTCAAAGATAACTACAATACGGCTACAAATAAAAGGGCTCACTGGGTTCCGCTAAGAAAAGGAAAACAAATTACCATGTCAAATTTGTTAGATTCAGATAGAATAAGTCTCAAGAGAGAAAAAAAAATTCTGAATGTTTTAGAAATATGTTTTGCAGTTACTGGGGAGAAAATGCACATACCTACTTAAAATGCCCATATTCTGATAACCCAGCACTATGCAAAAATTTTATTTTAATAGCCTAGTATCATACAAGCTTTTTATTTCCCTATCGCCCCAATATGGTTCCTTGAAAATATACTTTATTAAGGCAAGAATCTGATAATGCCCATTTGTGTATTCCCTAATAATCTTTCCTATAACACAGTAATCTTACAAGACAAATTCACTGAGGTGCTAGCAATTTTTCAGTGTGTTGAGGGTCAATATTTTATCTTTTCCATATTTCTTCTTTAACTGTAAATTTATTATCCCATATAGATTGTGTATAACATAAGCATTCTTTAGGGACCCTGCTTTTTAAAATTTTTTCTTTCATGTTTTTTTTTAAGTATACACTCAGTCATTACAGTATATCAATACTAAGAAATAATTAGTTAAGATAACTCTGCAGGCAGCAATATTATAGTAGTACCTTGTACCCTAAAATTATGGAGTTATACTCTTCTTTTTAACTAATACTCATTGAGTACCTAAGTAGTGGGCCATGCACTAGGCATTTTCTCATTGTAAAAATACTGGAATTTCTTGGCCAGGCGCAGTACAGGCTCACGCCTGTAATCCCAGCACTTTGGGAGGCTGAGGCAGGCAGATCACTTGAGGCCAACCCGGGCAACATAGTGAAACCTCTCTACTAAAAATAGAAAAATTAGCTGGGCGTGGTGGTGCACATCTGTAATACCAGCTACTCAGGAGGCTAAGGCAGGAGAATCACTTGAACTCGGGAGGCAGGCATTGCAGTGAGACGAGATCATGCTACTGCATGCCAGCCTGAGTAACAGAGTGAGACTGTCTCTAAATAAATAAAATATTGGAATTTCCCTAGATAAATTTTGACTACCTCCAAAAAGAATATTTAATTAATATTAAATAAATATTTATTGTGGACCATGTGTGACTTGGGCCAAGACCCATGATACAGACTTCCTGGAAGAGCATGTGCTTACTAATTATTCTTCTCTAAAATTACTAAAATGAAGGTTACCTACAGAATTCTATCCAAACAACTTGTTTATTTTGGCAATGTAATAAACTGGGATAAGAAAAATCTATAAAAATGCAAAGAAAATAGAAAAGTAAAGCTCCCCAAGTTAAGATCTTTTGACATATTTCCTGTTCCTCCTAGCTTGTAAATTACCTAGGGACAGTTTCTCATTCACCATGATTTTCCGCCATTAATGTCAATGCTTACCGCAAAGATATGAAAGATGCAAATGTTAGAATGTTTAGGTGCATTGTACATTAAGTAAATAACTTATAAGAAAAATAATACTAGATAATTGGCAAATATAAAGATTTATTTCATTATTGTATGTGTCACAGCATTCCCCACTGCCCCACCCCCTGACCTTAGTTTTTTTAACTTCTCTTTTAAAATTAAACATCTTAGGTATCTATCAACAAAATTACTTATTGGGCAAAGGTAAGGAAATCCAAGCAGGCAGAAGAGAGAAGAGTGTTACAACTATAAGTCAGAATAAGGAAAACAAGAAGGAGAGGCCTGGGCTACAATTCAGATATACAAAAAAAGGAAGTGTTAAGGACTATTGTCTGGACAGAGGACTTCGGTGTGAGAAAAAATATTGATGTCTAATGTGAGGGAGGAATAAAGACCTTTGTTTGGTGCCCTTTGTCTAGCAGACCCCACGGAGTACATGAAATTTTTGATCAAAGTTTGAAATCTGAGCACGTTCCATCTGTGAGCTTAGACTGAATTGTATAGTGACTGCACTGTAAGTTCCAACATAAGCATATACAGAAAAGTTGTTCTTTATGTTGACAAATACTATACAGTAAGTACCATAAGGGAGCAATTATTTGATATCTGATCCTTTCAGTTTTAATAGAGCGCTAACATTTTTATCATTTAATCTCCAATACCATGACTCAAAAACAACTTCAAAAGATAACTCAATAAAATATATTTCATGTATATACAAAACCCATCTATGAAAAATATTTCAAGTCTGACCTTCTCTCTCTGGAGTGAGCTTCTGTCTAAGAAGATGGTTTACAATGGCGCTCATGCTGATAAAGCACTGGTGGCCGCAAGTGTCCCAGTTCATGCTGCTCAGGATGTTTATTGCCTCATAGATCTCATCACAGTGAATGTATTGGAAGATGATGTCTATCAGGCCCAGCTGTCCTCGAGTGAAGACACCTATCACAAAACATGGAAAACCAGGTGAATCTTTTAAAATAAAAGTAGAATAACAAAAAGAGTTAACTTTTCCATAAAGAAAAAAACCTGTATTGCTTGCATAAGTGCTAGAAATGTGGGACTGATCTCCTTCTCAGCTAATATTTGCTACAAGATACACTGATAAAACAAAAACACATCTGTTGATCCTTTTAAAATGAAAGAAAATTCACTTTTACTCTTAGGACCAAGAGCATAAAACAAATATTGGGGGGTGGCATTCTGTTCTGGTTTTATTGTCTTTTAAATATGGCTGACCTCATTTGAAATTAATAATTTCTGTGTATTAAATGACACTAAGTACTAGCAAAAAAACAAGGTTTTTTGCTTGTTTGTTTTATCTAATTTTTAAAATCTTTTCAAAATGGTAGGTTACAAAATCTTTTTTTTCTCAATGTTTACTGATTAAAGTCTAAAAAACTTCCTCTCAGTACAAATAATCATGAAAGAAAATGAGAAAATGTATGTGAAATTACTTTTAAGCCACAAAGTATTATAAAATATTACTGTAATTATTTTTATTACTATCATCATCATCATCATCATTTAACTGGAATAGTTATAGGCTTCAGGATTTTAAAAAATGTATTAGTTCATGAGAAAGATGCTAAAATTCTTCATACTAACTTCAAATCACATCAAAATGAAAACTTGTGCTATTAACAGGACTCAACTTGATAGGGAATCTGGGGAATTGCCTTTGACTATACTAAGCAGTAAAACTTTACTATTCCTTTTGTGTTGGTAAAATCAAAGAATGTGACCATCCAACAGCCTTCATGAGCCTGCAGTCAAGCATTGGAAGTCCTCATAAATCAGGGTGGCTCCTTGGCAGTAGATATTAATCCATAGGAACTTTGCAGGAAACCAAAAATATCTGAAGTCTGTTGACTCCGCCTATACCCTATGTAATACTGCTACTAGTAACAAGAGAAAGAACTCATCTATTGAGAAGAAAAGCTAACATATAATCATAATAAAATCATTGAAAGGTGATAAAGAGAAAATCTTAAAAGGCAACCACAGGAAAAAAAATACACTGAATGTACAAAAGAGCAAAGATATGAATGATTCCAGACTTTGCATCTAAAATTATGTAATCCAGAAAACAATAACAAGACATTTTAAAAGTACTGAGAGGTAAAAAGTAAATTAATCTAGAATTCTATACCTTTATAAAAACGATCCAAAATTCATGAAGATAACAATCCTTAAATGCACCTAATAACAGAGCTGTGAAATAATAAAGCAAAAACTGACAGAATTAAAAGGAGAAAAAGCCAGATCTAAAATTATAATTGGTGCCCAGGGGTGGTGGCTCATGCCAGTAATCTGAGCACTATGGGAGGCCAAGGCAGGCAGATCAATTGAGGTCAGCAGTTCAAGACAGGCATGGCAAACATGGCAAAACAGTCTTTACTAAAAATACAAAAATTAGCCAGGCGTGGTGGCAGGGGCCAGTAATCATAGCTACTGGGGAGGCTGCAGCAGGAAAATCGCTTGCATCTGGGAGGTGGAGGTTGCGTTGAACCAAGATCACACCACTGCACTCCAGCCTGGGTGAGAGTGAGACTCTGTCTCAATCAATCAATCAATCAATAAAATTATAATTGGAGATTTCAGCACTTTTACTAATCAAGAGACTATGTAAGCAAAAAATCAATACGTATAGGAAATACTTGAAAAATACTATCAATGAATTTGACCTAATTGACATTTATAAAACACTGCACCCAATCACAGTAAAATGCATTCTTTTTAAGTGCACACAGAACATAGACCAAGATAGAGCATATTCTGAGTAATATAATGAAGCTAAATACATTTAAAAGTTTTAAAATCATAAGAGCATTTTCTCTGACCACAACAGAATTAAATATCAATAACAGAAAAATTATCTGGAAAATCCCCAAATATTTAGAAGTTAAGCAACATCCTTCTAAATAACCTATGGGTCAAAGAAAAAAATGTCACAAAGTATATTAGAAAATATTTTTAATTGAATTAAAGTAAGACCCAAAGTAAATAGAAGGAAGGAAATAATAAAGACAGTAAATAGGAAATAACAAATATAGAAAAATCAATGAATTCAATAGCTTGTTCTTTGAAAAGATCAGTAAAATTGACAAACTTCTGTCTCAGCTGAGAAAAAAAGAGAGATGATACAATTACCAATATAAGAATGATCACTACAGAACTGCTGACATTTAAAATCAGTGAATAATTAGTTTTTATATGAATAAATATAACCTAAATGCAATGGATTCCTTGAAAGACCCAAACTATCAAAGCTCACTCAAGAAGGAATAAACTTGAATGGCTCTATATTATTTAAATTTGAAGTCATTGTTAAAAAAACCTTTACACATACACACGCACACACACACACACACACCAATGCACACACATAATTAAACACGACCTGCATGTTAAGATGTCTTCACTGGTGAATTCTCTCAAAGATTAATGGAAGAAATAATAAAACCAGGAACAGTCGCACACACCTATTGTCCCAGCCTCACAGGAGGCTAAGGCGGGAGGACTGCTTGAGCCCAAGAGTTTTAAGTCCAACCTGGGCAAGACAGCAAGACTGTGTCTCTAAAAAAAAATAGTAATACGTAAAAAAAAAAAAAAAAAAAAAAAAAATTAACAAAAGAAGAAATAATATAAATTCAATACAACTCAAATTATAAGAGAGAATACTTCCCAACTCATTTCATGTGGTTAGAATTACACTGACACCAAAAATGAAGATATTACAAGAAAATAAAAAGAAAACTACAGACCAATATTTCCCATAAACAAACACAAAAACCCTTAACATAATATTAGCAAATCCAGCAATATATTAAAAAGATAATATATCATGAACAAGCAAGATTACTCCCACAAATGCAATGTTGCTTAATCATCTGAAAGTCAATGAATATAATTTACCTTATGATGAGAAAAAAGAGAAAAAACCTATAATCATTTCAATTGCTGCAGAAAAAGCACTTGAAAAAAAATTCAACATCCAATCAAGATAATGTATCTCAGCAGACTAGGAATGGAAAGGGACTTCCTCAATATAATACCATCATACTTATAGTGAAAGATTGAATGTTTTCCACCGAAGATTGGAAACAAAGCAAGGATGTCCTCTCTTACCATTTCTATTTAATATTGTACCAGATGTCCTAGCTGTAAGAAGTGAAGAGAATAAAATAAAAAGCACACAGTTTGGATAAGATGATGTAAAACTTCTAAATCCAGTTGTCATGATCATCTATGTAGAAAATCCTAAGGATTCCAAGTTACTTCAGCTAAGAATGAGTTTAACAGGATTGCAGGATATATATGGTCAATATTTTAAAAATTTATTTCTACATAATCCCAATGAACAATAAAAATTGTAATTAAAACCATTTATAATATAATCCAAAAACATGAAATGCTTAAGGATAAATATAACAAAGCATGTACAAGACCTTTACACTTAAAATTATAAAACTACGCAGAGAGAAACTAACACCTAAATAATTGGAGAGAGGTACTACTTTTATGGATTAGGAGACTCAATATTGTTAAGAATCATTCCTCCCTAAAATGATCTATAGACTCAACACAATCTCAGTCAAAATCCCATCAGGTAAAACAAGCCAGTTTCAAAACTTATATAAACATGGAAAGGATCTAGAATAGTCAAAATAATAGGAAAAAGAAGAATAAAGTTGAAGGACTAACAGTACCTGATTTCAAGACTTACTGTAAAGCCACAGGAATCAAGTCAGAATGGTACTTGCTTAACTATAGACATTTAATTCACTAAAAGACAATACAGTTATTGATAGGTCAAAGTAATTCAATGGGAGAAAGAATACTCTTTCTGACAATTGGTGCTGGAACAATAAATATTCATATTAAAAATTAATCTCAACCCATACCTCATACCATATACAAAAAATTAACTTGAAATAGACCATAACCCTAAAGGTAAGAGCTAAACCCACAAAACTTCTATAAGAAAATCCTTGTGACCCTGCGTTAAACAGTTTTCTTAGGACGTGAAAAGCAAAAGCCATAAAACAAAGAACATTATGAACTGAGTTTCATTAAAATTAAAAACTTCTGCTACTTTATACACAATGGTAAAATAATAAAAGGGTAAACTACAGGCTGAAAGAAAATATTCACAATACAAGTATCTTACAAAGGCCTTGTATTCATAAAATATACATAAAAAACCTCTTACAACTCAAGAATAAGTAAACAAAAATCCAATTAAATTTGGGCAAAAGATTTGAAGACATACTTCATCAGACAAGATATACAACAAATAAGCACATGAAAAGATGCTCAATTCCAACAGTCACCAGAGAAATGCAAATCAATACCACGACACACTTACTAGAATGGCTAAAATTAAAATGACCATTAATTTCAAGTGTTAGAACTTGGAGCAACTAGAGTTCCCATAAATTGCTGATATGCTAAATGACACAATCATTTTAGAAAACAGTTTCTTCTAAAGTTAAACAAACACTTAACATATGGCCCAGCCATTTTAAACTTGTAGGTTTTTGACAAGAGAAATGAAAATATATATTCATACAAAGACTTGTAGATGAAAGTACATAGCATTTTTAATCTGTTAGTGAAAACCTGTAAACAAACCAAATGTCCATCAATATGTGAAAGGATTAAAAAACTGTGGCACAGAAATACAAAAAAAAAACCCTCAGAGGATATTAGGAACACCTCTATGCACTCAAGCTAGAAAACCTAGAAGATATGAATACATTTCTGGGAACGTACACCCTGTCAAGATTGAATCAGGAAGAAACTGAATCCCCGAACAGACCAATAACAAGTTCCAAAACTGAATCACTAATAAAAAGCCTACCACCAGAAAAAGCTTAGGACCAGACAATTCACAGCCAAATTCTACCACGTGTATAAAGAAGAGCTGGTACCATTCCTACTGAAACTATTCCAAAAAAATGAGAAGGAAGGACTCCCCAACTCATTCTGAGGCCAGCATCATCCTGACAGAAAAATCTGGCAGAGAGACAACAAAAAAAGGAAACTTATGGCCAATATCCTTGATAAACATAGATGTAAAAATTCTCAACAAATACTAGCAAACGAAATCCAGCAGCACATCAAAATGAAAATCTACCACAAATAAGTAGGTTTTATCCCTAGATGTAAGGTTAGGTCAACATACGCAAATCACTAAATGTGATTCATCACATAAACAGAATGAAAAACAAAAACCACATGATCGTCTCGATAGACACAGAAAACGTTTTCAATAAAATCCAACATCGCTTCATGTTAAAAAAAAAAAAAAAAAACTTCAACAAACTAGGCATTGAAGGAATATACGTCAAAATAATAGAGTAATCTGTGACAAATCCACAGCCAAAATCATACTGAATGGGCAAAAGCTGGAAAACTGGAATAAGACAAGGATGCCCTCTCTCACCATTCCTGTTCAATATAGAACTGGAAGTCCTAGCCAGAGCAATCAGGCAAGAGAAAGAAATAAAATACATCCAAATAGAAGACAGGAAGTCAAACTATCTCTGTTTGTAGAAAATATGATTCTATACCTGGAAACCTCATAGTCTCTGCCCAAAAGCTCCTAGATCTGAGAAACAATTTCAGCAAAGTTTCACGATACAAAACTAAAGTATACAAATCAGTAATATTTCCATACACCAACGACATCCAAGCTGAGAGCCACATAAGCAACACAATCCCATTCACAAAAGCCACAAAAAGAATAAAACACCTGGGAATACAGCTAACAGAGAGGTAAAAGATCTCTATAACAGGAATTACAAAACTCTGCTCAAAGAAATCAGAGATGACACAAACAAATGGAAAAACATTCCAAGCTCATGGATAGGTAGAATCAGTATCATTAAAATGGCTTTAATGCCCAAAGCAATTTACAGATCCAATGCTATTCCTATCAAACCACCAATGACATTCTTCAGAGAATTAGAAAAAAAATAAACTAATTTGAGATCTGTTCCAAGATGGCTGAATAGGAACAGCTCCGGTCTGCCGCTCCCGGTGTGACTGACACAGAAGACGGGTGATTTCTGCATTTCCAACTGAGCCTCGGCTGGTGATACCCAGGCAAACAGTGTCTGGAGTGGACCTGCAGCAAACTCCAACAGCCCTGCAGCTGAGGGACCTGACTGTTAGAAGGAAAACTAACTAACAGAAAGGAATAGAACCAACATCAACAAAAAGGGCATCTACACCAAAACGCCATCTGTAGGTCACCAACATCAAAGACCGAAGGTAGATAAAACCACAAAGATGAGGAGAAACCAGAACAGAAAAGCTTAAAATTCCAAAAACCAGAGCACCTCTTCTCCTCCAAAGCATCGCAGCTCCTCGCCAGCAATGGAACAAAGCTGGACGGAGAATGACTTCGACGAGTTGACAGAAGTAGGCTTCAGAAGGTTGATAATAACAAACTTCTCCAAGCTAAAGAAGCATGTTCAAATTCATCGCGAGGAAGCTAAAAACCTTGAAAAAAGTTAGACGAATGGCTAACTAGAATAAACAGTGTAGAGAAGAACTTAAATGACCTGATGGAGCTAAAAACCAGGGCACAAGAACGTCGTGATGCATGCACAAGCTTCAATAGCCAATTCGATCAAGTGGAAGAAAGGGTATCAGTGATCGAAGATCAAATTAATGAAATAAAACGAGAAGACAAAGTTGGAGAAAAAAGAGTAAAAAGAAATAAATAAAGCCTCCACGAAATATGGGACTATGTGAAAAGACCAAATCTAGGTTTGATAGGTGTACCTAAAAGTGATGGGGAGAATGGAACCAAGTTGGAAAACACTCTTCAGGATATTATCAAGGAGAACTTCCCCAACCTAGCAAGACAGGCCAACATTCAAGTTCAAGAAATACAGAACACACCACAAAGATACTCCTCAAGAAGAGCAACCCCAAGACACATAATTGTCAGATTCACCAAGGTTGAAATGAAGAAAAAAATGTCAAGGGAAGCCAGAAAGAAAGGTAGGGTTACCCACAAAGGGAAGCCCATCAGACTACCAGCGGATCTCCCTGCAGAAACATTACAAGCCAGAAGAGGGTGAGGGCCAATATTCAACATTCTTAAAGAAAAGAATTTTCAACCCAGAATTTCATATCCAGCCAAACTAAGCTTCATAAGTGAAGGAGAAATAAAATACCTTATACACAAGCAAATGCTGAGAGACTTTGTCACCACCAGGCCTGCCCTACAAGAACTCCTGAGGAAGCACTAAACACGGAAAGGAAAAACTAGTACCAGCCACTGCAAAAACATGCCAAATTCTAAAGACCATCGATGCTAGAAAGAAACTGCATCAACTAACGAGCAAAATAACCAGCTAACATCATAATGACAGGATCAAATTCACACGTAACAATATTAACCTTAAATGTAAATGGGCTAAATGCCCCAATTAAAAGACACAAACTGACAAATTGGATAAAGAGTCAAGACCCATCAGTGTGCTATATTCAGGAGACCCATCTCACGTGCAGAGACACACATAGGCTCAAAATAAAGGGATGGAAGAATATCTACCAAGCAAATAGAAAGCAAAAAAAAGCAGGGGTTGCAATCCTAGTCTCTGATAAAATAGACTTTAAACCAACAAAGATCAAAAGAGACAAAGAAGGCCATTACATAATGGTAAAGGGATCAATTCAACAAGAAGAGCTAACTATCCTAAATATATATGCACCCAATACAGGAGCACCCAGATTCATAAAGTCCTTAGTGACCTACAAAGAGACTTAGACTCCCACACAATAATAATGGGAGACTTTAACACCCCACTGTCAACATTAGACAGATCAACAAGACAGAAAGTTAACAAGGATACCCAGGAATTGAACTCAGCTCTGCACCAAGCAGACCTAATAGACATCTACAGAATTCTCCACCCCAAATCAAGAGAATATACATTCTTCACAGCACCACATTGCACTTATTCTAAAATTGACCACATAATTGGAAGTAAAGCACTCCTCAGCAAATGTAAAAGAACAGAAATCACAACAAACTGTCTCTCAGACCACAGTGCAATCAAATTACAACTCAGGATTAAGAAACTCACTCAAAACCGCACAACTATATGGAAACTGAACAACCTGCTCCTGAATGACTACTGGGTACATAACGAAAGCAGAAATAAAGATGTTCTTTGAAACCAACAAGAACAAAGACACAACGTACCAAAATCTCTGGGACACATTTAAAGCAGTGTGTAGAGGGAAATTTATAGCACTAAATGCCCTCAAGAGAAAGCAGCAAAGATCTAAAATTGACACCCTAACATCACAATTAAAAGAATAGAGAAGCAAGAGCAAACAAATTCAAAAGCTAGCAGAAGGCAAGAAATAACTAAGATCAGAGCAAAACTGAAAGAGATGGAGACACAAAAAAACCTTTCAAAAAATCAATGAATCCAGGAGCTGGTTTTTCGAAAAGATCAACAAAACTGATAGACCCCTAGCAAGACTAATAAAGAAGAGACAACAATCAAATAGACGCAACACAAAATGATAAAAGGGATATCACCACCGATCCCACAGAAATACCATCAGAGAATACTATAAACACCTCTATGCAAATAAACTAGAAAATCTAGAAGAAATGGATAAATTCCTGGACATATACACTCTCCCAAGACTAAACCAGGAAGAAGTTGAATCTCTGAATAAACCAATAACAGGCTCTGAAATTGAGGTGACAATTAATAGCCTACCAACCAAAAAACGTCCAGGACGAGATGGATTCACAGCCGAATTCTACCAGAGGTACAAAGAGGAGCTGGTACCATTCCTTCTGAAACTATTCCAATCAATAGAAAAAGAGGGAATCCTCCCTAACTCATTTTATGAGGCCAGCATCATCCTGATACAAAAGCCTGGCAGACACACAAGAAAAAAAGAGAATTTTATACCAATGTCCCTGATGAACATCGATGCAAAAATCCTCAATAAAACACTGGCAAACCGAATCCAGCAGCACATCAAAAAGCTTATCCACCAAGATCAAGTTGGTTTCATCCCTGGGATGCAAGGATGGTTAAACATACGCAAATCAATAAACATAATCCATCACATAAACAGAAGCAACGACAAAAACCACATGATTATCTCAATAGATGCAGAAAAAGCCTTCATCAAAATTCAACAGCCCTTCATGATAAAAACTCTCAATAAACTAGGTATTGATGGAATATATCCCCAAACAATAAGAGCTATTTATGACAAATCCACAGCCAATATCATACTGAATGGGCAAAAACAGGGAGCATTCCCTTTGAAAACTGGCAGGAGACAAGGATGCCCTCTCTCACCACTCTTATTCAACATATTGGAAGTTCTGGCTAGGGCAATCAGGCAAGAGAAAGAAATAAAGGGAATTCAATTAGGAAAAGAGTAAGTCAAATTGTCCCCGTTTGCAGATGACATGATTGTATATTTAGAAAACCCCATCATCTCAGCTCAAAATCTCCTTAAGCTGATAAGCAACGTCAGCAAAGTCTCAAGATACAAGATCAATGGGCAAAAATCACAAGCATTCCTATACACCAATAATAGAGAGCCAAATCAGGAGTGACCTCCCATTCAAAATTGCTACAAAGAGAAGAAAATACCTAGGAATCAAACTTAGAAGGGACATGAAGGACCTCTTCAAGGAGAATTACAAACCACTGCTCAACGAAATAAAAGAGGACACAAACAAATGGAAGAACATTCCATGCTCATGGATAGGAAGAATCAATATTGTGAAAATGGCCATACTGTCCAAGGTAATTTATAGATTCAATGCCATCCCCATCAAGCTACCAATGACTTTCTTCACAGATTTGGAAAAAAACTACTTTAAAGTTCATATGGAACCAAAAAAGAGCTTGCATTGCCGAGGCAATCCTAAGCAAAAAGAACAAAGCTGGAGGCATCATGCTACCTGACTTCAAACTACACTACAAGGCTACACTAACCAAAACAGCATGGTACTGGTACCAAAACAGAGATACAGACCAATGGAACAGAACAGAGGCCTCAGAAACAACACCACACATCTACAACCATCTGATCTTTGACAAACCTGCAAAAACAAGCAATGGGGAAAGGATTCCCTATTTCATAAATGAGCTGGGAAAACTGGCTAGCTACATGTAGAAAGCTGACACTGGATCCCTTCCTTACACCTTATACAAAAGTAAATTCAAGATGGATTAAAGATTTAAATGTTAGGCCTAAAACCATAAAACCCCTAGAAGAAAACCTAGGCAATACCATTCAGGACATAGGCGTGGGCAAGGACTTCATGACTAAAACACCAAAAGCAATGGCAACAAAAGCCAAAATAGACAAATGGGATCTAATTAAATTAAAGAGCTTCTGCACAGCAAAAGAAACTACCATTAGAGTGAACAGGCAACCTACAGAATGGGAGAGAATTTTTGCAATCTACCCATCTGACAAAGGGCTAATATCCAGAATCTACAAAGAACTCGAATAAATTTAGAAGAAAAAAACAAACAACCCCACCAAAAAGTGCGCAAAGGATATGAAGACACTTTTCAAAAGCAGACCTCTATGCAGCCAATAAACACATGAAAAAATGCTCATCATCACTGGTCATCAGAGAAATGCAAATCAAAACCACAATGAGCTACCACCTCACACTAGTGAGAATGGTGATCATTAAAAAGTCAGGAAAACAACACATGCTGGGGAGGATGTGGAGAAATAGGAACACTTTTACACTGTTGGTGGGACTGTAAACTGGTTCAACCATTGTGTAAGACAGTGTGGCGATTCCTCAAGGATCTAGAACCAGAAATACCACTTGACCCAGCAATCCCATTACTGGGTATATACCCAAAGGATTATAAATCATGCTACTATAAAGACATATGCACATGTTTATTGCGGCACTATTCACAATAGCAAAGATTTGGAACCAACCCAAATGTCCATCAATGATAGACTGAATTAAGAAAATGTGGCACATATACACAATGGAATACTATGCAGCCATAAAAAAGGATGAGTTCATGTCCTTTTCAAGGACATGGATGAAGCTGGAAACGATCATTCTCAGCAAACTATCGCAAAGATAGAAAACCAAACCCCGCATGTTCTCACTCATAGGTGGGAACTGAACAATGAGAACGCTTGGACACAGGGCAGGGAACATCCCACACCGGGGCATGTTGGGGGGTGGGGGGCTGGGGGAGGGATAGCATTAGGAGAAATACCTAATGTAAATGACTAGTTGATCAGCAAACCAACATGTCACATGTATACCTATTTATCAAACCTGCACGTTGTGCACATGTACCCTAGAACTTAAAATATAAAAATAAATAAATAAAATAAAAAAGAGAAAAAAAAAAGAAAAACTAATTTAAAATTCATATGGAACCAAAAAAAGAGCCTGAATAGCTAACGTGATCCTAAACAAAAAAAACAAAGCTGGAGGCATCACAACATACCCAACTTCAAACTATACCACAATGCTACAGTGACCAAGACAGCATGGTACTGGTACAAAAACAGACACAGAGACCAACGAAACAGAATAGAGAGCCCGGAAATAATGCTATACACCTACGACCATATGATCTTTGACAAAGTCAACAAAAACAAGCGGGGAAAAGACTTCTTATTCAATATATTGTGCTGGGATAACTGGCTAGCCATATACAGAAGATTGAAACTGGACCCCACCTTTATACCATACACAAAAATCAATTCAAGATGGATTAAAGACTTAAGTGTAAAACCTAAAACTATGAAAATCCTGCAAGGTAACCTAGGTAATACCATTTGGGCACAGGCCCCAGCAAAGATTTCATGACAAAGGTGCCAAAAACAATTGCAACGAAACCAAACATTGACAAATGAGACTAAAGAGCTTCTGCACAGCAAAAGAAACAATCAACAGAGTAAACAGACAACCTACAGAATGGGAGAAGATATTTGCAAATTATGCATCCGACAAAGGTTTAGTATCCAGCATCTTAAGGAACTCATACAAATGAATAACCAAAACACAAACAACCCCATTAACAAGTGGGCAAAGAACATAGACATTTCAAAAGAAGACATACATGCAGCCTACAACCATATGAAAAAATGCTCAACATCACTAATTATCAGAGAAATTCAAATCAAAACCACAATGAGATACCATCTCATACCAGTCAGAATGGCCATTATTAATAAGCTAAAAAAAAAAAAAAACAGATGCTGGGGAGGGTGCAGAGAAAAGAGGACGCTTATATACTATTAGTGGGAATGTAAATTAGCTCAGACATTGTGGAAAGCAGTTTGGGCATTTCTCAAAGAACTTGAAACAGAATTGCCATTCAACCCAACAATCTCATTACTGGGTATATACTCAAAGAAATATAAATTGTTCTACTATAAAGACACATGCACATGTATGTTTGTCACAGCATTATTCACAATAGCAAAGACTTGGAATCAAACCAAATACCCATCAACGGTAGACTGGATAAAGAAAATGTGGTACATATACACTATGGAATACTACATAGCCATAAAAAAGAATGAGATGATATGCTTTGCAGCAAGATGGATGCAGCTGGAGGCCATTATCCTAAATGAAATAACACAGGAATAGAAAACCAAATACCACATTTCTCACCTATACAGGAGAGCTAAACATTGAGTACTTACAGACACTAAGAAGGGAACAATAGACAACAGGGCCTAGTTGAGGGTGAAGGGGGGGAGGATGGTAAGGATCAAAAAACTGCCTATCGAATACTGTATTTATTACCTGGGTGACGAAATAATCTGTACACCAAACCCCCAAGACACGCAATGTACCTATAAAACAACCCTGCACATGTACCTCTGAACCTAAAATAAAAGTTAAAAAAATTGTGGTGTATTGACATAATGACCTACTGTTCAGTAATGTAACAAAAAAATACAGAAATACATACTAACATCGAAGATTCTCACAGAATAATGCCGAGCGAAAGTACCAAGACACAAGAGTACCTACTACATGATCCCATTTCTATGAAATTCTAGAAAAGGCAAATCGAATCTATTTTTTTACCTAAAAAATGTTTTTTATAGATTTAGGGATACAAGTGTACTTGTGTTACATAGATACATTGCATTGATGAAGTCTGGGCTTTTACCGTACCTATCACCCAAATAGTGAACATTGTACTCAATAGGCAGTATTTCATCCCTCAACCCTCTCCCACCCTCTCACCTTTTGGAGTCTCCAGTGTCTATTATGCCACTCTGTATGTCCATGTGTACCCACTGTTTAGCTCCCACCTATAAATGAGAATGTGCAGTTTTTGACTTTGTTTTATAGCCATTTCACTTAGGATAATGGCCTCTAGCTCCATGCATGTTGCTGCAAAGGACATGAGCAAATATAATCTATTATAATGGAAAGCATATCAATGCTCATCAGCTTCTGGAGAGGTGGGAATTAACTGAAAAGGGCCTTGAGAGAATTTTTTGGGATGATGGAAATGTTCTATATTATGATTGTGGTGGTAATCATCAGGGTATATACATTTGTCAAAACTCATTGAACTGTACTTTTTTTTTTTTTTTTTTTTTTTTTTTTGAGAAGGAGTTTTGCTCTTGCTGCCCAGGCTGGAGTGCAATGGCGCGATTTTGGCTCACTGCATCCTCTGCCTCCTGGGTTCAAACGGTTCTCCTGTCTCAGCCTTCTGAATAGCTGGGATTACAGGCATGTGCCACCATACCCACGTAATTTTTTTGTATTTTTAGTAGAGACAGGTTTCACCATGTTGGTCTGGTCTCAAACACCTGACCTCAGGTGATCCGCCCACCTCGGCCTCCTAAAGTGCTGGGATTACAGGTATGAGCCACCGCGCCTGGCCTTAACTGTACATTTTAAATGTGTGTATTTTATGTAGGTAAATTATACCTCAATAAACTGCATTTTAAAATTCATCATCACTCTAGTTTGAAGAAAGTAGAATGCTGTCTAGAATAAAAATTCATTTTAAATGATATGAGATCCAATTTTAAGATGACTAGGCATCTAACAAAGTGTCTAGCATTTTCAGCAATAAATTACCTAATACCACTTGGGTAAAGTATAATGTTAAAATAACTCTTTGAAAATAACTCTTGAGGAAAATTGCTTTGTACCAAATTTCTAAGAGAAAAATCATGCTGTTTGTTCTTTAGAAAGAGAGACAGACAGACATACACACACATACACACGTTGCCTGTGATTTTAACAATTCTATGAGAGTGAAGATGTTAGCTTTAATTACCTCTTTTTTAACATCATCACTTGAACATTTAAACTTTTCCTAACTTTGCACACTCTATGAGGGCACTGTGGGGACACTTTAGGCAAAGGGAATACTGTCATCACCAACATGGAAGGAGTGAGTGTGAGAGCACACACCAGGGCTAGGAAGCTACACTGGTGCAACTCAGCTGGGGAGATAAAGACCAAGTGGCAGGAAAGGGCTTATCAACCACTGAAGTATTTCTTTTTTTTTTTTTAACTTTTATTTTAGGTCTGGGGATACATGTGAAGGTTTGTTACGTAGGTAAACTCATATCACAGAGGCTTGTTGAACAGATTATTTCATCACCCAGGTATTAAGTTCAGTACCCAATAGTTACCTTTTCTGCTTCTCTCCCTCCTCCCAAACTCCACCCTCAAGTAGACCCCAGTGTTTGCTGTTCATTTGTTTGTGTTCATGAGTTGTTAGCATTTAGCTCCCACTTATAAGTAAGAACATGCAGTATTTGGTTTTCATTCCTGCGTTTGTTTGCTAAGGTATAATACCCCCAGCTCCATCCATGTTCCCACAAAAGACATGAAGTATTTCAAGCTGGAGAATCCATGACCAAATCTGTACTGTTAGATCACTAGGATAGCACTCAGGGGATTAACTGCGGAGTAGGATGACAAGACTGGAAGGCAGAAGAATATAGATACAGGACCTCTGCTTGATCATGGTAAAACAGAGAAGGTCTACATTAAAGCAATGACATTGAGGCTGAATTAAATGAAATGTTTTGACTGTATTTAGAAGGACGAATCGATAGGATTTGGTCACTAATTGGATGTGGCATTAGGAGTGAGGGAGGATTCTAGAACGACTTTTGACTTGGACGTTCCATCTGAATAATTGTACCGTTCACCAAAAAGAAGAATACAAGAGGAAAAGCAGGGTTGGAGAGAAAAAAGATGACTTTATGTCTGCACATAATGAGTCTAAGGCACACATGTACATCCAAGAGAAGGTATTCAGCAAGCCAGATGAATATGTGGATGTGGAGTCAGGAATGGTCTGGGCTGGAGTCAGAGATCAGATAACAAAACTGAAAATAAAGTCTAAACCTGCACAAAATGAGGGCTAAAAATGGAACCCTGGATGGCCTCAACATTTTCATGAGTAGGCAGAAGAAGAGCATAAAAAAGTGATAGAAACTTGCATTTGGGATCATAGAAGGCTGTTTGATGAGGGTTCTGTGATAGTAGAAGTGGTCAGCAACCATCAAATGCTGAAAAGTCATCAAACAACATAAGAGAAATGTATTTATCAAGTAGGAAGTCACTGGTGACTTTTCTAAGAGCAGTTCCAAGACACCGCGGAAGATACAGCCAGAGCAGTGTTCCGAGGAGTGAGAAGTGAAGCAGAGAAAAGGCAATGTTCGGTATTATTTCAATGAGTTTGGCTATGAAAAAAAGGTGAATATTAGATCAGTAACAGAGGGGAAACCATTTTAAGGAAAAGTTTCGTTAGTCTGTTTTTATGGTGTAGCTTGGGCCTGTTTATCTGCTGCTGTTCCAAGATAGATGGGGCCGGGGAGGGTGACAAAGTAAAGGTGTCAAAGGGAATGTTATGGGATCCACAGAGAAAATAGTAGTGGCACTAGTCTTGGACAAGAGGAAGGGATCCTTTTTCACTGAACTGAGAGGGAAAGATTCATGTGCATATTGATAAGTGGTTGAGTGGGGGCGTGGTAAGAAGCAGATAAACTTAATGAACTGACAAAAGGTGAGATGCTCCGTTGAGAGGAATAGGGAGCTGATAATGTGAGTTTAAGGAGAACAGTGAAGGTTGGAAAAGGTACTGGTGAGAATGGAAAAGCTTTAATATCTTAGTAGTATAATTAGGGCCTCCACTTTTTAAAATTAATCTCACTCTATATATGAAGAAATGTTATAATTATTGCCACATAAAGAGATTCTGAATACATATTGCTTTCTATAAAACAACATTTCTTGGCTTCCATGTAATGATACTTCTAATTACCTCCTAAGGAAGACATAATCTTTGAATTCTTCTAATAACAAGAATGATGGACTTTTAATGCCCAACACATTTATGTGATCATTGTAAGGATTAAGAAATGGAAGCTCTAGCCTTGGAGCAATGTTCCTTCAACATTACATTAACTGACCTAATCTAAGAGTCTAACTCCAAAAAATCTAAGCATATTGGCATTAGGCACTGTCACGTTTACATATGAAAGCATTCTATTTTAAACTACGACCCATGATCTATCTTTACAATTTTAAATTGTAAGCTACACCTTTCATGTCAAATTTTCCAAAGGCTTGCATAACAAGCATCTGAAAAAAAAAATCTCATAAATGCTCCCTAGTGGGAAAACTGCACATGCAACTACCTGTTTATATATGCAGTAACTTGAATTATACATGAAAACTCCACATGGATGCCCAGAATCAGCACTGACAAATTCAAGAAGTATATTAATTTTTTTGGATGTATTTAGTAGCAGATCATAAGAAAAATCTGTTCTTTATACTGGGTTTTCTTTAAAAAATCTGCTAGTTGGAATCTTCTATTTCAAGGAATCTACTCTTCCCAGGAAAAATAATTTGTAATAAATATTAATCTTATACATTAAAAATGAGAAACAAAACTTTAAAAAATCCTTGGAAATTCCACATTTAGATCTTTTAAAGAGCCTATAAGACTGTACAATTTCCCTATTCTATAAAACTTAAGAGTCATATTGAAAGTAAAATTTAAATGATAAATGTCAGTTGCAAAAGTTATCACCTTTTCATTTGAATGCTTGACTTCTATTGGATAATTCTCTTCCAAGAGACCTTCTTGGGAAAAAGAGGTGACAGCCAACTCATTGCCTAATTGATTTAGGAACAGTGCCCAGGGAGACAGTCCAATTAAGTTTACAAGCTGGCAATTAGCAGGAAGCCCTCTAAATCCCTACACTGAGAGCCTGTTTACTTTAGTAAGAAGGCAAATGTGCTAGAGATAGGAAGAGAAAGCTGTGCTTTTTGCAAAGCTGTTGTGAGTAGGCCCACAAGGGAGGGCTGAAGAAAAGCTAGGTGTACATGGGCAGAAAGCCTTCTGTTTGACAGGTAACTGGGTAATTTAGATGGTGAAAGGAGAGATTGAGAGAGAGAGAGAAAGAAGGGCGGGGGGCGGGAAGAGAGAGAGTGTGTGAGAGAGAGCATGAGTGCATGCATGTGTGTGTGTTTTAACAGACACGCAAAACATCAAACATCCACTTTAATTAGTGTTGTGTATGGAGACATACAACTGTTAAACATGTAGTTAGGCAAAGTATAACTGGATTATCTCATGATAAATGAGACTCCAAACATTTTTTTCTTGAACAATATTAACATTATGAATAGATTTAGCTGCATTTTTATTATGTGAAAAGAACATAGGTCTCACATTGTATGCATTATATCTTTCAGGTAAATCGAATCATGTTCACTAGATTTATTTCATGTATTCAACTTCAGAGACAAGCAGCTCCATGAAAAAAAACAAAGTAAATTGAAAGCTATTTAACAAACACTACAATGTCTTTAAAAACCTAACTTTGTGTCACAGAGCCAAATTCCATAAAGGGTTTTAAAATGTATTTACCTTTCTATGTTTTCAAGTAGCCATAATGTACATTAATTAAAATTTATTTTTTACATCTAAGTGAGGTTCTCTCAAGAATGTTAAATTGTAGAAATCTACCTAAAGTATATCATATATTTCAGGGCACAGCTAGTAATGCAAAGCTACAATAGGCAAGTGAATCATCATAATAAAATTTTATTTTAAAGTCTCTTGGTTGATACATAAAAATCAACTGGAAATGGATTAAAGACTTAAATATAAAACCCAAAAGTATAGAAATCCTGGAAGACAGCTAGGCAATACTATCCTGGACAACAGGCAAAGAGTTCATGACAAGGACGCCAAAAGCAATTACAACAAAAGAAACTATGCATAGAGTAAACAGACAACCTACAGAATGGGAGAAAATATTTGTAAACTGTGTCTGACAAACGTCTAATATCCAGCATCTATAAGGAACTTAAACAAACTTACAAGAGAAAAACAAACAAACCCATTAAAAAGTAGGCAAAGCCAAAGTAATTTACAGATTCAATGCTATTCCCATAAAACTACCATTGACATTCTTCACAGAATTAGAAAAAATTACTTTAAATTTCATATGGAACCAAAAAGGAGCCCATACAGCCAAGACAATCCTAAGCAAAAAGAACACGCTGGAGGCATCACACTACCTGACTTCAAACTATACTAAAGTCTACAGTAACCATAACAGCATGGTACTGGTACCAAAACAAATATATAGACCAATAGAACAGAAAGAAGAGACACCTCAGAAATAACACCACACATCTACAACTATCTGATCTTCAACAAACCTGACACAAAAACAAGCAATGGGGAGAGGATCCCCTATTTAATAAATGGTGCTGCGAAAACTGGCTAGCTATATGCAGAAAACTGAAACTGACCCCTTCCTTACACCTTACACAAAAATTAACTCAAAATGGATAAAGGACTTAAATGTAAAACCCCAAATCATAAAAACCCGAGAAGAAAACCTAGGTAATACCATTCAGGACACAGGCATGAGCAAAGACTTCATGACGAAAAAACCAAAAGCAATTGCAACAAAAGCCAAAACTGACAAATGGGATCTAATTAAATTAAAGAGCCTCTGCACAGCCAAAGAAACTATCATCAGAGTGAACAGGCAAACTACAGAATGGGAGAAAATTTTTGCAATCTACCCATCTGACAAAGGTCTAATAAATATACAGAATCTATAAGGAACTTAAACAAATTTATAAGAACAAAACAAACAACCCCATCAAAAAGTGGGCAAAGGATACGAACAGACACTTCTCAGAAGAAGACATTTATGCAGCCAACAAACATGAACAAAAGCTCATCATCACTGATCATTAGAGAAATGCAAATCAAAACCACAATGAGATACATCTCACATCAGTTCAGAATGGTGATTATTTAGAAAGTCAAGAGGCCAGGTGTGGTGGCTCACACTTGTAATCCCAGCACTTTGGGAAGCTGAGGCAGGCAGATCACTTTAGGTTGAGACCAGCTCAAGACCACTTGAGGCTGGTTTGAGACCAGCCTGGGCAACATGGTGAAACTCTGTCTCTACTAAAAATATAAAAATTAGCCAGGCGTGGTGGCACATGCCTGTAATCCCAGCTACTCAGGGGGCTGAGGCAGGAGAATCGCTTGAACCCAGGAGGTGGAGGTTGCCGTGAGCTGAGATCACACCACTGCACTCCAGCCTGGGTGACAGAGGGAGACTCTGTCTCAAAAATAAAAAAAGTCAAGAAACAATAGATTCTGGTGAGGCTGTGGAGAAATAGGAACACTTTTACACTGCTGGGCATGTAAATTAGTTCAACCATTGTGGAAGACAGTGTGGTGATTCCTCAAGGATCTAGAACCAGAAATACCATGTTACCCAGCAATCCCATTACTGAGTATATACCCAAAGGAATATAAATCATTCTACTATAAAGACACATGCACACGTATGTTTATTACACAACTATTTATGATAGCAAAGACATGGAACCAACCAAATGCCCATCAATAATAGACTGAATAAAGAAAATGTGGAATATACACCATGGAATACTATGCAGCCATAAAAAAGAATGAGATCATGTCCTTTGCCGGGACATGGATGAAGCTGGAAGCCATCATCCTCAGCAAACTAACACAGGAAAAGAAAACCAAACATCACATTTTCTCATTCATAAGTGAGAGTTGAACAATGAGAATACATGGACACAGGGAGAGGAACAACACACACAAGGGCCTGTTGGGGGTGGGGGGCAAGGAGAGGGAGAGCATTAGGACAAATACCTAAGGCACACAGGGCTTAAAACCTAGATGACAGGTTGATAGGTGTAGCAAACCACCACAGCACATGTATACCTACGTAACAAACTTGCACGTTCTGCACATGTATCCTGGAACTTAAAGTAAAATAAAAATAAAAATGGCAAAGGACATGAACAGACACTTCTCAAAAGAAGACATACATGCAGCCAAGAAGCATATGAAAAAAAGCTCAGTATCACTGATTATTAGAGAAATGCAAACTAAAACCACAATGAGATACCATCACACACCAGTCAGAATGGCTATTTTTTTTTTGAGACGGAGTCTTGCTCTGTCACCCAGGCTGGAGTGCAGTGGCACGATCTCGGCTCACTGCAAGCTCTGCCTCCCAGGTCCACACAGAATGGCTATTATTAAAAAGTAAAAAAATAACAGATGCTGGCAAGGTTGTGGAAAAAAGGGAATGCTTATGCACTGTGAGGGGGGAGTGTAAATTAGTTCAATCATTGTGGAAAGCAATACAGCAATTCCTCAAAGAGCTAAAAGCAGAACTACTATTTGACCTAGGAATCCCATTATTGGGTATATATCCAGAGGAATATAAATCATTCTGCCATAAAGATACATGCACACAAATGTTTGTTGCAGCACCATTCACAATAGTAAAGACACAGAATCAACCTAAATGCCCGTCAATCACAGATTGGATAAAGAAAATGTGGTACACTGTGGAATACCATGCAGCCATTAAAAAGAACGAGGTAATGTCTTTTGCAGGAACTTGGACGGGGCTGAATGCCATTATCCTTAGCAAATTAATGCAGAAACAGAAAACCAAATACCGCATGTTCTCACTTATAAGTGGGAGCTAAATGACAAGAACTTATGAACACAAAGAAGAAAAAAACAGACACTGGGGTCTACTTGAGGGAGGAGGATATGAGGAGGGCGAGAAGCAGAAAAGATAACTATTGGGTACTGGGCTTAATACCTGTGTGATGAAATAATATGTACAACAAACCCCCATGACACATTTACCTATATAACAAATCTGCATGTGTACCCACAAACCTACATAAAAGTTAAAAAAAAATTCTCTTGGTTGAAACGGGCTACATTAATATATAATTTTATAGCTATTAACTTATCAACATCTATAAAAATATCTATCCTTTTGAATATTTTTATCCAAAAGAGAAACTAAAATAAAGTTATACAGGTATCTTCAGCAAATTCTAACTAAATATCTGCTTTCTTTTAAAACACTTGCTTCACACAATTCCAGTCTGGGAAGCAACAGACACCAATAATCTGAAATAATTTTTATAGAAAAGTTATTCCATTCCTACAACACAGAATTTTTCAATGGACAAAGTAAGTCCTTTTCAAATATTCACATGTCCATTTCTTAAGGAATTATTTAGTAGTGTAGTTTATTTTAGAGCATATCAAATGTAAAAGGGCTTTTGAAGCATCATGATTGCCAATTAGTGCAATTTCCAAATTATTCAATATCTAGTGTTCCTTTGGCAGTTAGAAAGTCATCCACAAAAGGAAACTATATGGATATTTGCAAGGCAAACATATTTATGGGATGATAAATAGAAAAATCTATATTCTAAGAATAGTTTTATTGCCTTAATTATGTCACTATCATAAACATTTTAATTTACTTACTCATCACTTTCCTTGACTTACCTAGTTTAAACAACAGCACACCCAAAGGTCCTCTTTCAAACCTGAGGAAGAGGAGATCATAGATATCACTACCTTCACCCTTCTGAGAAACAACCTGAGGAGCTATCCATTGTATTTGAACAAGACTGCTGGAGGCATCAAATAATTTATTGAATTGCAGAGTCTCCCTGGGTAAGCGGTCTTCAGCCAATAGTTGGATGTTAATAGGGGATAGAGCCATATCAAAAATTTGCAACTCCCCTTGGTTGCTGCCAACTAGCAGAATGGCACCACTTGGGTGGCAGCTTATTAACGAAGGCAAAAAAAGTTCAGTCTGTGTTAAGAGAGTCACTCTACGGTGAGTTTCATAAAGAATTAGCGAAGAATCTTCACAGCCCAGAATCAGTTTGTCTTCAGTAACATTCCTGCAGCAACTGATGGCCTTTGACTTTAGTGGTATTCTGGTGACTGACACACACTGGATTTTATTCCGAATGCATTCATAGATGCAGCTGTCAGCCATGGGCTCTTTGTCTACACTTATGGAGTGCTCCACTGTGAACACCTGATAAGGCTGTCTGGTGCCAAAGCGAACATCCAGTGGGTCCCATTCTGTGCGGACAGAACTCAGAACCTGTTAAGAAATATATCAAGTACATTCAGATAAACTTTGGTTTTTCTTCAACTTCACACCTAGGCCTGCATATTTATTCAGAAACCTATTAAAGAACATCAATTACTATATTAAACATCAGCAACATATAAGTATATAAAGTATATATAGCACATCTATCTCATACAGCACATATATAAATATATATAGTGACACAGTGAGATCCTGTCTTAAAAAAATAAAAAATATACATATAGCACAGCTGCAAGAATTAAACTATAAGATTTTAACTTTAACAATTTGTTTTGGAAGGCCTGTAAATCACTTTAAATATGTCCCACAGTACATAAAAACTAAGAAAGTCAGCTTTTAGTAATATAATATGGCTAGCAGAATATCTTAAAAAGTTAAAAAGAATGAATAAGAACTTACCAACACAAAGTTGGACTTTAAATAATTAGTTAATCTCCTTCAACCTACCACCCTTGTCAATTCTGCAATTATTGCTAAATTGTTTATAAGACATATATTCCTAATTAGTAGGGCTGGTTAGACAAAGGAAAAAACTTTAGAACCCTGTTAACAATCTTGTGGAAATATTTTACTATCAGAAAGGATATAAAGGAATTCTAAGTAGACAAGTGACCAATAGAAAGAAATAATGTAATGTACTAGTTTTAAAATAAACATTAAAAAATTAAGACCTAGTATATATAGTCGGTCCTTGAACAACATGAGTTTGAACTGTAGGGTCCACTTATAGGTGGATGTTTTTCAACCAAATGCAAATAGAAAATACAGTATTCCCAGTATGTGGGAAATCTATGTAAACAGAGGGCTGACTTTTCATATACTTGAGTTCCACAAGGCTAAGTATATGCAGATTTTGGTATACTGTGTGTGTGTGTGTGTGTGTGTGTGTGTGTGTGTGTGTGTGTTGGTGGGGGTGGTCCTGGAACCGATCATCCACATATATCGAGGGACAACTGCAATATGATTTGTCAATCCTGGTGGAGTAAAATTTTAAAAGCATCTTTGGTGTAGAAAGGAAAGGCTATCTACCAACCTGGAACACAATGCAGAAGAACATCAAATAAAACAACAGGCCATCCACTTTATTCATATGTAAATGACGGGAGTCCAAGAACCAGGAGAGTGGTGTTAAAGAAGGTCAGACCCGGAAATATTAAAAAACATGTATCTACACATTAAAATGTTATAGAACTGTACATCCCCCAGAAAAGGTGCATGTAAAATCTGATGAAATCCATCTAAGGTCTGCACCTGAGTTAACAGTATAGTAACAAGGTCATTTTCCTGTATTTGACAGTGTATTGCAGTAATGTAAGATGTCACTGGGGAAACTGGGGGAAAGTACAGAAAGAGCATTTACTGTACTGTTTAGCAATTTCATGTGAGTCAAACTATTTCAAGATTAAAAGTCATTTTTTAAAAAAGCACATAGAGCTGTGTGGCAGAGTGCTGGATTGGGGAGGGTTGGGGAGTTCATGTGACTTAAAAAAAATCCATCCTACACCTTATCACCAAATTAATCTTCCTAAACTAAATGCTTTTGCCTTTACTCCACTCTTCAGATCGTTCAGTGGCTACCCACTGACTAATACGTTAAATTTTTATTCCTTTGCCTGGAACATAAACTATCATAGGATCCATATCCAACTCCTTCCCTCCCTCACACTCTTTTTGCTGCAGTCATTTTCTTTTTTGTCCAATAAATATTTGAATATGAGCCACGTGCCAGGCACTGGTTCTGGGGGCCAGGGATACGACAGTGCGTAAAATCTTCTCGATCAGGGGCATACACTTGTAAAGGAGAAAAAGTAATATATTTCCCTCCTATCACAAGGTTCGTAGCTGACCCCCCATAACAAAAGACAGATTAATAAGAGAAAAGCTTAACAATTTTATGTAACCAAAGTTTTATGCAACACAGGTGCCTTCAGAAATGAAGACCCAAAGAACCAGGGAAAACTGTTTATTTTCTGCTTAGGTTTGATAAAGAATGGATAGTCATGTAGAAGTATGAGTGGACAAAAAGCAGATATGACCTAATGTACTGAGGGGAACTTAGCAAGTCCTATTTGTTCAGATTTTTCTCTGTGTCTCTGTGTACTCATTCCTTTCCTCCATGTATAGGGCAGACACTTGTCACATGAGGGTCTTATGATCTACTTTTAGGTCAGAGAATTCTTTTCATGGCTTCAGGGGAGAAAGGTGGAAGGATGTCAGAGAAAGAGAATGACAAAGACAAAGGGACCTTTCTGCTTCTGTGGTCTTCTCAATTTCCTTTAGCTTTAAACATTCAGTATGCCAAAAATGCTGTATTTGGGGGTAGCACTTTCCACACACCATCACACCCTAATAGCAAAAACAAAGGCAATAATAATAAAAGCATATAGATATCCTAAACACTATGAAGTAAAATAAAGCAAAGTACAGGGAATAGGAAGTGGCTGGAGTGGGGCTCGGGGTGTGATACAGAGAGATCAAGACAGACCTCTCTGATAAAGGTAACCTGAAAGAGGCGTGAGCCATGCAGCCATGTGGGAAAGGAGAGCTTCAGGCAGAGGAAACAAGCCCTGAGGTGGAATCTCTATTGGCCAGATCAAGGAGACTAATATAGCTAGAGAAGGGGAAGCAAGGAAGAAAGTCATGGGAAATGGGAATTGAGGCACAGGGAGGATATTGTGTGATAGCTTGTAGGCCACTAGGGACTTAGACTTTTTCTCTAAATCAGATGAGAAGCTGTAAGTTTTGAACAAAGGAGGGACATGATCTGCTTTGCAAATTCCAGTATTATCTCCTACAGTCTCCCCTCCGGGACTCCTACTCCAAGTTCAAACTAAACCTGCCCCACATTTTCCCTGCTCTATAACTTCATTCATGCCTTTTGCCTGAAATCCACAATCTTCACCTACACACTCTGTTTGTCCTACCAACCATACTTAACTAACCGTACTTACATATATGCTACACCAAAAGTATCCTCGTTTCTTGAATTCCTTCTAGCTGGATGGCATCTTTAAAAAAATGATGTCTTAAATATTTTACACTTTTTTGTACCTGTGTAGCAGCTAGCCAAAAACTGTGCTGCTAGGAAGTTTCTTAAACTATGAATTAAAAGAAAATTGTAACGCTGGTTGAAATATCATACTTCCAGAAAGCTTACAGATTTATAAAGGAAGCCTTAGGGCAGATGATTGAGAGGCCAGGTGATGTCAAGTAGAGCCTGTACTCACAAAGAGGCAGCCTAAAAGAAGGGGCCCAAACAGATGGCAGTCTTGGACTTGAACAAGTTACGTTCATGATCCAGAAAAAAGGATCCCAGGCCTCCTTGTTTCCAAAGTTTGTGAGGCGCTCTCTAATAGGCTCTGTAGTTTCACCAAGAAAACAGGGTAAAAAGTAGAGGTGGATGGGAGGCAGATCTAGAGTGCACCTCCAGACAGAGGAGTATGTGGAGGCTCGCACTGTGAATTTTAGCCCAGATAGACTGCAAGAACAAACCAGCAGTCCTGAGAAGAGCCACAGACTCTCTGAAGGAAGCAGACTGCTCCTGCAGGACCCAGGAGACACCCCAAATACTGTGAGTGCCCCAACTGCGGAAGTGGGAAAGGGAGAGCCTCGTCTCCTGAACACACCCCCAGAATGGAGAAACTGAAGGTCTATTTGCAGGAGAGGTTTCTGACCTTAACTGGAGGTGAGTCAATTTAGAGGGTGGAGCAAAATACAGGGGTAGTGGAAGCAGCAAAAAGGCCCTGGGAGCTCACTATGTCCCCAAGCAGGCCATTCCTACCTGGTACCATAGGGATCCATTGAGGGGGTGGCCAGAGGAAAGACGGGTAAAACTCCATAGGGAGAAGGAAATCTCTAGCTGAACTGTATAACAATTTGAACGGGACAAGAAGCCTCCTGGACATCTGGGATGCAAACTCCACAGGCAAGGGGAGAAGCAAGCCCTTTTCTTTCACAGCTAGGAGGCAGGTAGCCTTGGGCAAGTTTTCAAGCCTGGCTCGCCCACTGCCTGGAAACAGACTTGGGACTGTTGTGTGGGGCAGTGAGAGTGAGACAGGCCCTCTGGTTTGTGTGGAACTGGGTAAGGCCTGTGACTGCCGGCTCTCCCCAACTTCCCTGACAACCTGCATGACTCAGCAGAAGCAGCCATAATCCTCCTAGGTACACAAATCCAGTGACCTGGGAATCTCACCCCCCTCCCCCACAGCAGCCACAGCAACACCCACCCAAGGAGAGTCTGAGCTCAGACACACCTAGCCCTGCTCCCACCTGATGGTCCTTCCCTACCCACCCTGGTAGTGGAAGACAAAGGGCATATAATCTTGGGAGTTCTACGGCCCTGCTCACCGCAGTTCCCTCTCCATACTACCACGGCTGATGCTCTCTGGAAAGCGCCACCTCCCGGCAGGAGGCCAACGACCACTAAAATAAAGCATTAAACCACCAAAGCTAAGAACCCTCACAAAGTCCACTGCATCCCCTGCTACCTCCACCAGAACAGGCACTGGTATCCATGGCTGAGAGACCCATAGATGGTTCACATCACAGGACTCTGTGCAGACAACCCCCAGTACCAGACCGGAGCCAGGTAGACTTCCTCGGTGGCTAGACACAGAAGAGAGACAACAATCACTGCAGTTTGGCTCACAGGAAGCCACATCCATAGGAAAAGGGGGAGAGTACTACATCAAGAGAACACCCAGAGGGACAAAAGAATCTGAACAACAGCCTTCAACCCTAGACCTTCCCTCTGACAGAACCTACCCAAATGAGAAGAAACCAGAATACCAACTCTGGTAAGAGGACACAACAAGGCTCTTTAGTACCCCCAAAAGATCACACTAGTTCACTAGCAATGGATCCAAACCAAGAAGAAATCCCTGATTTACCTGAAAAAGAATTCAGGAAGTTAGTTATTTAGCTAATCAGGGAGGGACCAGAGAAAGGTGAATCCTAATGTAAGGAAATTTGAAAAACGATAGAAGTGAAAGAAGAAATATTCAAGGAAATAGATAGCTTAAAGAAAAAACAATGAAAAATTCAGGAAACATTGGAAACACTTACAGAAATGCAAAATGCTCTGGAAAGTCTCAGCAATAGCATTAACAAGTAGAAGAAAGAAATTCAGAGCTAGAAGACAAAGTCTTCCAATAAAGGCAAAGAAAAAAGAATAAGAAAATATGAACAAAGCCTCCAAGAAGTCTGCGATCACATTAAATGACCAAACCTAAGAATAATTGGTGTTCCTGAGGAAGAAGAGAATTCGAAAAGTTTGGAAAACATAATTGGGGGAATAATCAAGGAAAACTTCCCCAGCCTTGCTAGGGACCTAGACATCCAAATACAAGAAGCACAGAAAACATCTGGGAAATTCATCGCAAAAAGATCATTGCCTAGGCACATTGTCATCAGGTTATCCAAAGTTAAGACGAAGGAGGGAATTTTAAGAGCTGTGAAACAGAAGCACCTGGTAACCTAAAAAGGAAAACCTATCAGATTAACAGCAGATTTCTCAGCAGAAACCCTACAAGCTAGAAGGTATTGGGGTCCTATCTTCAGCCTCCTTGAACAAAACAATTATCAGTCAAGAATTTTGTATCCATTAAAACTAAGCATCATATTTGAACGAAAGATAACAGTCTTTTTCAGACAAACAAATGCTAAGATAATTTGCCACTACCAAGCAACCACTACAAGAACTGCTAAAAGGAGCTCTAAATCTTGAAACAAATCCTGGAAACACATCAAAACAGAACACCTTTAAAGCATAAATGACACAGGACCTATAAAACAAAAATACAACTTATAAAGCAAAACAATAAACAAAAAACCAAAAGTACACAGGCAACAAATAGCACTGTGAATGCAAGGGTACCTGACATTTCAGTACTAACGTTGAATGTAAACGGCCTAAATGCTCCACTTAAAAGATACAGAACTACAGAATGGGTAAGAACTCACCTACCAACCACCTGCCACCTTCAGGAGACTCATTTAACACATAAGGACTCACATAAACTTCAAGTAAAGGGATGGAAAAAGGCATTTCATGCAAATGGACACCAAAAGTGAGTAGGGATAGCTATTCTTTTTTTTTTTTTTTTTTGAGACAGAGTCTTGCTCTGTCGCCCAGGCTGGAGTGCAGTGGCGCAATCTCGGCTCACTGCAAGCTCCGCCTCCCGGATTCATGCCATTCTCCTGCCTCAGCCTCTCCGAGTAGCTGGGACTACAGGCGCCCGCCACCACGCCCGGCTAATTTTTTGTATTTTTTTAGTAGAGACGGGGTTTCACCATGGTCTCGATCTCCTGACCTCGTAATCCGCCCGCCTCGGCCTCCCAAAGTGCTGGGATTACAAGCGTGAGCCACCGCGCCCGGCCGGGATAGCTATTCTTATATCAGACAAAATAAACTTTAAAGCAACAGCAGTTAAAAGAGACAAAGAGGGACGTTATATAATGGTAAAAGACCTTGTCCAACAGGAAAATATCACAGTCCTAAACATATATGCACTTAACACTGGAGCTCTCAAATTTATAAAACAATTACTAATTGACCTAAGAAATGAGATAGATAGCAACACAATAATAGAGGGGGACTTCAATACTCCACTGACAGCACCATACAGGTCATCAAGACAAAAAGTGAACAAAGAAAAAATGGATTTAAACTATACTTTGGAACAAATGACTTAACATACAGAATATTTCATCCAACAACCGCAGAATACACATTCTATTCAACAACACATGGAACCTTCTCCAAGATAAACCACATGACAGTCCATAAAATGAACCTCAATAAATTGAAGAAAATTGAAATATCAAACACTCTCTCAGACCACAGTAGAATAAAACTAAAATCAACTCCAAAAGGAACCTTCAAAACCTTGCAAATACATGGAAATTTAATAACCTGCTCCTGAATAAGCATTGGGTCAAAAACGAAGTCAAGATGGAAATTAAAAAAATTCTTCGAACTGAACGACAATGACACAACCTACAAAAACCTCTGGGATACAGCAAAGGTGGTGCTAAGAGGAAAGTTCATAGCCCTAAACACCTACATCAAAAAGACTGAAAGAGCAGAAACTGACATTCTAAAGTCACCTCAAGGAATTACAGGAACAAGAACAAACCAAACCCAAACCCAGCAGAAGAAAGGAAATAACCAAGATCAGAGCAAAACTAAAAGAAATTTAAACAAACAAAAATACAAAAGATAAATGCTGGTGCTTTGAAAAGATCAATAAAAGTGATAGACCATTAGCAAGATTAACCAAGAAAAGAAGAGAGAAAATCCAAATAAACCTCACTAATAAATAAAAAAGGAGACATTACAACTGATACCACTGAAATACAAAAGATCATTCAAGGCTACTGTGAACACCTTTACACACATAATCTAGAAAACCTAGAAGAGAAGGAAAAATTCCTGGAAAAATACAACCCTCCTAGCTTAAGTCAGGAAGAATTAGATACCTTGAACAGACCAATAACAAGCAGTGAGATTGAAATGGTAATTTAAAAATTACCAACAAAAAAATGTCCAGGATCAGATGGATTCACAGCAGAATTCTAACAGACATTCAAAGAAGAATTGGTACCAATCCTTTTGATACTACTCCACAAGATAGAGAAAGAAAGAACCTTCCCTACTTCATTCTATGAAGCCAGCATCACCCTAATACCAAAACCAGGAAAGGACATAACCAAAAAAGAAAACTACAGACCAGTATCCTTGATGAACATTGATGCTAAACTCCTTAACAAAATAATAGCTTACTGAATCCAACAACACATCAAAAAGGTAATCCACCATGATCAAGTGGGTTTCATACCAGGGATGCAGGGATGGTTTAACATATGCAAGTCAATAAATGTGATACACCACATAAACAGAATTAAAAACAAAAATCACATGATCATCTCAATAGATACAGAAAAAGCATTCAACAAAATCTAGCATCCCTTTATGATTAAAACTCTCAGCAAAATTGGCACACAAGGGACATACCTCAATGTAATAAATGCCATCTATGACAGTCCCACAGCCAACATAATACTGAATGGGGAAAAGTTGAAAGTATTCCCTCTGAAAACTGGAACAAGACAAGGATGCCCACTCTCACCACTCCTCTTCAACATAGTACTGGAAGTCCTAGCCAGAGTAGTCAGGTAAGAGAAAGAAATAAAGAGCGACCAAATTGGTAAAGAGGAAGTCAAACTGTCACTGTTTGCTGACAACATGATCATTTACCTTGAAAACCCTAAGTACTCCTCCAGAAAGCTCCTAGAACTGATAAAAGAATTCAGCAAAGTTTCTGTCTACAAGATTAATGTACACAAATCAGTAGTTCTATACAACAGCATCCAAGCAGAGAATCAAATCAAGAACTCAACCCCTTTTATAATAGCTGCAAAAAAAAAAATGCTTAGGAATATACCTAACCAAGGAGTCGAAAGATCTCTACAAGGAAAATTATAAAACACTGCTGAAAGAAATCATAGATGACACAAACAAATGGAAACACATCCCATGCTCATGGATGGGTAGAATCAATGTTGTGAAAATGACCATACTGCCAAAAGCAATCTACAAATTCAATCCAATCCCCATCAAAATACCACCATCATTCTTCATGGAATCAGAAAAACAATTCTAAAATTCATATGGAACCAAAAAAGAACCCACATAGCCAAAGCCAAGATTAAGCAAAAAGAACAAATTTGGAGGCATCACACTACCTGATTTCAAACTATCACCAAAAAAGCATGGTACTGGTATTAAAATAGGCACACAGGCCAATGGAACAGAATAAAGAATCCAGAAATAAACCCAAATACTCCAACTGATCTTCGACAAAGCATACAAAAACATACAGTTGGAAAAGGACACCCTATTCAACAAATGATGCTAGAATAATTGGCTAGCCACATGTAGAAGAGTGAAACTGGATCCTCATCTCTCACCTTATACAAAAATCAACTGAAGATGGATTAAGGACCTAAACCTAAAACCTGAAACTATAAAAATTCTAGAAGATAACATTGGAAAAACCCCTCTGGACATGGGCTTAGGCAAGGATTTCATGACCAAGAACCCGAAAGCAAATGCAATAAAAACAAAGATAAGGCCAGGCATGGTGGCTCACACTTGTAATCTCAGCACTTTGGGAAGCTGAGGCGAGTGGATCATGAGGTCAGGAGATTGAGACCATCCTGCCTAACGTGGTGAAATCCCGTCTCTACTAAAAATACAAAAAAATTAGCCAGGTGTGGTGGTGGGAGCCTGTAGTCCCAGCTACTCAGGAGGCCGAGGCAGGAGAATGGTGTGAACCTGGGAGGTGGAGCTTGCAATGAGCCAAGATCCAGCCTGGGCTACAGAGCGAGACTCTGTCTCAAAAACTAAAACAAAAACACAAAGATAAATAGCTGGGACTTAATTAAACAACAGAGCTTTTGCAAAGAACAAAAGGAACAGTCAGCAGAGTAAACAGACAACCCAGTGGGAGAAAATCTTCACTATCTGTACATCTGACAAAGGATTAATATCTAGAATCTACAAAGAACTCAAACAAATCAATAAGAAAAAAACAAACATAAAAAATGATGAGTTCATGTCCTTTGTAGGGACATGGATGAAACTGGAAACCATCATTCTCAGTAAACTATCGCAAGGACAAAAAACCAAACACCGCATGTTCTCACTCACAGGTGGGAATTGAACAATGAGAACACACGGACACAGGAAGGGGAACATCACACTCCGGTGACTGTTGTGGGGTTGGGGAGGGGGGAGGGACAGCATTAGGAGATATACCTAATGCTAAATGATGAGTTAACGGGTGCAGCACACCAACATGGCATATGGATACATATGTAACAAACCTGCACATTGTGCACATGTACCCTAAAACTTATAGTAACAATTTTAAAAAATTAAAAAAGAAAAAAGAAAAAAACAAACAATCCCATTAAAAAAAGTGGGCTAAGGAATGGACAATTCTCAAAAGAAGATACAGAAATGGCCAACAAACATATGAAAAAATGCTCAACATCACTAATGATCAGGGAAATGCAAATCAAAACCACAGTGCAATAATACCACTTTACTCCTTCAAGAATGCCATAATCAAAACATAAAAAAACAGTAGATGTTGGCATGGATGCAGTGATCAGAGAACACTTCTACGCTGCTGTTGGGAACGTAAACTAGTACAGCCACTATGGAAAACAGTGTGGAGATTCCTCAAAGAACTAAAAGTAGAACTACCATTTGATCCAGCAATCCCACTACTGGGTATCTACCCAGAGGAAAAGAAGTCATTATATTAACAAGATACTTGCATAGGCATGTTTACAGCAACACAATTCACAATTGCAAAGTCGTGGAACAAACCCAAATGCCCATCAATCAACAAGTGGATAAAGAAACTGATATACACACACACACACACACACACACACATATATATACACACACACATATATACACACACACACATATATACACACACACACATATATACACACACACATATATACACACACACACATATATACACACACACACATATATACACACACACATATATATACACACACACACATATATACATATATGATGGAATACTACACAGCCATAAAAAGGAATGAATTAACAGTATTTGCAGTGACCTGGATGAGATTGGAGACTATTATTCTAAGTGAAGCAACTCAGGAATGGAAAACCAAAAATCATATGTTCTCACTGATATGTGGGAGCTAAGTTATAAAGATGCAAAGGCCTAAGAATGATACAAAGGACTGTGGGGACTTGGGGGAAGGAGAAGGAGGGGGCAAGGGATAAAAGACTACAAATATGGTGCAGTGTATACTGCTTGGGTGATGGGTGCACCCAAAGCTCCCAAATCATCACTAAAGAACTTACTCATATAACCAAATACCACCTTTACCCCAATAAGTTATGGGAAAATAATAAAAAGGGGAGTAAGACCATGGACTTATGTACTCCCTTTCCCCAGCTGCCAATCCTAGATTACTCTTAAAAGCCAGTCAAGGCCAGAGGATCACTTGCTGTCTTCTCAACCAACTGTCCACATAATGATAAATGGCTAACACTCATTTAAGGGTGGAAAATGTCTTGCACAGCATAATTAAAGATACCATAAAAGTGTAGAGATTAAAAAAATACTTTAGTATAATCCCAGTGCTTTGTAATGCCAAGGCGGGAGGATTACTTGAGCCCAAGGGTTTGAGACCCACCTGGGCAACTCAGCAAGACCTCGTCTCTACAAAAAAATTTAAAAATTAGCCAGGCACGGTGGCACGTGCCTATAATCCTAGCTACTCAGGAGGCTGAGGTGGGAGGATCACTTGAGCACAGGAGTTTGAGGCTATAGTGAGCTAGTACCATGCCACTGCACTCCAGGCTGGGTGACAGAGCAAGACTGTCTATAACAAAACAAAGCAAAATACTTGAATGTGCGTAAGTTTCCGTAAAGAGTAACCTCACCAATAATAATAGTAGTAAGCAAGACAATAGGATACCGTGTGACTTTTCATGCATTGTCTTATTTAATATTTTCAATACCCCAAAGTTAGGTATTATAATCTGCATTCTAAAGATAAGGGAAGTGAGGGTCAGAGAGATGGTATAAATTGCACCTGGTCCCACTAAGTGATAGAGTTGCAGTTTGAATCCAGGTCTGTCTGACTCTAAAAACCAAGATCTCTGCAAGACATGCTGCATGTTGTCAAGTATAGGTAACTAATAAGTTTACATGACTATATCAGCTTTTCCTTTATACAATCAGAGAGAGGAAATGGGAACCACAGGGCACTGGGAACCTTAAGTGAGGCTGAGGGAGCCCCACAGAAGAAAGAAGAGTGAGAAAAAGGTGAAGGGACTGAAGAGAGGGCAAATGGCAGTAAAGCCTGTTAACTTTGGGGTGGAAAAGAAAGAAGCTTGTGCTTTTTGTCCAGTAGCTAATAATATAGGTAACTTTGCTCTGAATGGTTGAAAAAGTTTGGAAGGGGAAGTTCTTAATAAGCTGACTTCTCATAAAGATGCTTCATTCTTTTATTGATTGATTTGTACTAAAAATAAAGATAATGCTTTGTAAATGTAAATGAAAAAAATTCCTAAAATGAACCACATAAAAACTAAATTATCTCCTCAAAACCAAAATTATACAAATACAAAACATTATTGCTAGTTTTGCATCTGTTTATATAGAACATAAAAAGGAAAACTAAGTTTCTCCTATGCTGTTGCATGAAATCTTTTTTTTTCATTTTTTTTTATTCTTTTGAAACAGAGTGTCACTCTGTTGCCCAGGCTGGAGTGCAGTGGTGCAATCTCGATTCACTGCAACCTCCGCCTCCCGGGTTCAAGTGATTCTCCTGCCTCAGCCTCCTGAGTAGCTGCGATTACAGGTGCACACCACCACACCCAGCTAATTTTTGTATTTTTAATAGAGACAGGGATTCGCCATGTTGGCCCAGCTGGTCTTGAACTCCTGACCTCAAGTGATCCACCCGCCTTGACCTCCCAAAGTGCTGGGATTACAGGCACGAGCCACCACACTCGGCTGGAATCTTTTGAAAGTAGTAGTATGTCAAGAACAGACAGGGTCAAGTTGATATGACCCTTATAATGATATGACATTAGCATTAACACCCAAAATACTGTTTTTTTTTTTGAGACGGAGTCTCGCCCTGTCGCCCAGACTGGAGTGCAATGGCATGATCTCAGCTCACTGCAATCTCCACCTCCCGAGTTCAAACAATTCTCATGCCTCAGCCTCCCGAGTAGCCGGGATTACAGGCCCCCCACCACCATGTCCAGCTAATTTTTGTATTTTTAGTAGAGACAGGTTTTCACCATGTTTGCCAGGCTGGTCTCAAACTCCTGACCTCGTGATCGCCCACCTTGGCCTCCCAAAGTGCTGAGATTACAGGTGTGGGCCACCGTGCCTGGCCCAAAATACTTTCATGTTTAAAGTATTTTAAATACTTGGGTTCGGAATATAATTCCAAGTTGGACCTGACCCTGTATAATAGCCACAGACAACACTGTACAGCTAAAAAGGCAAATAACAGGGCCTGACCCCTTCTTTTGACAGTAGAGAATGCTGGGATCTTGAGCAAGATCACCTCTTAGAACTGCAGTTTTCTCATCTCTAAAATAAGGATTTATTCACTTGTGTTACAAGATTGCTGCACAAATTAAAAATAATGTAACTAAATCCAGGGGACAGAGGAGCACTCAGTAAATAGCGGCTATTATTGTTGTTTCTAACGAGAAAGCCCTGGATTATTTGGCAAGAATAGCAGAATGAAACAACAAAAAGAATGAAAAACACGAACACTAAATAAAATCCATATTTCGTTATTTAGAATTTATGGCTGATATTTATATAGTGCAAACTATTTTAAACATAGTAAGGATGCAGCTTGGAAGTTAATATTAAACTCATTTAATTGATTTATGAAATTTAACCCTGTAGTTGGCATATGGTAGTAGCTCAATAAACACTATTGATGGAATACATTTCAAATAAAATATACATTTCATATTTAATTTCATAATTTTAAATTTATTTTTATTCATACTTAACAATGTGATTTTTAAAGATAACCAATATTATTAGAATGAAACATTTCTGTTTCTATGTCTATGAAATAATGAAAATAATGTCTATGAAAATAATAAATTTGTATACTGCTATGATAAAGGTATCATGTACTATAATAAACAAGAAACAGGAATAAGTATATAGAGACAATAAATCTGCACGGGGAAATGTTTATAAATAATTTGATTCACACAGCACAGACCCTTAGTGCAAAAGTTTAAGTCGATCAAGAAGAGTGAAACAACATTAAATTATATTATATATTAAATTATATTAATATATTAATATTAATATATTATATATTAAATTATAATTTATATTAATATATATTAAATTATATTAATATTTTAATTGAAAGAAAAAGTAGATTGGAATTTCAATTAGAATTTTGAAGTAAGATATTTTGTATTTAAAAAGTAGGGAGAAATGGACAATCATCAATAAAAATGGGCTCAGATAAAATATGGCAATCAGTAGAAGAAAATTCATTCAGTTCTTCTAGGAAAATGCCAATGTGATAGACCAAGATGATAAAGTGCAAATACCTGCATTTTAGCAGCTTTAAAGTTATTAAAGTATACTCTATTGACTAAAGAACTATATAAAGACAAAAATATGTTAATATATTTTCTAGCTATAAGATGTTCTGTTAGCAGATCCTTGCAAATAAGAAGGTGAAAACACCAAATAGAATTATGTAGTTATTGAAAATACCTAGAAAAAAACAGACTTTTAAAAATCCAAACTTGTCCATACTAAGATATCTCTCATCCTATATTCATGCAGCTGGTTTTTCTCCCAAAATCAGCTTACGTTGAGTTACTAGTCAAGAGATGACCAAATCCAAGATATGATGCTAAGAAAAAAGAACGAAATATATGGTGTGTAATGAAGGGAGAAATGCTAAATGACAATGCTCTGAAGAAAAGCATAAAGGAGACAGAAGAATCCAAAAAGATAGGATAGTGGTTGGTGACATTAGTGTAATCTATCAAGATTAATTTGAAGTCTACTCCCATCTTCCATGAGGCACGCTTATTGTTATCAACAAACTTCATGATCAAGAATTCCTTCACTTACTGGGTTCTTGGTCTTAATCCTGTCTTCAGGTACTTCCTAGACTTGGTGAATTCTGAAATCGAATAACTAAAGAGTCCTAAAATATACGTTGGGGATTTCAGGAACTGGTCATTAGAATTCGAAAGGGAATGCCTATGATAACAAACAGGGTAAAAAGTTCTAACAAAGGCATGGTGAAAAGGCAAACAATGAGAAGGGGAAAAACAGTATAGACAATTAAAGGAAGAAGAAAAAACTTTTATGAGGTGAAAAGTCTGATGAAAGTCTAAAAATCTCTGCTTTAATTCTAAGGCAATAGGGTAGGACAAAGAAGAAAAGCACAGAAACACAGGCAGTGTGTTAGCTAAACCACAGGCTATGCAGTGTTAAAAATGGCCAGGGAGGGAAGACTGTTACACAAGAAACGGCCAACGTCCAGTGTTTTGTTTTTTCTTGTTTGTTTTTTTGCTTTTAAAGAAAACTGTGTGGTAAAGAAAGAAATGGTGAGAACTGAAAAATTCAAACTAAGAAAGAGTAGAAAAAATAAAGAGTCCCTAAAAGTCCTGGGATTTCCCAGTTTCAAAGATGAATAAGGTAGTAGTTTATCCTTTAGTTTATCTTTTGTTTTTGTTTTTTGAGATGGAGTCTCGCTCTGTCACCCAGGCTGGGGTGCAGTGGCATGATCTTGGCTCAGTGCAACCTCCACCTCCCGGGTTCAAGCAATTCTCTGCCTCAGCCTCCCAAGTAGCTGGGATTACAGGCTATGCCCGGCTAATTTTTGTATTTTTAGTAAAGACGGGGTTTCATCATCTTGGCCAGGCTGGTCTTGAACTCCTGACCTCGGGATCCACCCACCTTGGCCTCCCAAAGTGCTGGGATTACAGGTGTGAGCCACTGTGCCTGGCCCCTTAAGTGTATCTTAAAGTGATTGTTTGAGCCAGTATAAATCAGTCATACATTGTCTTATTTAAGGTTGAAACCTGCTGAAAAATGCATCACTGAAATGATTCATTTTCATTTTTAAAAAGCTACATTTGAAAAATGTAGATAGAATTGATCCAAATGCCATCAAAGGTGGAAGAAAAATAATCAGTCAACATGATTGATGCCAATCTCTGGAAGATATTTAAAATCAAGAAAACACAAAAAGCAGAAAAACAATAGTCAGAGATAGGCTTAAGATCCTCATGTTTCATGTTTCAGGTATGGAATATATCTATTATAATCCTTTTAAGGTCACCTGATACATAAATCAGGAAAAAAAATTACTTAAAGAGTGGCCTTTTCTGGAACTGAAAACTTTCACCAGTAAGTGCCAGTAAGTAACCAAGATGTTTCATTTTCCTGTAGGTAAACATTTAATGTTTCGATTATTTTTTGCTATTACATATTTTTGCTATTACAATCATTTAAAATATTATGCAGCAACCAAAAGTTCTTAGCTTATCAGCAGAATTTTTTTCTGAAATCTCTATTTCCCTCCTTACTTTGTGGAAATTTTCAGAAACAGAAGATAAAAGGTATATTTTATTTTTACTTTTTAAAAAGGTACACTTTATTGTTACTTTTTTAAAAGGTACACTTTATTTTTACTTTTTTAAAAGGTACACTTTATTTTTACTTTTTTACCATGATGCATTCAAAACACATAAAATCAGAATAATATGATAAATGTGAAAACCAGTTTCATGAAATACTATCCTTTTGCTTCATTTCTTTTAATGAAATAAATATTGGCCAGGCACGGTGGCTCACGTCTGTAATCCCAACACTTTGGGAGGCCAAGGTGGGCAGATCACCTGAGGTCAGGAGTTCGAGACCAGCCTGACCAATATAGAGACACCCCGTCTTTACTAAAAAAAAAAAAAAAAACAGAAAAATTAGCCGGCTATGGTGGCACATGCCTGTAATCCCAGCTATTCAGGAGGCTGAGGCAGCAAAATCTCTTGAACCCGGGAGGCAGAGGTTGTGGTGAGCCGACATGGCACCATTGCACTCCAGCCTGGGCAACAGAAGCAAAACTCCATCTCAAAAAAAAAGAAAGAAAGAAATATCATAGATAAAGTTAAGGCCTGCTAAATCCTATTCCTTTGCCTCTCTCCCCAGATGCAACACTATTATGAATTTGGTATTTAATCCTATGCATACTACTACTTCATCATCAATCAAGAACAATGTGTTATAGCATTATCCTGAATGTTTTAAATTTTTATGTAAATGTTATTGTATTTTGTCATACTGTAATTTCTTTTTGCTCAACTTATTCTATTCAGATTTCACATGATCACATAGCTCTAGTTCAGTCATTTAAACTTTAGTACTATCCTCTAAATTCTATCCTCTAAATTCACCACAAGATGTTTTCATTTTCCTGTTGGTAGACATTTAAGTTGTTTCTAATGTATTTTTACTATTACAATGATGCTATGAACACTGTTGTACATGCCTCTTTGTGCACATGGGCCAGTTTTTCTTAGTGTAGGATACTCACCTTCAATTATATTACCTATTGCTAAACTGCTCTCCATTAGAGTTTACTAATTTACTCTACAATAATAGTGAATGAGAGTTCCCTATTGCTCTACATCTTTACTTATTCAAATTATCAATTAAAAACAAAATAGTAGCAATTGTTTTCAAATGGATACCTCTCTTATTTGTAATAGTTTTCAATGAAATCTGTCATTTGTATACAGGATAAATATATAAATGTCTTACAAGAATAAAAAGAAAAATTTAGAAAAACATACATATTTACTAGTAAGCATAAGCATTTTCTTATGCATACTTTTGGGCATGTGAAAGTTACAAATTATGTTCATATTAATAAAATCCTCCAATCCACGGAACTACTTGTTATAACAGTCAACACAATATATTAAAAACTTTATTTCATTAAAAAAACAGGTAAATAGATCAATGGAACAGAACAGAAAGCCCAGAAATAGACTCACACAAATATAATCAACTGATATTTGACAAAGTAGCAAAGGTAATTCATTGGAGAAAGGATAGTCTTCTCAAGAAATAGTGCTGGAACAGCTGGACATCCACATGCAAAAATGTGAATCTAAACACAGGCCTTAAGCTTTCACAGAAAGTTGGTTCAAACTAAAGGTGTTCATCATGACCATAAATACGGCATCCCTAATTCTGGAGAGTTGTCATGGGGAGTACCACAGATTTTTAATGTCTCTAAGTCCCCACAAAAAACAGATAGTTAAACTAAAGGGCAAAACCCAAAACCTACAGACAACTAGATGAAGATTAAAAGAAAGAGAACATTATACACAGTGGTAGTATTAGCATGATTATCTTGAAACTGTTAAGTGTGTACTGTGGGTTAAAGTAAATGAGAAATTATGGGATATTCTTATTCATCCCGTGTCCCTACAAACTAGGATTTTTGATACAGAAAGAAGGAGATATAAATGTAATACAGAAGAGGTTTAATTAAAAACTCTGGAGTCCTGAATTTGAGTTGTAAGTGTTGGCACGGACTCATTACGAATATGTATATGTATAAAATCTCCAACTCTTTCTACTGAAGAAACCTAGAAACAACGATCAACCCAAAAACAACAGCCTAATATCCCTAACACCCTGACTCAGGCGTAAAATACCATTTTCCATTAAAAGGAAACCACAGTGTCTTGGAGAAATGACTAATTCCAGGTGTGGGGCAGAAAATATACAAGATAAACAAAGAATATACTATCACAACAGATAGCAGAGAAGCTACCCAAGACTGCTGGGGCCATACAAAAAGAACAGCCAACCTGAAGAGCCTCCCACTGGCCTAAGATGGGACAATCTGAGCTTCCAAAGGATAACAATTATAATTTAGGACCCCATCAAATCAAATGTATTAAAATTCATGAATTAATAATGCTATTTTAAAAACAAAAGCTAACAGGGCACCTTCAGAGAGTACTAGAGAATCAATTCATTATCTCAAAAACTGGTAAATAGAAAATAACCAGACATTTGTCCTGTTTACCCTATATAAGTACAACCATTAGGAAACATATAGGAGTTGAGTGGAAGTGTCTCTTTATAAAAGTATCCTAAGTAATCAATGAAAAATAAATAATATAATTATAATATTACCATTTTGCAACCCTAATGAATTAATGGATCTAGGCATTGAACATTGAATAGCTGCTAACATCAAAAAAGAGAAAGAACTGAGAGAAAATATGAAATTATGTGCCTCCTGACGAAAGACACACCATCTCATATAGTCTTGCCAAAACTGACTACTAACTTGAGGAATTTTCAAATAACAGAGAAACATATTGAACCAAACATGAATATGCAAGCAATAAAATCCAGACTGTGGGACACTACAGTTTCAACAAATTTTACAGAAAAAGAAAGGATGGATGGGGGACTTGTACATTAAAAGAGATTTAAGATACACATTAAAATGTCTTAAATGGCTAATATTAAACTATGGTTTCTGGGGATGCACACTCGGTGATAAAAGCTATATGGGTATACAAGAAAGTGATACAAAGTCATGATAGTAGTTACTTTGGGGGACAGGGAAGAGGTTAAGATCATGACAGAGCACATGGAGGTATTTCTGGGTGCCTGCACAATTCTATTTCCTCACTTGGCTGGTGGTTTCAGGAGTGTTTCCTTTGTAATAGCTCATTAAACTATGCATTTATTTTGTGTGGTTTTATGTGTGCTTTATTTTATAATAAAGAGGTTTCTTTAAAAATTGCCATCCCTAAAGCAGAATATCTTTGTCACTGGTTGAAAGCTAACACAGTATATGCATTTTTGGGGAAGATAGGTTTCTTAAGTATTTTGCCTTTACAGTTGGATACATTTATAATGCCTTCTGAATGCCTATTGTATCAAATTACATTAATAGTTGGTTACATTATTACTTTCCCATAAGTTACTGCTCCTGAAAAACCCTGGAAAACTAGTTTTTTCTTCTTATGGGAAAATTGTTTTCATAATCTTATGTTTCCCTGACAACATATTTTAAGGTTTAATAGCTCTGCTTATATATTTTTGGTTAATTTGGTAAACAAATTCAAGGACCTGTTCTGAGTAAGAGATCATGAAATTACCACCATACTCAGAAAGCATTATCAAGTCTATATATCTGAAAAGTTAAAGTACCTGCTTAGATACTATAAAGTAAGGGCAGAATAAGTTGTCATCATGTGATTGATAGTGGTTCACATTACTGATAAAAGTTGGTTCAAGCTAAAGGTGTTTGTTGACAAATGAATTATGTGACAAAGCAAATGAATAAAATACTAGTTCTAGGAGGATGGTAATAACTTTCCAAAAAGAAATATTAAAAGTATGTGGAGATTAATGAGGGATAAGATGGCCAACTTGACACAGCCAGGAGGTACCTCTACCACTGAGAGAGACCAAACTATTGAGTAAGCCAAGGTACTTGGAACAGATCTTCGGAGAAAAAACACTGACATTCAATAGAGAGGGATACAGACACGAAGCTGAAGATGGAAGAAACTAGGAACCCTGCATAGGATTGCTGAGCACCAGGACTAGATCCTGGCCCTGAACAGCTCCTAAGGAAGGGGTGAGTGAAGTGATGGCATGGGAACGCTCTCTCGCCGCTTACCTCTGGGATCCTAGCTACAAGAGATCCCACAACCCCCATACACGTTTGAACTGGCAGGGGTATCTGCCCAGAGAGTAAGCAGAGACAAAGCTTCAGCCAGCATGGAGCCCAGGGAGGCGCACGGTGTTGGGGGTGGGGGTGGGGGGTGGGGGAGGGGGTGTACGTCAGCCCTTGTAAGTGGGGCAGCTGCAGCAAAATGTGGTCATAGGTTCTCCATTTTCCTCCAGGTAGTTCTATCCCCCAAGTGACCACTGAGCCAGGAGAGAAGAGGACTGTCTTTCTCATAGGACTGAGGCATGACTGTTCTTCACACCCTCGTTGTCCACCAGCCCCTCCCAAGGCCCTGCTTGGCCACTCCTGCAAGAGTGTGTACACAGCACAGCCTCCACTGCCCAGCCTGAGTGCTTTGCTAGTGGCCTTGGAGCACTTTGACTGCCCCAATATGGCCGGTACCCAGGGGCCAGAGAGCAAAGCTGCAGGCCCAGTCCCAATCCCCCGGGGTTACAGCACACAACTCAGGGGAGCCGAGCGGAGATCTGTGGCCAGCATGTAAGCGGGGGAAGAGCTCCCACTTTCAGAACGCTCAGAAGAGTGAAACTGGGTATTCGTGGGCTAGTGTGGGCCTGGGGCATGCCTCCCTCCACAGGGTTATCTGGGAAGGGTATATAGCCTGTCTGCCAGCCACAGCCCGTATCTAAGAAAGCCTGAGGCCTAGAATACCTAACAAAGGTATTGGGCGCGGTGCGAGTGATCGGACGGGGATCCCCAAGGCCCGGGAATGGATCTGGCGAGGGGCTTATCTTTCCCCCTACACCACAGAGAGATGCTGCGAATGTGCTGAAATACAAGAGCCACGTGGCTAAGAACTTATCTGCCAGGCATTACTCTTAAGCGCCATCTACTGGATTGCAGCTTAAATTACAACACCAAAAATACTCATCCAGTATACATAGCTTGTAAAACCGAGAGCAAGAATCTAGCCACAAATGAAGATCCTGTGCAGACACTTGGCCTTCTGAAAGCATCCAGAAACAAAGCCTATTGACCACAGTTAAAAACTCAAGGGAAATAAATTATGTAAAAACAAAAAGCCCCATTCAACAACAGCAAATCCAAAAGACAATACCAGCCCGCTCAGATGAGAAAGGATCAGCGCCAAGAACATTGGTGATTCAAAAGTCAGAGTGTCCCCCTACCTCCAAACAAATGCACTAGCTCCCTAGCAACAGTTCTTTACCAGATTGAAGCAACAGAAATGGCAGACATAGAATTCAGAATCTGGGTGGCAATGAAGCTCATCAAGATTCTGTTGAAACCCAATAGAACCCAGTGAATCCAGTAAAATGATTCAAGAGTAGAAAGATGAAATAGCCATTTTAAGAAACAATCAAACTCAACTTCTGAAACTGAAAAATTCACTACAAGAATTTCAAAATACTGTTGGAAGCATTAACAACATAATAGACTAAACTAGGAAAAGAATCTCAGAGCTCAAAGACAAGTTCTTCAAATCAACTTAGTAAGACAAAAAATTTTTAAAAGAATTTTTAAAAATGAGTAAAACCTCTGCAAAATATGGGATTATGTAAAGAAATCAAACCTATGACTCACTGGCATTTCTGAGAGGGAAGAAGAGAGAGTAAGCAACTTGGAAAACATATTTGAGAATACAGTCCAAGAAAACATTCCCAATCTTCCTAGAGAGACTGATATGCAAATTCAAGAAATACAGAGAACCCATGCAAGATACTATAAAAGACAACCATCCCCAAGGCACATACTCTTCAGATTGCCCAAAGTCAACATCAAAGAAAAAATCTTAAAGGGAGCTAGACAGAGGGTCAGGTCACTTACAAAGGGAACTACGTCAGGCTAGCAGCAGACCTCTCAGCAGAAACTTAAAAGGCAAAAGAGGAGGCCGGGCATGGTGGCTCACGCCTGTAATGCCAGCACTCTTGGGAGTCTGAGGCGGGCGGATCATGAGGTCAGGAGTTCGAGACCAGCCTGGCCAATATGGTGAAACCCCATTTCTACTAAAAAATACAAAAATTAGCTGGGCATGGTGGCGTGCACCTGTAGTTCCAGCTACTCAGGAGGCTGAGGCAGGGGAATCGCTTGAACCCAGTTCAAGCGGAGGTTGCAGTGAGCCAAGATCACATCACTGCACTCCAGCCTAGGTGACAGAGTGAGACTCTGTCTCAAAAAAACAAAACAAAACAAATGGCAGAAGAGGTTAGGGGCCTATTTTCAGCATCATTAAAGAAAAGAAATTCCAACCAAGAATTTCATATCTCACCAAACTAAGCTTCATAAATGAAGAAGAAATAAAATCCTTTTCAAACAAGTAATGCTAAGGGAATTCATTACCAGTACACCAGCCTTGCAAGAGATCCTTAAGGGAGTGCTAAACATGGAAACAAAAGAATAATACCTGCTACCACAAAAACACAAGTAAGCACATAGCCCACAAATACTATAAAGCAACTACACATCAAAAGCAACTAAACATCATCTACAAAACAACCAGCTACTAACACAATGACAGCATCAAAATCTCACATATCAGTATTAACTTTGCATGTAAATGGTCCCGACATCCCACTTAAAAGGTATGGAGTTGCAAGTTGAATAAAAAGACAAGGTCCAAGTGTCTATTGTCTTTAAGAGAGCCAATTCACATTTAACAACACCCACAAGCTCAAACTAAGGGATGGAGAAAGATCTATCATGCAAACAGAAATCAAAAAAGAGCAGGGGCCACTATTCTTACATCAGATAAAACAGACTTTAACAATAGTCGAGAAGGACAAAGAAGGGTATTAACATGATAAAAAAAAAAAGGGTTCAATTCAACAAGAAGATCTAACTATCCTAAATATATATGCACCCAACACTGGAGCACCTACATTCATAAAATGAATTCTTCTTGACCTATGTGAAAGACTTAGCCGCACAATAATAGAGAGAGACTTCAACAACCCACTGATATCATGTGACAGATCATCAAGGCAGAAAACTAAAAATGAAGTTCTGGACTAAACTGCAACACCTGACCAATTGGACCTGATAGACATGTAAAAGAATACTCCACCCAACAACCACAGAACATACATTCTTCTCATCTGCACAAGGGACACACTCAAAAACTGACAACCTCCTTAGCCATAAAGCAAGTATCAATAAATTTTTTAAAAAATCAAAATCATACCAACTATACTCTTGGACTACATTGCAATAAAAATAGAAATCAATACCAAAAGTTCTCCCAAAACCACAAAATTACATGGAAATTAAACAACTTACTCCTGAATGACTTTTGAGTAAACAATGAAATTAAGGCAGAAATTTTAAAATTTTTGAAATTAATGAAAACAGGGACACAACATACAAAATCTCTGGGTGAAAGGAGTGTTAAGAGGAAAATTTACCACAGTAAATGCCTACATCAAGAAGTTAGAAAGCTCTCAAATTAACAATCTAACATTGCACCTAGAGGAACTAGGAAAAAAATAACAAATGAACCCCAAAGGTAGCAGTAGAAAAGAAATAGCCAAAATCAGAGAACCGAACAAAATTGAAACACAAAAATCCATACAAAGATCAATGAGACCAAAAGTTGTTTTCTGAGAGAATAAACAAGATTAATAGAGTGCTAGCTAGATTAACAAAGACAGAAAGAAGATCCAAATAAGCAGAATCAGAAATGACAAAGATGACATTACAAATGATCCCACAGGAATGCAAAAGATCCTTAGAGACTATTATGAACATCACCATGCATAAAACTTAGAAAATCTGTAGGAAATAGATACATTCCTGGAAACACAGAACCCCTCAAGATTGAACCAGAAAGAAAGTGAAAACCTGAACAGACCAATAATGAGTTCCGAAATTGAACCAGTAATAAAAACCCTACCAACCAAAAAAAGCCTTGGACCAGATGGATTCACAGCCGAATTCTACCAGGCGTAAAAAGAAGAACTTGTACCAATCCTATTGAAACTATGACAAAAAAAAAAAAAAAAAAAATCGAGGAGGAGGGACTCCTCCCTAACTCATTCTACGAAGCCAGCATCATCCTGATACCAAAATCTGGCAGAGACACAACAAAAAAAGAAAACTTCAGGCCAATATCCCTGATGAACATAGATGCAAAAATCCTCAACAAAACACTAGAAAACCAAATCCAGCAGCACATCAAAAAGTTAATTCACCACAATCAAGTAGGTTTTATCCCTGGGATGCAAGGTTGGTTCAACATACACAAATCAATAAATGTGATTTATCACATAAACAGAACTAAAGACAAAAACCACATGATTACCTCAATAGATGCAGAAAAGGCTTTCAATAAAATCCAACATCCTTTCACAACCCCCAACAAAATAGGTATCGAAGGAACATACCTCAACATAATAAAAGCCATCTATTTCAAACCCACAGCCAACATCATACCGAATGAGCAAAAGTTGGGAGCATTCTCCTTGAAAACTGGAACAAGACAAGGATGCCCACTCTCACCACTCCTGTTCAGTATAGTACTGAAGTCCTTGCCAGGGTAATCACGCAAGATTTTTCTACACCAATAATGTCCAAAACAAGATTGCAATCCCATTCACAATAGCCACAAAAAGAATAAAATGCCTAAGAAGACAGCTAACCAGGGAGGTAAAAGACCTCTGCAATAAGAACTACGAAATACTGTTGAAAGAAATCAGAGACAACACAAATAAATGGAAAAACATTCCATGCTCAGAGATTGGAAGAATCATTCTTGTTAAAATAGCCATAATGCCCAAAGCAATCTATGGAATAGAATAGAGAACCCAGTAAAAAAGTCACACACCTACAACCATCTTGATCTTCAACAAACTTGACAAAGATAAGCAATGGGGAAAACACTCCCTATTCAATAAATAGTGTTAGGATAGCTAGCTATTCATGTGCAGAAGAATGAAACTGGAAGCCCTCCTATCAGCATAAACAAAAATTAATTCACGATTAAATTAAACAAAAATTCACTTAAAAAACTTAAATGTAATATCTCAAACTATAAATATCCTACAAGGAAACCTAGGAAATACCCTTCTCAATATCAGTCTTAGCAAAGAATTTATGGTAAAGTCCTCAAAAGCAAATACAAGAAAAACACAAATTAAGTGGGGCCTAATTAAACTAAAGAGCTTCTACACAGCAAGAAACACTGTAAAGAGAGTAAAGAGAAAACCTACAGAATGAGAGAAAATATTTGTAAACTGTGCATCCAACAAAGGTCTAATACATAGGATCTATAAGGAACATAAACAAATCAAGAAGCAAAAAACAAACAACCTCTATAAAAAGCGGGCAAAGGACATGAATTTCTCAAAAGAAGATATACAAATCGCCAACAAACATATGAAAGAATCCTCATAATCACTAATCATCACAGAAATGCAAATCAAAACCAAAATGAGATACCATCTCACACCCGTCAGAATGGCTTTTGTTAAAAGTCAAAAAATAACAGAAATTGGTGACGCTGCAGAAAAAAAGGGATACTTACACACTGTTGGTGGGTATGTAAATTAGTCCAGCCACTGTGGAGTGCAGTCTGGAAATTTCTCAAAGAACTAAGAGTTGAACTACCATTCGACCTAGCCATCCTATTACTGGGTATACACTGAAAAGAAAATAAATCATTCTACCAAAAGGACATGTGCACCTGTAAATTCACTGCAGTGCTATTCACAATAGCAAAAACATGGAATCTACCCAGGTGCCCATCGAATGGTGGACTGGATAAAGAAAATGTGATACATACACACACACACACACCATGAAATACTATGCAGCCATAAAAAAGAACAAAAGTATGTCCTTTCTAGCAACAGGGATACAGCTGGAGGCCATTATCCTAAGTGAATTAATGCAGGAACAGAAAGGTAAATACAACAGTTCTCACTTATAAGTGAGAGCTAAACACTGAGTATACACGGACATAAAGAGGGAAACAATATACAGTGGGGACTAATAGTAGAGCAGGGAGAGAGGGAGGAGGACAAGGACTAAAAAACTACCTACCGGGTACTATGCTCACTACCTGGGTGATGGCTTCAATCATACCCCAAACCACAGCAACCTGCAATACATCTTTCTTAACAAGCCTGCATAAGTACCTCCCAATTCTAAAATAAGTTGAAAAATAAAAGAAAAAGAGTATGTGGAAATTCAAATGAAAACAACTACCATGTTATATGTGATAATCTACGTATAGACCATTAAAATATATTAATATTTTTAACTGAATTTACTTATAAAAAATTTTTTCTGTACTATTTACTCCATATTTTTCAAAAGAATTTTTTCTTAGACTACATAATTCTCTCTGTTCTGTTCTTCTAATTAAGATATGGACTGTTGGGCTGGGCGCCGGTGGCTCACGCCTGTAATCCCAGCACTTTGGGAGGCCGAGGCGGGGAGATCACGAGGTCAAGAGATCGAGACTATCCTGGCCAACATGTTGAAACTCCGTCTTTACTAAAAATACAAAAATTAGCTGGGCATGATGGTGCGTGCCTGTAGTCTCAGCTACTTGGGAGGCTGGGGCAGGATAATCACTTGAACCTGGGAGGCAGAGATTGCAGTGAGCCGAGATTGCACTACTGCACTCCAGCCTGGTGACAGAGCGAGACTCCGTCTAAAGTATATATATATATATAATATATATTACATATGTATAATATATAATATATATTACATATGTATAATATATAATATATATTACATATGTATAATATATAATATATATTACATATATAATATATATATATTACATATATAAATATATTTACATATATAAATATAAATATATTATATATATAAATATATTACATATAATATAAATGTAATAAATATATTAAATATATAAAATATAAAATTATATATATAAAATTATATATCTAAAATATTTTATAATAAAAATATAAATATATATTATATATGTAAATAAAAATATTTTATAATAAAATATAAAATATATTTTATATCTAAAATATAAAATATATTTTATATCTAAAATATAAAATATATATATTATATATGTAGACTGTTGTTTAGAGTTCTGTGGTGTGAAATTAGACCAGCAGTTTTCTAGTATCCATAAAATAATTTAAAAATGTTTCTCCTCTGAAAGTCACATAATTCAGTCACAGAGAGCTTATTTCTATGTTTCCTTTGTTTTGTTTTGAGCTGCTTGGTAAGCCAATTTTCTACTTAGAATCTACTGTTAAAACTCTCATTTGGTTCAGTATGTGGGCTTTATCCTTTTCATGGTCTGTTATGTAAAAAAGATGGCTTAAAAAACATTTTTTTTAAGTTTGCTGTATAGCAGTGGTTCTCAACTTGGAAGCCCACGAGAATCGCCTAGGGAACCTATAAAAGATACTGATATTCCCTCCCCTCCAGAGATTCTGATGTAACTGGTCTGGGTGGGCCTCTTTTAAAAGCTCTGTAGGTGATCTTAATGTGTTGTCAAAGCTAGGAACTACTGCTCTAGGATCCTGCCATTGTCCAAATAAAAGCTCATCTTTTCTGATAGAACCTAGATGATAAATGCTTTTTAAAAATTCTATAGTTCAGTAGATCCAATGATTAAATTTCTTCTCTACAAGGCTGGTTTTTTTTTTAGTTTGAATTTTAGGGTTTAAGAGCATATTGTTATCTTTATTCTGATGATTAGTCCAAGAAGTCCCTCGGCTGCTACTGAAAAAAAAAAATTAAAGGAATATGCCTGAATACTACTTTAATAGACTGGTACTTTTGGTTCACGATATTCTTAAAAAAATTCTATTCTTCGTATCTAAAGATTATATCTTCACACACACACAAGAAAAACAATTAATGCCCCAGACATTTCTTCTACAAGATTACACTTTTTGCATAATGACTTTCACATGAAGCTCTAAAAAAGAAATCTTTACAAATTTTTCCAGTTGCTAGAATGACTAAAAGAGCCAATTCCTAAAACAAAAGCTCTTGACAAAAAAATGAATTATATATCTTAATAAGATCAAAAGGGAGGAAATTACACAATCAGTGGTGAATAAAGAATCATGTACAAATTTGCATACAACTTTATGAAAAAATACTCAAATGCATAAAATGAGTAATTTTCTAGAAACACCAATTATGGAAAAAAAAGGAAAAAAACAACTCTTTAAAAATGGAATCAGTAATGAAAAAAATCTACCCTCCTTAAAAGACATCACACCCAGGAAGTTTTATAGGTAAGTTTTACCAAATTTTCAAGTATCAATTTCTTTTGGTACTTTTACAGAGAGGAGAAAAGGAAAAAGCTAGCCAAATCGTTCCACAGAGCTAATAAAACTTTGATATCAACTCTAGAAAGGTTAGATAAGAAAGGATAATTTTAAAAAGTAAAATTGTGTGCTAAGCTCATATTTAAGCATATTGGGAAGCCTCGTCAATCTTCCCTACTTAACATCTCTCTAAGTAGATAATCGATCACCACTTTCTATTGGGTCCCACTATAGCTTACACATACTCTACCCACAGCACCATTAACACTTTAATGCACTTACACATTTTCATATTTGTCTCTTATTGGCAGACACTAAGATCCTTGAAGGCAGGGACAGTTTCTTATTCATATCCCCTGGTATGAAATACAGTGTTTACCCCATGGTCATGCTCAGTAGTTGCTAAATGACATGGCTATTTCAAGTAGAAATACCACTAATGTGCACATGCAGAGGTAGGAAATAATGAGTCAGCAAGTAAACACATTTGACTAAGACATGGTTTATGTAAGGAAACAACACTGGAAAGGTAGGCAAAGGGCAATCAGGGTGGGTTTTTTAGTGCTGAGGCTGAGTTTGGTTTTAGCATCTACAGAAGACTTTTAAGCAGGCAAAGTCTAAATCAGATCTGTGCTTCAGGATCCATAGAAGCACTTCTTAGAGCTGTTAAAGACCTAGAGGTCACCTATCTGAATTAAAGCAATTGTTTTAAAAATAAGAAAACTAAAGTCAGATAGGGTAGGTGATCTACTCAAAGCCACAGAACACAGAATTAGCTAGAAGCAGGCAGAAGCTTAGAGGGAGTAAACTTGATTAAGGTCACATAGTATGCGACGCAACCAACAGGCAACCCCAAGTTTGTTCAACTCCAAAGTCCATGATCTAGATGACACCAGGCAATGAGGTATGTAGACTATGTATATCCTTTTAGGACAGTCCTACTTTCATATAAGGACTCATTTCAAAGAAAGTTAATTTGTAAAATATGTAACTAAAAGCTAATTTAATTATTTTTACTTTTATTATAAGACACACATTTAATTGAATTCTAATTAGCTTAATTACATTAAGTCATTTTAACAAAGTCTTTTACTCAATCAACTACTGAACTCAAGATCAATAAAATGTTGGTCATTAACAGGAAGTGAGTAGGAATAGAGGACTTATTTAGCCTCACAAAATCCACACCTATATCACTACAAGTGATTTTAATCACTGTAACAGAATTAGAAAAGTTCCAGAAAAAGGAAACTAAAAAATCTATTGGTGATTACCAGGATTTTTATGGAAGACATACATACATATATACATATTTATTACACATCAAATTTTAGGACTCTTCAGTCTTAAAAAGACAGCCTGAAAGTTTATAAAACCAGGAGAGGTAGGTAGGGATAGAGAAAACTTAAACTTATTCATCTTATCTCAAATACTAATTCTGGGAAATACTCCTTAAAGTCTAAAAGATAACTGATTTAGAGGCAAATACAGGAACATACTATTTTACCTACATAAGAAAGCGGGGGAGAGGAAGCTTTTTTTCACGGTTATAATACAGCAAAAACAGAGAATTTTGTAACCAAAGTATTAGTACAAACTGAAAATACACATAGGTTCACATATATGAATGAGTGGTCAAACCATTATCATGAATCAATAGAGGATACTGTACTCACTTCATAATCTATAACTCTCCTTAAATATCCTTGCCCCAAATGCGGTCTGGCACGACAGGGCCTTACACAATATAGGCATTTAACTAATGTTTGTTAATTGACTGAAGTTTGAAGAGAGTAACTGGTAACAAAAGCTTTCACAGGCATGATATCATGAGTAAACAGTAATAAGAGAATTAATAATGATAATAACAAGAGTCATAATAGTGAACAGTGATTCAGGGCTTACTATACATTGATATTGCTCTAAATGCATATATTAACTCATTTATCATCATGAACTGTATTTTTCAAATAATGAAACTATAGCACATACAAGTTAGTAACTTGGTCAAGGACAGGAAGCTACATAGTGGCAGAGCTAGCATTTGAACCTGGAAGCCTGGACTCTTAATTACTATACTATTCTAGCCAGCCCTGGAATTGTCTGGGTATCTTCTAGATATGATACTTTTTGAATATTTGAAAAAAATAAATTATAGGTAAAAAATATTCACATTTATTTCAGAATAGAAAATCTAATAGTTCTATTTTATTTACACTTTATTAAAATGTACACATTTGTTTTAGATTTACCTCTAGTCTTCCTTGAGCATAACCCAGGAGGAGTAGATTGGCTCTGTCCTTCTCAGAAGAAATGGGGGCCCAAGGCCAAGCATCATCGTTGACCAGTGGCCACCAGCAAACAACTCTATCATGAACACAGTTGATAGCTAGATGTCGCTCTGTTGTCTTGTTTATTGGGCCAGGTATTTCATAATAGAAAATCTAATGATTTAAAAAAAGCATACATGAAACATTTCTTTTAAAAGATGCAAAATCCTCAAGTATTACAAAAATTAAAGCATCTGGAAATGTAGTTACATGCAAGTAAATATGCATGTTAAACATGTGCGTAAGAAGGTGTCAGAATTTACCAAATTCTTCTGACACATATATAAAAAAGACATATGTTCAAAATTCTCCCCATTTTTAGCGAAGGAAGGAAAAGAAGAAATGTGAGTTAGGAAGGAATTGAATGTAGCAATTCCAATCAATACCAAAATGTACAGTCATGGTTGCCTGACAGTATCGACCTACACATAGGATTTAGGACCAGCTGTATAAAATGACAAGTTCAGTACTGCTGACCAAGAGAGTCTCACTACTATTTAAGACATAACATGTTAACAATGACTGACAACAAAAAAAGGAAAAATAACTTGAGGCAAATATCTCTTTAAAGAATATATGCGACGTATACACATATATTCTGCATAAAAGGGATAAGCCACAGCATCATGCATAAAAGTTTATGCAGCTTCTGAGAATTATGCTTCTCTTTCTTAGGCAGGATTTGTAGAATTTATTATTCAAACTATGTTATTTTGGAACATGGTTATTTGAAAACATAAGCACGGCACCATCTGTGTGACACATGCCAAGGAAATATAGATTGCACCGTATTTCTGCTTAAGGAATTAATGGAAGGTTGATAGCTTGGAAGAAAAAAAAAAACTATCTTGCCATTGCTGGTCAGCAATAATCGAACCACTTTCTAGGGATTAAGCGCATGGCTAAGCCTACTGGACCAGACACTAGCAAAGGGCAGGGGGTCTTCTTATCAGAGAAATGCTTCTGGAGCCAGTCTCACTACATGACAGATTGCTTTCATATTCCTGTCTGCAAGGCAACAAAGGATGGCAGTAATGCGATAATGCCAGAGTGCAATGGGTGTTAAGAACCCGTTGCATTTATGTATTGTATTTAGTAAATAATCAGGCTCATCCAAATTGTGATCTCACCACTCAACCAAGGCCATTAAAATCAAGGTTAATGCTTTAATAATCCTCTGCTATTTTTTTTCAATATGGTCAAAAGGAACCCTTTTCTATTTGCATGGCCATAATATTACTGACCTCTTCATCCTCTGAATGCACATCAAAAGGAACTGAAATCAAAGTAATTACCAGTGTTGTTCTCTCATGGTAAACATTTAACTCCTCACAGTGTCTCTTCACTGTTAAATAAATTGAATTGGATTTTTTCAGATGTAGACAGGAAAACTTGTTAAAGGTCAATAGTTTAAGGATGTTTACTCTGCAATTTTCTTTGCCAAAATTATGTCAATCTGAAAGAATTAAACTATGGTACAGCTGTAAAGAAAAGCAAAAGTACAATACTCTATACCACTTCCTTGTTTTAAAATCCAAATGGGCAATGACAGACAACACAGATGTACTTTATGCTATTAAGTGTAATTTCTTATATTTAAGCTCTCAATATCATTGTTTTAAGTCTTCTTATTTGAGAGAAATACCATGATGAAATTGCTAAGTACTTAAAAATACACATAGATTATTTCGATGTCTGATTTGCTGCATAAGTATGTTACCTATGAATTTCTAGATGAGGAAATTGAGTCACAATGAGTAACTGACATTTTCAGTTGTCACATAATACAAATCACTTATGTTATGAAATGTTAGGAAATTTCCTGTTTCCTATGAGTTTAATATTATCAGCATTCTGTCATGATGACCAAGAGGGAATGTAAAATAAACAAATTTCTTAAAATATCCTTCCAATGGACAAATAGCAGATTTGACTAAGTATTAAAAATATATATTTTAAATATTAAACCAGGAAATGAAATTAATGAGCTTTCTGAAGGGAAACAGATTACTTCTCTAATGTATAGAAATGACACGGAGTGCCAATGTTCCTATTTTCCTAAATCCAAAGGCATATTTAAATAAGCAAGTAAGTAATTCCCTTACTTAAGGTTTAAGGACCCAAATGCTAGATCTGTTTTCCTCATCTTTTCATAAGAAAAGATGACATCTTGACAGTTTCCCTCTGTTCTCAGGTAGCTACTACTCTTCATCTGAGAAGATTTTATCAAGCTATCACACCTAAGATAAAGAAACTAGTCATCCAAAATTTTATATATAATTACTTTAAATGGTTTGAGTTAATGCACACTGGTGCATTTTAAAGACCGATCAATTTTAGTAAATAAACAGTATTTCAAGTAAATCTGAAGTTAGCCATTCTAGAACTAATATCCCTTTAAGAATGCTAATACCATTTTTGTTTTGGCTAACCAAATATAATAAGTAGCACTAATTTCCAGTTTTAAAAAATCTATATTAAGGTTTTATAGAAGTTTCACAAAGCTGGCAAATGAAACTAGATGGTAGTTTATCACCACAATGAAAAACTCATTTATTTTATTCCACATTAAAAATCTTTTTTTAAGAATAAATGTTTCTGCTAAATAAAACTAAATCCTCCCATGCTACCACCACCTCATTCATAAGTAATAATCCCAAAGGGCAAAAGGTTAGGTTAAATACTACTTTGCCAAAAACACACACACATTTCAAGCTACAGAGCTAGCTTCTCAAACTCTTTGCTCTTGCTACAGATGCTCTAGGTATGGCATAAGTGTGCATCTTTTTTAAGGAAGCTGTGTATCAGCTTTGTTCCCAGTGAACAGTGAACTGTCTCAAATCCACATCACAGAGGTTGGATCAATCTTGCAAATACAAGTCACTGCTGAAAAGAGGCCTTGAACTGAAACAGCCTGGAAAATGTATTAGATACTCATCCTAGCAGAGAATATGCCTTCCCAGCAGTTAAAATGTAATGTGGCAAAACTCAAATTAAACACATCACTTAAAATAAAAATTCTGCCTTAACAGATGTGAAGCCCTTGATACAGGAAGGAAGCAAATTACCTGGAGTTAGTGAAGGGAGAGATACTAACACATGAAGGAGATTTCTTTTTGCATTTTGTCCAGTTATAGTTGGAGGAGGAGGGTTCTTCCCCCTCCTTGTTTATTACACTTTTCTATTAACCTTTGAAAGTGACTTCGTCTTTCTTTCTTTACTTGTGAAGTGGAAACCAGAGCAGCTATCCTACTCTAGAAAGATGATATGGGGTCTTAGGCGAAAATGAGAATGGTATACATACTACCACTAGCATGACAACCATTTTCAAAAGTGTAACTTGCCTCTCTCTATTTTCTGTCTTTGACATCTATAAATACTATATAAATTGCTCCAAATGTGCCATTGTTAGACAACCCCCTATAGTGAGAGTATAAAAGAAAACTTAGGATGGCCACTGTTTACAGTTAATTAAGCTTAATCCTGTAATATTTCCAGTTTTTCTGAAATCCAGAAATGTTGAAGAATAATGAGCAGAATACCAACTTATGTGATACTCTCATATACCTTAATAATTAATAATATGACTATATAAATCAAAATCTCTACCTTATAATCCAAGGCTGAGAGTTTTTCCAGTCTTTTGTTTACATCAGAAGAATCCATCTTCTTGGTAAACTGAATAAAACATAGTTTGTTTTGTGCCAAAAATGATAAGATGATAAAACTGTCTGTGAGAAGAGCTAAAACACATAATTAGATAACATCAAGTTAGAATAAAATAATGAATATTTTTCCACTGATGTTACAAAAAGCTATTTTCAAACATACATATTAATTGAAATCACTAAAGTCTCTTGAATATCATTATAGCATTTTATAAAAATATTAAAGATATTAGGAATAAACAATAATTGTCAATCTAATCATGTGTGATTTTTTTTTCCTGTGACTATTTCAATATACACTGATATTTGAGGACCACCACTGGATGAGATGTATTTAGAACCAGGGCTATAAAGGTATTTTAAAAAAACTATTTCACACCTGAATGTAGAGATGAAAACATTCCATTTTATTTGTGCTAAGAGTTTAATCCTATGTTTATATGAAAGAAACCATCTGAGGATAAAGTGGATTTATTAGGGGATACTGATCAGTGTTCTCTACCAGTCTCTTTATTTAAAAAATTTTCATCAATGAATCTTCTTTTAGGGGCATACAAGCTAGATGAAATAAAGCATATTATGACCAATATGTACATTACATAAATATTTAATAATGAAAATTAGCACAATATTACTACAGCTTTGTCACTAAAGCACACAAGTAGGTAAATAACTAATATTTGTGGATTATATAAAGGGCTATTAATGTTACATAAAATTATTGATAAAAACATGTTACAGGAATTTGAGAAATGTTTTGCATTGTTCCTAGCATAAAGAAATTATTAAATGTTTTATACATTTTCCTTTACTTTCACACCCCTGACTATACAAACAGTGACCAACAGTGGATCTACACAATTACAGGAGAATCTAGAGAACTGCCAAGAAATCACATTGTTACCATGTTCCCATGAGAGTGTATTATTTTGGGTACAAATAAAAGAAATACGTGAAAAAGGGTAACTCAGAGACACGAATTGTGCTGAAAGTCTCCTTCTAATTCTCATTGAGGAGCATCAATATAACAAAATCATCACAGCCAGTATTTTATTTGGAGTACCAACGAAGGGCTCAATTATTAGACATATGAAAATGGAACCTCTTCTACAGGGAAGCTTCCTCAGCACCTTACTCCTGTAAGGAAGGGGAAACGGCATGCTTACAATCCTACCCCCAGCTTATTACTATCAGTAATGTTGCTAATTATGGCCATCCTGCAGAGTTCTTTTCTTCAAGATGATGTGATTATGTCTGATTTATTCAGACTTAGCTAGTGAGAGAACACAGCAGACACAAGATGTCTTTATTCTCACCTCTGTCCTTTCCACTAGGACATACTTCCTTCAATTACTAAATTTAAGATACTGACCATTTTCAATCTTTCATTAAAATACAATGTTTCTCAACCTTTTTACCTTGAATAAAAGAATATAATCTTTAAAAATTCAGGAGTCAGCACAGTATAGTGAAAGGAAAATGGGCTTCGCAGCCAGAACCTGTATTCAAATCTTAGCTCAGTCACTTTCTAGCTATATGACTCTGGACATGTTCCTTAGTAGCTCAGCTTCAGTTTCCTTATGTGTAAAAACGGAAATAACTATACTTTATACAATTGTTTTCTTGTATTAAATAGGTAGGTTAGGAACCCAGCATATAGAGTCTTTTGGTTCAATAGATGTCAGTATCCTTCCTATTCAATAACTGGCTTAATATCTTCTTCTTATGTGCTTTGTACCAATTACAGACTGATTGTGATGTCACTTAATAGGACCTGATTGTCCAGTATATTAGGCATTGATCTTTACTATTTAGAAAATATAGCCCAAAATCTCTCAAAAGTTAGTATTCATAAGACTTTAGTAACAAAGAATCTTCCTATGAGAGCCAAAGCATCAATTGTTTACTGGTGGTTGTGTTGATATATTTGTGTTATTTATTCAAAGTTCATTTGGAAATGAAATATGTATTTGAAGTACCAGTTATAGAGAACTAATTTTGAAAGAATGAAAACAAAACCCTATTTTGAAAAAATGTTCACTTCTTTTAAGGAAAAAGTAAAAAACAACTCAGAATATAAGCTTAACACTTGACAAGAAGAAAAAAACTTTGATATTAAATATTAGTAGAAACTTGTATTGGTCCCAGGGGGTGTAAGTACGCTATTACAAGCAATTACTTGTTGTGTTTGCAAGTCCCCAGTGGTAATAATTAGTCTACCTGTTGACACACTATTTCTCCTGCCCCACTGTTAATGTAGGCAATTGATTTGCACATGGGGCTAATTACCATCACTGATGGTGTCTGAGATGAGCTTCCCCACCAGGCTTCTGTCAATCATCACTTTCTCCAGCTGCGGCCCAGAAAGGCTTAGAGACACCAGCACACCTGAACCAAAGAGGAGCTAAAACCAGGTAAGGGGGGAGAGGGAGAGGAAGACATGCTGTGATTTAGAATCTTTAAAAAACCTCTCTCCAAATATACAACTTATACAGATATTTTACACATGCACCTACACTATGAAATTATAAAGAATTTTCTTCACTGAAAAACAATTACTGACATTGTGAGTGAAAAGAGAAAGGTGGCTAAAGGATGCAACGCAATAAATGCATTGATTAAAGCTACATGCAGAAACCTAATTTAGGCCATGTTTATTAGAAATCTAATCTTCTAAATACTTAGAAAGCACACATGCAGAAATAACTGCGTTGTTTTGGATTCAGAAAATGTAATGTATTCTATTGTTTTGAAAAATTACTATTATAAACTAAAACATTTCTTGAGGTTTGAATAGTCATTGCTACACATTAAATATAGAAGAGATGCCACTATTACAATATAAACAGCTAATGTTATGCATTTATTTGGAAGTTAAACACTACTGACTTCTAAAAATAAAGATCTTGTCAGTCTACAATTTGAAAATACACATAAATCAAGGCAATTAAGTAAAATGTTAAATTTTTAAAATCATAAACAAATAACACGTATCAGAAACAATTTCACAAGGAGAGATAAAGGAATATAGTAGAGCATCCAGGCTTTATCAATATCAGTGTTCACAAAACCACTCAATAAAAGATGATTGGATATCACCATTATAATTTTATACTGCTCCTTTCCATTTGTGGCAGCATAATTCATTCATCTCCAAATGTTTAAAACTTCTGAAAGGACTATGCATATGCGTATGCTTGTTATCTATGAGATTATGAAATATCAACATTGGAAGAAATTGTTTCACCTTCAAGGCAACAGACTCAAAGCTGATGAATCATGGAATAACATATGGTATAAGAAGAAAAAAAACCAATTGTCAGTAAACTAATCACAAACATGCTAGCCAAATTCAAAGACAACTTTGATTTTAAACAAAACAGGGGAATCCCCCACCCACCTAGGCATCATGTCCCAGCTAGAGAGGATGATTCTGTGTTGAGACATATTTGGACATGTGTGAAAGATAAGCAGCATGAGGGACCAGGGTAATATAAAGACAGACCACCATTCCTCACTGCCTAACAGATTCCAGGCACATGATTCAGAAAAGAAACTGAAGAGTCGCTTTGCATTTACTGTTAGAACTCTTGTCCTAGTCACCAGAAAGCTTACCTTTATTTGACTTAACAGATTATTCCATTTTGCGTTAATACCTCTACAGGGGCAGAGAGTTGGGGGTAGAGTACTTAATCATCTTTATGGGTTTTGGAGACTACTAAGAGAAGGCACATTTGTTTCAAGAAATTTAAAATGCTTCACAAATAAATCTCTACTGAATTACACCCAGCCCTACCACATACCTTAATGGCAAATGGTGATATTTCCCTTTTGAAGAATCCCCCCATAGCAACACAGCATGTGATCTTAACTCCCCAAATTCTTCTCAGACAGGCAATTTTAGGGACATCTTTTATATCTACTTCTCCCCTTCCTCCTTTATTCAAAAATCTACCCTTTTCTATTTATTTTTATCTACTAAAGCTTTACACCTATACTCTTAAGCACTTCTTTTCCTAATTACTCATTGACTACCAGCTCCTTATGGATGTTGGCTTGGCCACATTTATCTTTGTAGTGCCAGGAATACAGTAGGTGCTCAACAAATGTTTGGAGAAAGAATCACAACTAACTCAATGGAACATCAGATAATTTGCAGTTACAAAAAAAAAAAAAACTTGGTCTAATTTTCATTTTCATATGACATGGATGTTCCTTCTGCAGCATCCCTTCAAGCATCTAGCCCATGCTTGAATATTGCCAGTGATCAGGAGCTCACTACTTCACAGGAAAACTATTCTACCATGGGTCAGTTGTAATCAATTTAAAGATCCTTCATTCATTTTTTTAATTCACCAAAAACTGAATGTTCATTATCTGCCAAGCACTAAATTAAATTTAAGGGCTCAAAAAGAAATCAAATATAATTCTTAAAGTAGGTTAAATAAAGTAGGTTAATAGAAAGAGGTCGAAATCAAAGCAAATAACTAATAAAGTGCTGTTAACAGTTTACCAGACCTATTATAGATGTACATAGTGGGTAGACTCAAAGGACTGAGAAGGAGGTGGTGACTCTTGAGATTGAGGCTAAGGATACAACTGACTCCCTACAACTTCAACAGTCATCCCAATTATTCTTCAGTAGCACCCACCTCAAATATTCAAGGATAATAACACAGTGGTTAAGAGCACAGACTCTGAAATCAGAATAAAATCAATATTGGCTACTTGTTACTTACTAGCTGTGTGACACCGACAGTGTAATTTAACCTCTCTGTCCCTTCATTTCCTCACCTGAAAATAAACATGATAGTATCTACTTCATAGGATGAGGATTAAATAACTTTTTTACAAAAAACATTTAGAATAATGCCTGGCACACAGTGTTTGCAATTATTATTATTATTCAACCATTAATTGTAGGATGCTGTCCATAGTCTCCAAATCACTGCTCCTGCCTCCAGGCATAGATTAGTTATTTAACCAATGTATGCATGCTCTTGGCTCCATGACACTCACCCCTTTGAATCCATATCAAAAAACAAATATCCTCACTACATTGTTAACCAACTCTGAGCACATGTGTCTTTTTAAAAACCTTGTAACCCAGGTTGGACTCAATGTTAGATGTGCGACACCCAGGTGAGTTATAATTAGTAAAAAATGCAATCTTTTGTTGCCTTTCCCATTTGCTATGATTTCACAAGGATATTATCTCCAAAATATTTGCAAGTTCCTTCAGAACTCTGGAATTTAATTTTTCCAAGTGTCTAATTTCTTTTACCTTGTTTTCTGTTCTCGCCACTGCTCTCATGAAATAACTCTCGTACCCTAACAAAAACTGCTTTTTCTATGTATAAGCGTTTGTTACAAAATTCTTTTAAAAACCCACTTTTATGAAATGAAAAAGGAAAGTACAGCCTGTGAGAGTAAGTAAATGAGGGAACTGATGCCAGAAAAGATTCAGAGGGGTGAGCGCCATGGAGCCAAAAGCATGCATACACTGGTTAGATAACTGATCTATGCAAGGAGGCAGGAGCAGTGATTTGGAGACTATGGATCCTGCCAAGTGAGGTTGGACATTCCTTCAGAATCCTTCTCAAAGAATAGGTACAGCCACTTTTTCACAAATTCACTCATTTACCCCAAAATATATATATTTAGTATATCATATGAGCCAGGCACTGTTCCAAGTGCTGAGAATTCAGCAATGAACAAAACAGACAATGCCCTTGCCCTCCCTGGCCTCATGGAGCCTGCATTCAAGTGTGGACACAGATAATAAAACAAACAGTTTTAATATAATGTACAATAGCAATAAGAACTATAGAGCAAATTTAGGAGGGTGCTACTTTAAGCAAGATGGCTAATAAAGAAATAAGCCTTTCTGAGGAAATAACATTTGAATATAGACTCAAATGAAGTAAAAGAACAAGCCACATAAATATCTGGAGAAAAGGGGTTCGAGACAGAGAGAAGAGCTAATGCAAAAACTCTGAGGTGGGAATGTGCCTAGGCTGATTGAAGAAAGCTAGGCCAGTGTGGCTGGAGGGGAGTGAGTGAAAGGGATATTCATAGAGGATGAAGTCAGAGAGGCAGTCAAGGGCCAGGCTAGGTTAGACCTTGTTGATGAGAAGTCACTGAGTTTTAAGCAGCACAGAAGTATAATATAACTTATGTTTTAAAGCAGGGGGACAGGGCAAGAGTGAAGCAAGGAGACCATCACGAGCCTATTGCAGTGGTTGAGGTGAGAGATGATGGCTTGGGACTAGAATGGTAATGCTGAAGGAAATGATAAGTGGGCAGACTTGAAATATATTTTAAAAAGTATCTACTAGCACTTGCTGAAAAATTGAATGTGGCATATGAGAGAAAGACTCAAAGATTTTTGGCCTGAGCAACAGTTTACTGTGATTGGGAATGCCAGAAGAAAAGCAAATTTAGATTATGGAGAAACAAGAGTTTGATTTTGACACGTTAAGTTTAAAGTATTTATGGACATACCAGTGGAGAGGTCTAGTACATAATCAGAAATGAGTCTGAACTTCATGGGGGACTACAGATGTATATCTGGGAGTCATCAACAATACAAAGGTAGTATTTAAAGCCATGGTACTGGACATGCTCTCCTTTCAAAAATGAGTGGAAAGACAGAAAGAGATCTAAGGTCTGAGCTCTGCGACATTCTGACCCAAAAGATCAGTTTAACCCTCTTATTGAACCTGAGTTTGGATACTTGAAAGATCAAGTATATCCACCATTTCATATTTCCAAATGTCCTATGGACTAGAGGCATCCTTGACACCAGATTTTGGAATAAGAAGGTATAAATCAATTAATAAGCTAATTAACGCATTTTTATAAAACAGCCTATGGGGAAGCATAGAGTTGCCAAGTACTGGTGCCAAAGATACTCCTGAATATTGTAAAGGAGATAACTAGAGTTAGAAAAATATAGTCAAAGAAAGAATATTCCAGCCCAGACAGGAAAGTGCTATTCTCATCTCTGCCTGTTTCCCCAAAGTGGTTAGTCCTTAAGACCTCCAAAACGGAAAGGTTCTATGCAAGATTTGGTAGGACAAAAAGGAAAAAGAGCACCAAGACAGTGTCCTATTCCATTGCAAGGGGTTGGAGGGAGGATTCTGGTAGCTCAGAAAATAAAAAAGAGCAGGCAAGGTGGTAAAGGGAGGCATCTCTGAAGCAGATCTGAACTGAAAAGTCCCTCAGGATGAACCAACGAGAAGGCCAGTGGGATCTCCCAACACTGTCCCAATTTGAATGTTGTTTAAATGTTGTGCAGGAGATAACTGAGGCAAATAGAAACCGAAACTCTTCTTTTTCTTTGACACCCCTCCAGACAAAAAGTACCTTCCTTATTATTCCTGCTCTGACCATGTCTCTTTATGTTGCCTTTCTCATTTGCTCCTTTTCATTTTCTTCAAATAAGCTCATACTGGAAAGGTAAGCTTTCTCTTTAAGAAACTCAGAAATGATTTTCACAATCCCCAGATGGCTCTTCAAATTAGCTTCTCTTAAACTTCAAGTCTACAGTACTTAGATTGAGGATTAAATTGGAAGTGAAATGGTACTTTGAGGAGAATGAGAAAATTTTATCAGATGACATCATTAATTGAAACAAAACATAAATAACATCTGAGTTTTGTTCATTCAGTAGGTTAAAAAAAAAAAAACATGTGAGTGCCTCCTACAAGTCAGGAGACAAAAGTGAATATAGTTAAGGATTAAAAAAAATTAGTTTATTTACTACAGAGAATTGACTTAAGGAGAAAAAACAAAAGAACAAGAAATAAACAGGTATTTTTCTGGATAGAGAAGTGAGGTTCCTCACTGGGGTCTCCCAGTGGGATTTCCCAAAGATTTGTACAGTGTTATTCAATATATGGAATACATACGTACCTAGAAATCTGCCTGCAAAGTCTATTTCAATTTAATAAACCTAATTTTCTCACTTATTCTCATTATAAAACAAATGATGCCATATTTCAATCCTTAATGTAACTTTAAAATCCTGCTAATTATATTTGCTTAAAAGAAAAGTGATCATTCCTAGAAAGTATTTATAAACATGGTCAAATTTGGTAGGACAAAAAAGAAAAAGAGCACCAAGATAGTGTCCTATTCCACTGCAAGGGGTTGGAGGGAGGTTTCTGGTAGCTCAGAAAATAAAAAAGAGCAGGCAAGGTGGTAAAGGGAGGCATCTCAAAATAAAACAAGGTCCGATTTTGTATTTGTCAGTAGTTTTAAAGATCTAAAGAGTTAAAAGCAGTGGTGAGAAGTAAAGAGAAAGGCAAATCAGATAACACTTTTTTTGTATAATATTTTATAATTTACAGAAGACTTTTATATGCACCATAATGCATGTAAAATGCCAGTATAACTGATACAAAATAAGTATGCAAGTTTTAAAAACAATAGTAATAAGGTTAATCTCATGCTCATACTAATTCCCAATCAGAAAGGTAAAGCAATTAATCAAAGGTCTCATAATTAGTGGGAAAGTAGAGACCAAGACAGGTCTATTAATGACAAATCCTAAATACTCCTTCACCACTGTTTAGGAACTAATATCCTTAACTCTCACTTCTCAGTTGACTTCCATGCAATATCCCATATGATTTTTCTCTCTCCATCTCTTTACTTCACTCAAACCAGTCTCCCTCTAAACCAGCGGTCCCCAGCGCCCAAGCCACTGACCAGTACCCATTTGTGGCCTGATAGGAACCGGGCCACACAGCGGGAAGTAAGCGGTGAGTGGGCAAGCATTAGCTCCTGAGCTGTACCCCCTGTCAGATCAGCTGCAGCATTACATTCTCATAGGAGGTAAACCCTATTGAGAACTGTGCATGTGTTCTCAACTGGGGATGATTTTGGCCACCAGGAGACATGACATCTGGCAACGTCTGGAGACACTGCAGCTGTCACCACCTTTATATATTAGCCATCTTCACAGAGCCTCTCTTTAAAAGAGTGCTTGTAAATGAGTTGCTGTGGAGGCAAAGATGTTTTCCATGTCCTCATTAGGCAGATTTGCAAACTTCTCAAATTTTAATCAATCCTTTTCTCACATAAAGAAAGGGTAATGTGATAAGCTATCCTCTCTCATGTACGACAGCCTGGTCAGATATCTCAAATGGAGTGGTGGGCAGTGCACAGTCCAGATCAGCAGTCCACAGGAAACCCACCCTGTGTGTCTCTAACCATGTTCAGGGCTATCACTTTGATGACTAATGCTACTTTTCAAGATTGAAAGTGCCCACGGTAAGTAATCGAGCTACCTTAGCTTGAAAGAAATATCTTGTTAGAACACCTCCTTGCCTTTGTTCTCATTCTCTGCTCACCAATCAGCCTTCTTATCTATACTTCAGTCTCTTGAATAACTCATCCATGAGGTTATGCCCCTAGGAAATGAGCAATGTCTATGATGCCAAATATATCTCACATAGTAAATTAATAAATTGCCATTCCAGTTAATAAATCAGTCACTTCTGAATTTGGCTATTGTTAATGTTGTTAGTTCAAGAAAATAAATGGAGATAACATAAAAGATGGGTAAGTTTAATTAATCAGAAATTTTTTTCCCAACTGCATGATACCTTGTTGAAGGTGGGGGGGAGGCATTTTTAAAAGTTACAGACCTACAAAAGTAGCATCATTCCGTTTTACTAGGAAAAAAACAAGAGTAGTATGGGTATATATACGCATAAAGAAATTGTAGAAACACAAGAAAATATCTGAAAAATAAAACCAAAGCTGTTGATAGCAGGCATCTCACAGATAAAATTGGAACCCAGAGGGCACAAACTTCAACTTCTTGCCTTATAAAATTTTTAAAAATTGATATTAGGGATGATTTTTTAAAACTTTTGTGTGTTATTCAGTATTTTTCTATAAAAATTTTCAAAACAAGGAAATGCTTAAAATATCTGACCACAAATATATTTCTTATTTTATGGTTTTAAAGAGATGCTAGAAATGTGTTTCTCAAAAGTCAGAATACTGAAAATGCAGTTATTTGATCCTCACTAAAAGGATCAAATAAACTGAAATGAGTCCCTCATCTCTGCTATTCAACTTATTAAAAAATTTTAAGACCATTTTGTTCTTATTACATTGCCTTGATTACTCATCTATGTCCAATTTCCATATTTACTAAAAAGATTGCCATTAATAATTGTAAAGTAGGGTATATCCAAATTATGGATTACTATGTATCTAGTAAAAATAGGGAGATAGATATAGATCATTGACAGATGTGTCATATATTGTTATGTAAAGAAAGAGAAAAATATGTATAGAGTGATTCCATTATTTTTAAATATGTGTATACATACACATACACAGATGAGTGTTTGAAAAAAGATATAAGCCAAATTGCTGAACACAGTTACTACTAGAGAAGGGAATGAGTTTGGGGTAGGTATATAGTTTTTACTATATATCTATTTGTATACTATGCCATTTTATGATTACCAGAAATCATTTTATTATTTTAAATTTAGAAACATTAAAAGAGGGAATAAAGATCTCCACTAACTCTCTTTTCAGTTCATTTGGTATGAGATCGCCCTTTTTAATCTCTTACCTTTAGCTAACAAACTTCGAATTCATCAGTAAATTCTGCTGATACTCTTTGTTCCATTTATCTCAGATCTACCACTTTTAATATACTTCCTTGTCCATTCTCTTTTACTAGGACCACACTCAATGGTTGCCCTTTACAACTTCCAGTTCTCCTCCATAATCCATACTAATGTAGCGTAAATGAAAAAAGAAAAATGAAAAAAGACCATTTCTCAAAGCAGAGTCCATGAAATAATAATCTTTGAATAATGTTTCAAAAAAGTAAGCTTGGCAACTTTTCATATAATAGGCCCCTCTCAAAGACTTAGAACCATGCTACCTGAGTTAATTTAAACACACACACACACACACACACACACACACACATCTTTAATATGCAATGAGATATGCTTCCTAATTTATCAGCATAGAGTATTATGGTGAGTTTAAGCACAGCAGAAATCTCTTAGGGTGAGTTTGTTAAATTGTTACCATTATGTTTTGTCTAGTTAGAAATATGAAACCCCAAAATCTTTGAGAATAAAAATGATCACTGAAAGCAAATGTTGTATATATACTCAATGGAATACTATTCAGCCTTTAAAAAGGGAAATTCTGTCATTTGTGACAACATGGATGAACCTGTGGGACATTATGCTAAGGGAAATAAGCTAGGCACAGAAAGACAAATACTGCATGATCTCACTTATATGTGGAATCTAAAAAAGTAAAACTCATAGCACTAGAGAGTATGACAGTAGTTGCCATGCTAGGGGTAGGGGAAATGGGGAGATACCGGTCAAAATTGAAATTGAGGCAATAATTAATAGCTTGCCAACCAAAAACAGTCCAGGACCACACGGATTCACAGCCGAATTCTACCAGAGATACAAGGAGGAGCTGGTACCATTCCTTCAGAAACTATTCCAATCAATAGAAAAAGAGGGAATCCTCCCTAACTCATTTTATGAGGCCAGCATCATCCTGATACCAAAGCCTGGCAGAGACACAACAAAAAACAGAATTTTAGACCAATATCCCTGACGAACATCGATGCAAAAATCCTCAATAAAATACTGGCTAACCGAATCCAGCAGCACATCAAAAAGCTTATCCACCATGATCAAGTGGGCTTCATCCCTGGGATGCAAGGCTGGTTCAACATATGCAAATCAATAAACGTAATCCAGCATATAAACTGAACCAAAGACAAAAACCATATGATTATCTCAATAGATGCAGAAAAGGCCTTTGACAAAATTCAACAACACTTCATGCTAAAAACTCTCAATAAATTAGGTATTGATGGGACGTATCTCAAAGTAATAAGAGCTATCTATGACAAACCCACAGCCAATATCATACTGAATGGGCAAAAACTGGAAGCATTCCCTTTGAAAATGGGCACAAGACAGGGATGCCCTCTCTCACCAATCCTATTCAACATAGTGTTGGAAGTTCTGGCCAGGGCAGTCAGGCAGGAGAAGGAAATAAAGGGTATTCAATTAGGAAAAGAGGAAGTCAAATTGTCCCTGTTTGCAGATGACATGATTGTATATCTAGAAAACCCCATCGTCTCAGCCTAAAATTTCCTTAAGCTGATAAGCAACTTCAGCAAAGTCTCAGGATACAAAATCAATGTGCAAAAATCACAAGCATTCTTACACACCTATAACAGACAAACAGAGAGCCAAATCATGAGTGAACTCCCATTCACAATTGCTTCAAAGAGAATAAAATACCTAGGAATCCAACTTACAAGGGACGTGAAGGACCTCTTCAAGGAGAACTACAAACCACTGCTCAATGAAATAAAAGAGGATACAAACAAATGGAAGAACGTTCCATGCTCATGAGTAGGAAGAATCAATATTGTGAAAGTGGCCACACTGCCAAGGTAATTTATAGATTCAATGCCATCCCCATCAAGCTACCATTGACTTTCTTCAAGGATTGGAAAAAACTACTTTAAAGTTCATATGGAACCAAAAAAGAGCCTGCATTGCCAAATCCATCTTAAACCATAAGAACAAAGCTGGAGGCATCATGCTACCTGACTTCAAACTACACTACAAGGCTACAGCAACCAAAACAGCATGGTACTGGTACCAAAACAGAGATATAGACCAATGCAACAGAACAGAGCCCTCAGAAATAATGCCGCCTATCTACAGCCAACTGATCTTTGACAAACCTGACAAAAACAAGAAATGGGAAAAGCATTCCCTATTTAACAAATGGTGCTGGGAAAACTGGCTAGCCATATGTAGAAAGCTGAAACTAGATCCCTTCCTTACACCTATATGAAAATTAATTCAAGATGGATTAAAGACTTAAATGTTAGACCTGAAACCATAAAAACCTTAGAAGAAAACCTAGGCAATACCATTCAGGACATAGGCATGGGCAAGGACTTCATGTCTAAAACACCAAAAGCAATGGCAACAAAAGCCAAAATTGACAAATGGGATCTAATTAAACTAAAGAGCTTCTGCACAGCAAAAGAAACTACTATCAGAGTGAACAGGCAACCAACAGAATGGGAGAAAATTTTTGCAATCTACTCATCTGACAAAGGGCTAATATCCAGAATCTACAATGAACTCAAACAAATTTACAAGAATAAAACAAACAACCCCATCAAAAAGTGGGCGAAGGACATGAACAGACACTTCTCAAAAGAAGACATTTATGCAGCCAAAAAACACATGAAAAAATGCTCATCATCACTGGCCATCAGAGAAATGCAAATCAAAACCACAATGAGATACCATCTCACACCAGTTAGAATGGCGATCATTAAAAAGTCAGGAAACAACAGGTGCTGGAGAGGATGTGGAGAAATAGGAACACTTTTACACTGTTGGTGGGACTGTAAACTAGTTCAACCGTTGTGGAAGACAGTGTGGCGACTCCTCAGGGATCTAGAACTAGAAATACCATTTGATCCAGCCATCCCAATACTGGGTATATACCCAAAGGAATATAAATCATGCTGCTATAAAAACACATGCACACATATGTTTATTGCAGCACTATTCACAATAGGAAAGACTTGGAACCAAGCCAAATGTTCAACAATGATAGACTGGATTAAGAAAATGTGGCATATATACACCATGGAATACTATGCAGCCATAAAAAAGGATGAGTTCATGTCCTTTGTAGGGACATGGATGAAGCTGGAAACCATCATTCTCAGCAAACTATCGCAAGGACAAAAAACCAAACACTGCATGTTCTCACTCATAGGTGGGAATTGAACAATGAGAACACTTGGACACAGGAAAGGGAACATCACACACCAGGGCCTGTTGTGGGGTGGGGGGAGCGGGGAGGGATAGCATTAGGAGATATACCTAATGTAAATGACGAGTTAATGGGTGCAGCACACCAACATGGCACATGTATACATATGTAACAAACCTGCACGTTGTGCACATGTACCCTAGAACTTAAAGTATAATAAAAATATATATATATTTAAAAAAAGAAAGAAAATGTGGCACATATACACCATGGAATACTATGTAGCCATAAAAAAGGAGGAGTTCATGTCTTTTCCAGGGACATGGATGAAGCTGGAAACCATCATTCTCAGAACTATCACAAGAATGGAAAACCAAACACCACATGTTCTCACTCATAAGTGGGAGTTGAACAATGAACATATGGACACAGGGTGGGCAACATCCCACACTGAGCCCTGTTGCGGGGTGGGGGACTGAGGGAGGGATAGCATTGGGAGAAATACCTAATGTAAATGATGAGTTGATGGGTGCAGCAAACCAACATGGCACAGGTATATCTGTGTAACAAACCTGCACGTTGTACACATGTACCCCAGAACTTAAAGTATAATAATAAAAAAATTTAAAAATAAAGAATGAGCAAAGTCTCTGATAAATAGGATACCATAAAGCAACCAAATACAGGAGTTATCAGTATTCCTCAAGGTGTGGAGACAATGAGAAAGTTCAAAAACTTACTTAAAATAATAGATGAAAACTTCCCAAGTCTAGCAAGAGATTTAGACATCCAGACACTGGCGATCCAGTGACCCCAATCAGATTCAATGCAAAAAGGTCTTCTCCACAGCACATTATAGGCAAACTGTCTAAAGTCATTAACGAAGAGAAAATTCTAAAAACAGCAACAGAAAATAATCTAGTCATAAAAGAGTCCCTATCAGACTAACAGCAAACTTCTCAGCAGAAACCTCACGGGCCAGGAGAGAATGAAAAAATATAGTCAAATTGCTGAAAGAAAAACAACACCACCCAAAGATACTATCAAAATTACCCTTCATAAATGAGAAAGAAATACTTTCCCAGACAAGCAAATGCTGAAGCAATTCATCACTACTAGACCTGCCTTACAAGAAAGGCTCAAGGGAGTCCTAAACCTGGAAGTGAAAGAATGATAATTCCCATCATCAAAACACATGAAAATATAAAAATCACTGGTAATATAAACACACAAATGAGAAAGAGGAAAGACTCAAATGGTACCACCACAGAAAAACAGCAATCCACAAAGACAGTCAGTAAGGAAAAAAACAAAGGAACAAAGACTATACAAAGCAACCCAAAGACAATTAACAATATTACAGGAACAAAACCTCACATACCAGCAATAAACCTGAATGTAAACAGATTAGATTCTCCACTTAAAAAGATATAGACTGTTTGAACAGATTTTTAAAAACCATGATCCAACAATATTCTGCCTGTAAGAAATGTACTTTACTTATAAAGATACACACACACACACACACACACACACACAGAAAGTAAAGGGATGGAAAAAGATATTCCATGCAAATGGAAAACAAAACACACCAGGAGTAGTTACATTTATATCAGATAAAACAGACTTTAATTCAAAAACAGTAAAAAAATAAAAATAAAAACAAAGGTCATTATACAATGATAAAGGGATCAATCGAGCAAGAGGATATAACAATTCTAAATATATATGCAACCAACACTAGTGCACCCAGATTCATAAAGCAAATATTGCCAGATCTAAAGAAAGAGACAGACTCCAACACAATAATAGTAGGAAGCCTCAACAGTTCACTCTCAGCATTAGCCAGGTCATCTAGACAGAAAACCAACAAAGAAATATTGGACTTAAACCAGACTTTAGACCACACCTAACAGACATTTACAGAACATTTTATCCAAAATCTGCAGAATACACATTCTTCTCATCAGTACATGGAACAGTCTCCAGGATTAGACATGTTAGGCCACAAAAAAAGTCTCAACAAAATTTTAAAAATGGAAATCATATCACATATCTTCTCAGACAGTGAAATAAAATGAGGAATCACTACCAAGAGAAACACTAAAGAGCATACAAATACATGGAAATTAAATAACATACTCCTAAATAACCATTGGATCAATAAAGAAATTAAGATGGAAATTGAAAAATATATCAAAATAAATGCAAATGGAGGCAAGGCGAGGTGGCTCACGCTGTAATCTCAGCACTTTGGGAGGGCAAGGCAGGTAGATCACTTGAGGTCAGGAATTCAAGACCAGCCTGACCAACATGGTGAAACCCCATCTCATCTCTACTAAAAATACAAAAATTAGCCAGGCATGGTGGTGCATGCTTGTAATCCCAGCTACTTGGGAGGCTGAGATGGGAGGATCACTTGAACCCGGGAGGCAGTGGTTGCAGTGAGCCAAGATTGTGCCACTGCACTCCAGCCTGGGCAACAGAGTGAGTGAGATTCTGTCTAAAATAAATAAATAATAAATAAATAAATGCAAATGGAAACACAATATACCCAAACCTGTGCTGTGTTTTTGGGACACAGTGAAAGCAGTGCTAAGAGGGAAGCTTGTAGCAATAAACACCTGCATCAAAAAAAAAAAAAAACAGAAAGATTTCAAATAAACAATCTAATGGTAGACCTCAAGGAACAAGAAAAGCAAGAACAAATCAAATCCCAAATTAGCAGAAAGAATAATAAAGATCAGAGCAAAACTAAACAAAATATACTAAAAAAAATTATAAAGGATAAATGAAATGAAAAGTTGGTTCTCCAGGCCAGGCATGGTGGCTCACTCTTGTAATCCCAGCACTTTGGGAGGCTGAGGCAGGCGAATCACTTGATGCGAGGAGTTTAAGACCAGCCTGGGCAACGTGGCAAAACCCTGTCTGTACTACAAATACAAAAACTTGCCGAGCTTGGTGGCACATGCCTGTAATCCCAGCTAGTAGGGAGGCTGAGGCATGAGAATCACTTAAACCTGGGAGGTGGAGGTTGCAGTGAGCCGAGGTTGCTCCACTGCACTCCAGCCTGGGTGACAGAGTAAGACTCTATCTCAAAAAAAAAAAGAAAGAAAAGTTGGTTCTTCAAAAAGACAAACAAAATTGATAAACTACTTGCTACAATAACCAAGAACAAAAGAGAAGACCCAAATAAAATCATAAGTGAAAAAGGAAACATTGCAACTGATGCCACAGAAATATAAAATATCATCAGGGACTAATAGGTACAATTACATGCTAACAAACTAAAAAATCTAGAGGAAATGGATAAATTGCTGAATGCATACAACCCTGAATCAGGAAGAAATAGAAAACCTGAGCATACCAATAACAAGACTGAGTCAGTATAAAAAGTCTCTCTACAAAGAAAAGCCAAGGACCAGATGGATTCCCTGCAGAATTCTACCACATGTATAAAGAAGAACTAAACCTCCTCAAACTATTGAAGAGGAATGAATTCACCCTAACTCATTCTATAAGTCCAGCATTACCATGATACCGAAACCAGACAAGGATACAACAAAAAAGTAAAACTGCAGGCCAATATCCCTAAATAAAAATAGATGCAAAAATCATCAACTAAATACTAACAAACCAAATCTAACAGCACATCAAATGATAATATATCATGATCAAGAAAAATATAACCCAGGGGTGCAACGATGGTCCAACACATGCACATCAATAAACATGATACATCACATCAACAGAATGAAAGACAAAAATTATATGATCATCTCAAAAGATGCAGAAAATGCATGTAATAAAATTCAACACTCCTTCATGATAAAAACTCTCAACAAACTAGGCATAGAAAGACCATCCATCATACTGAATAAGGAAAGGTTGAAAGCTTTTACTCTAAAAACTGGAATACGGTGGTTCACACCTGTAACCCGGCACTTTGGGAGGCCAAGGCAGGCAGATCATGAGGTCAAGAGATCAAGACCATCTTGGCCAACATGGTGAAACCCCATCTCTACTAAAAATACAAAAATTAGCTGGGTGTGGTGGTGTGCACCTGTAGTCCCAGCTGCTTGGGAGGCTGAGGCAGGAGAATTGCTTGAACCCAGGAGGCCAAGGTTGCAGTAAGCCGAGATCACACCACCACACTCCAGCCTGGTGACAGTGTGAGACTCCGTCTCAAAAAAAAAAAAAAAAAAAACTGGAATAAGACAAGAATGCCCACTTTCACCATTCCTAATCGACACAGTACTAGAAGTCCCAGACAGAGCAGTCAGGCAAGAAAAAAAATAAAATTAAGGCATTCGAATTGGAAAACAGAATTTCAAACTGTCCCTCTTTGCAGATGACATGATTTTATATCTAGAAAAACCAAAAGACTCCACTAGAAAACTCTTAGAACTGATAAGCAAATTCAGTTGCAGGATACAAAAATCAACATATAAAAATCAGTAGTACACTGATCAGCATACATGTAAAAATCAGTATACAACAATAATGAACTAGCCGAGAAAGAAATCAAGAAGACAATCTCATTTACAGTAACTACAAAAAATAAAATACTTAGGAATAAATTTAACCAATTTAGTGAAAGATCTCTACAAGAAAAACTATAAAACACTGACGAAAGAAATTGAAGAGGACACAAACAAGTGAAAAGAAAACACCATGCTCATGGATTAAAAAAATTAACATAGTTAAAATGACCATACTACCCAAAGCAATCTACAGTTTGAATATAATACCAATGCCACTTTTCACAGACATAGAAAAAATAATCCTAAAATTTGTATGGAACCAAAAAAGAACCCAAATAGCCAAAGCAATCCTGACCAAAAAGAACAAAGCTGGAGGCATCACACTACATGACTTCAAAACATATTACAAGGATATAGAAACCAAAACAGCATGATATTCATATAACAACAGACACATAGATCAATGGAACAGACTAGAGACACAGAGCTAAATCTACATATTTACAGCCAACTGATCTTCTCCATAGCCCTCAAGAACATACACTGGGGAAAGAAACCCTCTTCAATAAATGATAACCACTTATTCTTCTATATGTAGAAGAATGAAACTGGACCCCTATCTCTCACAATATACAGAAGTCAACTCAAGATGGATTAAACTCAAAAGTATAAAACTACCAGAAATAGTAGTAGTTCTAGGGAAAACTCTTCAGGACATTGGTTTAGGCAAAGATTTTATGGCTAAGACCTCAAAAGCACAGGCAACAAAAACAAAAATAGACAAATGAGAGTATATTAAATTTAAATGCTTCTACACAGCAAAAGAAACAATCAACAGAGTAAAGAAACAACCTCTTGTATGGGAGAAAATGTTTGCAAATTACTCATCCAATAGGGGACTAATATCCAACATATACAAGGAATTCAGACATCTCAACAGTTAAAAAAAAACTCATTTAAAAAAATGAGCAAAGTACATGAATAGATATTTCTCAAAAGACACACGTATAGACAACAGGTATATGACTAACACCACAATGTGATTTCATCTCACCCCTGTTAGAATGGCTATTATTTAAAAGACAAAAAATAACATGCTGGCAAGAAAGCAAAGGGAACTCTTATATACTGTTGGTTGGAATGTAAATTAGTACAACCACTATGGAAAATAGTATGGAGATTTATCAAAAACCAAAAGGAGGCCTGGCATGGTGGCTCACGCCTATAATCCCAGCACTTTGGGAGGCTGAGGCAGGCGGATCACTGGAGGTCAGGAGTTTGAGAACAGCTTGGCCAACATGGTTGAAACCCTGTGTCTACTAAAAATGTAAAAAAATTAGCCAGAAGTGGTGGCAAGTGCCTGTAGTCCCAGCTACTCAGGAGGCTGAGGCAAGAGAATGGCTTGAACTTGGGAGGGGGAGATTGCAGTGAGGTGAGATTGCGCCACTGTACTCCAGCCTGAGCAACAGAGTGAGATTCTGTCTCAAAAAAAGAAGAAAAACAAAACAAAAGGAGATCTACCATACAATCCAGAAATCCTACTACTTGGTATCTATCCAAAGGAAAGAAATATATTTCTATCAAAAGGATATCTGCACTCACATGTTTATCACAGCACTATTCATAACAGCAAAGATATGGAATCAATCTAAGTGCCCATCAACAGATCAATGAATAAAGAAAATGTGGTGTATATAACCAATGGAATATTATTCAGCCATAAAAAAGAATGAAATCATCCATTTTGTAGCAACATGGATGGAACTGGAGGTCAGTATGTTAAATGAAATAAGCTGGGCACAGAAAGACAGGTACTACATGTTCTTACTCATATATGGTAGCTAAAAGCTTGACCTCATGGACATAGAGAATAGAAGCACAGATACCAAAGACTGGGAATTGGAGGTAGGGGGAGAGAGTTCGGTTATGGGTCCAAACATACAGTTAGATAGAAGAAATAAGTTATAATGTTTGATAGCAGACTAGGATGACTATACTTAGCAACAATATTACGTATATTTCAAAATAATTAGAAGAGAGAACTTGAAGTAATACAACATGTAAAAATACTACCCACTGAAGTTAGCAGACACCCCAATTACTCACACTTGATCATTACACATTATCTGCATGTAAACACTCACATGTACCCCACAAATATATAAATTATATATCAATAAAAGGGAAAAAAAACAAAACAAAAATACATGAAAATAAACTAAGTCTCTCTTTTTTTTTTTTTTTTTGAAACGGAGTCTTGCTCCATCTCGGCTCACTGCAAGCTCCGCCTCCCGGATTCACGCCATTCTCCTGCCTCAGCCTCCTGAGTTGCTGGGACTACAGGCGCCTGCCACCACGCCTGGCTAATTTTTTGTATTTTTAGTAGAGGCAGGGTTTCACCATGTTAGCCAGGATGGTCTTCATCTCCCGACCTTGTGATTCGCCCACCTCAGCCTCCCGAAGTGCTGGGATTACAGGCGTGAGCCACCACGCCCAGCCACTAAGTCTCTTATGAGCAGAAAAAAAGGAAATACATGATGTTCTAAAACCACAAAATAAAGGATCAAGCTTCTCTGGGAATGCTTCCTTGAGGAAGAGACAACTGATAGTCTGGGATCTAAGGTTAAGAATGTGTTACTTCCATGAAAGGGGAAGCAAAGGGCATTTTAGGCAGACCTAGGAATGGTTTGTGCAAAGGCCTGGTAGCAAGAGATAGTATGTAGAATATAAGGGATTGACAGAAGCCTGGTGATATAGTTTGGATATTTGTCCCCACCCAAATCTCATGTTGAAATGTAATCCCCAGTGTTGGAGGTATTTGGGTCACAGAGGCAGATTCCTCATGGTTTGGTGTTATCCTGGCAATAGTGAGAGAGTGTTCACTAAATTTAGTTGTTTAAATGTGTAGCACCTCCCATCCCTACTCTCTCTTGCTCTGGCTCCTGCCATGTGAGATGCTGGCTTCCCCCTTTGCCTTCCACCATGATTGAAAGCTCCCTGAGGCTTTACCAGAAGCCAAGCAGATGCCAGCAACATGCTTCTTGTACAGCCTGCATAACCACAAGCCAATTAAACCTCTTTTCTTTATAAACTATCCAGTCTCAAGTATTTCTTTACAGCAATGCAAGAACGGCCTAATAACCTGGTGTAGCTTGGCCAATGAGATTAAAAAAGAGTGTAGTAAGGGATGAAATTTAAAATGCAGGTAGACTGGGACCAGTTCTGTTGATGTTGTAATTTTTAAAATTCAAATTATTGATTCATTTTGGAATATATAATACATTCATGTAGCTCCAAAAGAACACAATAGCAGATTATACCAAGGTGTACCATTAAAAGTCTTCTTCTCATCCCTGTATCCCCTTACCCATGTTTCTCTATCCATTTAAATCAGTTTCCAGTTTCCCACCTGTCTTTCAAAGTTGTAGAAGGGTTTTAAGCAGAGGAGTAACAAATTTGTTTTTTAAAAAGTTCAACCATTGTGGGAGACAATGTGGTGATTCCTCAAGGATCTAGAACTAGAAATACCATTTGATCCAGTCATCCCATTACTGGGTATATACCCAAAGGATTATAAATCATGCTGCTATAAAGACACATGCACACGTATGTTTACTGCGGCACTATTCACAATAGCAAAGACTTGGAACCAACCCAAATGTCCATCAATGATAGACTGGATTAAGAAAATGTGGCACATATACATCGTGGAATACTATGCAGCCATAAAAAAGAATGAGTTCATGTCCTTTGTAGGGACATGGATGAAGCTGGAAACCATCATTCTGGGCAAACTATCACAAGGACAGAAAACCAAACACCACATGTTCTCACTCATAAGTGGCAACTGAACAATAAGAACACTTGAACACAGGGTGGGGAACATCACACACTGGGGCGTGTCGTGGGGTCGGGGGAGAGGGGACGGATAGCATTAGGAGATATACCTAATGTAAATGACAAGCTAATGGGTGCAGCATACCAACATGGCACATATAATACATATGTAACAAACCTGCACGTTGTGCACATGTACCCTAGAACTTAACGTATAATAAAAAATAAATAAATAAATAAATAAATAAAAAATCATTCTGACTACTATGTGGAGAGCAGACTAGTAGGGGCACAGAGGGAATAGACAGAGTGGTTAGGAAGTTTTGAAGTAGTCTAGAGAGAGAAGAAGTGAGGAGGTTCTGGCTAAAAATATGCAGAAAGGGATGGAGAACCTCTGGCAGAGGTGAGAGAAATTTAGAAACTAAAATCAACAAGAACTAGAGATTAGTTGGATATGGGGGGAAAGAAGGAGTTGGATAAAGAAGAGGATAATTCCGAAGATAAATAGTGACTTCCAGGTCTCTGGTTTCTATAAAAGGATGGAAGTCAGGGCCATTCCTTGAGATTGGGAATGGTGGAAGGGGACCAAAGAGGGGTCTCTGAGTTTCCATGAGGAACCATGGAAGCTGTGGTTATAAATTTGATAATCTAGAAGTTCAGAATGGAGAGCAGATGGTTCAGAATTGGGCCTTGAGGAATTCCAACATTCAAAGACAGGGGAAAGGAACATAGATCTGAAAAAGAAATAGAACACTGAAAGAACCAAAAAAAAAAAAAATTTCAAGAACAAGGGGTACTCAGTAATGTTAACTGCTACTGTGTATTTAAGATGATAAGATTTTTTTTTACATCTACTAGATCTAGTGATATGGAGGTTTTCTACAACCTTAGTGGAAGATTTTGCAGTGTAATAATCAGGAAAAAAGCATGATTAAAGTTGGTCAATGCTGAGTAAGCAAGAAGGAAATGGAAACTCTAAATACAGACAATTTTGTTGAGAAATTTGATTTTGAAGAAGGATACGATATGATGGTACCTGGAGGAGAATGTGGTACTGACCAAGAGTTGGGTTCATTTGTTTAAATGGAGAAGAGTTGAGCCTGTTTAAAAGCTCACCGGGAATATCAAGGGCCCTCCAGTAGTCAAAATAATTTTGAAAAAGAAGAACAAAGTTGGAGGACTTGCATTTCCTGATTTCAAAATATATTACAAAACTAATCAAAAACAGTGTGGTTCTGGCATAAAAACAGACACATAAACCAGTGGAACAGAAAAGAGATCCCAGGAATAAATCCTCATATAAATGGTCAAATGATCTTCCACAAGGGTGCCAAGACTATTCGATGGGGAGAAAGAACAATCTCTTCAATAAATGATGTTGAGAAAACTGGATATTCATATGCAAAAGAACGAAGTTGAACCTTACCTTACATAGTATACAAAAATTAACTCAAAATGGATTAAAGACAGAAATGTAGAGAGAGAACCCTGGAAAAGCAAAGTATCATGGACCCAATCTATAAAACTTCCAGAAGAAAACAGAGGAAAAGCTTCATGACATTGGGGTGGACTTCATGATTTCTTGCATATGACACCAAAAGCACACACTACAAAAGCAAAAATAGACAAATGGGACATCAAACTTAAAAACCTTTAGGTATCAAAGGACACAATCAACAAAATGAAAAGGTAACCTACAGAATGGGAGAAAATATTTGCAAAACATATGAAAGAGTTAATCCTCAAAATACATTTTAAAACTCCTACAATTCAACAACAAAAAAACCAGATAATCCAACTTAAAAATGGGCAAAGGACTTAAATAGACATTTCTACAAAGATGATATACAAACACCCAACAAGCACATGAAAAGATACTCAACATTACTAATCGTTAGACAAATGCAAATCAAAATCACAATGAAATACTACTTCATAGCTTGATAGTAGAATGACTACTACCACAAAAACAAACAACAACAAAGCAGAAAAGATCTAGTGTTAGCAAAGATGTGGAGAAATTAGAATCCTCATGCACTGCTTGGTGAGATTGTAAAATGGTGCAACCACTATGAAAATCAGTATGGTGTTTCCTCAAAAAATTAAAAATAGAACTAACGTATGATCTAGTGATCTCAATTCTGGGTATACATCCAAAAGAATTGAAAGCGGGGTCTTGAAGAGATATTTGAACACTCATATTCATAGATGCACTATTCACAAACTCTAAGAGGTGGTAGCAACCCAGATGTCCACTTATGGATGAATGGAGAAAAAAAATGTAGATACCCATACATTGGAATATTATTCAGCCTGAAAAAAAGAAGGAAATCTTGTCACATGCTATGGCACGGATGAACCTTGAGGACATTATGCTAAGTGAAGCCAGTCAGTAACAAAAAGATATATATTGTAGGATTCCACTTAGATGGGGTGTAGATGGGGTATCTAAAGTTGTCAAATTCATAGAAACAGAAAGTAGAATGGTGGTTACCAGGGGTTGAGGGGAGGGGGAAAAGGGGGCATTGTTGTTTAATGGGTATAGAGTTTCTGTTTTGCAAAATGAAAAAGTTCTGGACATCTGTTTCACAATAATGTGAATACACTTAACACACTGAACTGTACACGTAAAGATGGGCAATTTATATGTTTTTATCACAATAAAAAAATTAATTTAAAGCTTTTTACTGAAAAAAAAAGCTGACTGGGAAGATCAAACTGACAGGTTAAATTTATTTATTTATTTATTTAAAAAGCAGGTACCTGTGCCAGACACTGTGCTAAGTACTTCATATGTGTTAACTTACTGAGTTCTCATAATAAACCTATGAGTTATGTATTTTTATTTTTGTTTGATAGCTAAATAAAAACTGGCACAGATAGACGAAGTAACTTCCCCAAAGTCACACAGCTGGGAAAGCCAAAATTTGACACCAAGAAAAATGGAGCAGTCTGTGCTTTCCACTACTATGCTGCACATCAGAGAAGTGACAGTTACATTAGGTTTGAGAAGGCCAGATGGAATGGGATCTAAAATGAGGGCCACAGGTTCCTATTCTTTCTCAGTTCACAGTACCATTTGTGTCTCTCTAATTTTTTACAGTGCCCCTAGGCCAAAAGAAATACCAATAGTTCCATTTATTAAATAGATTAAAACAACTTAATAAGTATTTATGTCCTAATAAGTTAATAGCCATTTGGAAATACAATACACAGAGACGGAAAGAAAAAGATTTTTATTTCATTCCTAAATAACTACCATTACTTACTAACAAGTTGTGTGTACTAACAGATGACAGGCACCACAAAGCTTGTCAAATTTTGAAATCAAATTGGACATCCTCACCCTAATTCCTGTTCTATGCTGATTATTGTGTAGTAGTTGCTTTTTATCATAGCAAGCCCTGAAAACCCAGCTTCAAATAGTTACGACAACCTGAAAAGGAATGTAGCATAAACTAACATTGAAACTCTGAACTATCTGGAGCTAATAGTTTGTATCTTCAACAGTAGTCTCTGTGTTTTCCTTGAGACTTTAAAAAATAACCTGCAGCATGCCTGTGAATTCACTGTAGTACCCAGGGTGCCTCTGTGCATAGTTTGGGAACTTTAGGTCTAGGTGGAAGACTTGGCTCAGATAAAACAAGGGACTGTTCTATTATGGGAGAAGGATGAACACAAAAATAGACCAATTTATATGCTTAGTGGGGCCTCACAATTCAACCTAGGATTCCACTAAGACCAACGGGACTACCAAAGGACAGGTACTTCCTCACTGTGGAGAGCCACTGTGAACATTTTATATACAGTACTATTTTATGAGTAGTTCTAACTGCTTTTCATTTCACAGTCACTTGTTAAGTAGTTTATCTGCTAAGTTAATATTTTTATTTTTTAAAAAAACACTTTATTAAAAAAACTAAGGGACATATAAATTACAATTTGGCAAAAGCACCTAATGTGTTTTCTCTGTTAGTTACATTGACATATATACATAACATAATATTCTCAAATATCATGAATATAAATTTGCTGTGTTTTCACACTTAACCTTAGATGCTTAGTTTATACATACATTTATATCACATTCTAACTTGTACATTTAATACAGTTATAAATTTAAAATAAGCCACTTTTTAAGTTTCTACACAACTGATAAAACCTGATTAAAAAATCAGTACCAGTATTTAAATATAATTTATTAAAGTCTTCTCATTAGCTAATTATGGAAGTACAACTTTACCCTCCCTTTAAAAACTAGATAAATATTTGGTATGTGTTTGTAAAAGACAAGTGAAAAACAACAAGAGAAGAGTTAGATTATTCAGATTTTGAACTCATTTAGCTTGACACATATGATTAACTATAACTGAATAAATATGAGAAAAATTAATAGTCCTGAACTGGCTTCCTCTGTAGCAAAATACGTGGAACCTTCCAAAACATTATTAGTCATGAATGCCAACAGTGGAGCCAGGAAATTAAGAGTTTCTTTAAAGAAATGTTTTAAAATGAAAACAATTAATAAAAGCAAAGAAATAACCATTTATGAAGAGAACAGGAAGAAAATGTTGATTGATGATACAAAGATATATTATTAAAAAGAAGACCAAGTGTTTCTTTGTGTCACAACCATGTTGCAAAATCGGGTAAATATTCTACTGTATTCTTAAGCATAAATAATGTATCAGTCAATTATCATAGGTCATTGAATTTTAGATTGAAGTAGTCAAGATACAATGTAAATTTCCTGTTTTTCTTGGAAAGGAATAAAATTTTTGCCCAAGGCCCAGCAGTGGCTCACACCTGTATTCCCAACACTTTGGGAGGCCAAGGTGGACAGATCACCTGAGGTCAGGAGTTCGAGACCAGCCTGGCCAGCATGGTGAAACTCCATCTCTACTAAAAATATACAAATAAGCCGGGCATGGTGGCACACACTTATAATCCCAGCTGCTCAGGAGGCTAAGGCAGGAGAATCACTTGAACCCGGGAGGCAGAGGTTGCAGTGAGCCGAGATTGCACTCCATCCTGGGCAACAGAGGGAGACCCCATCTCAAAAAAAACAAACAAACAAACAAAAGAAAATGCCAGGCATGGTAGCTCAGGCCTGTAATCCCAGCACTTTGGGAGGCCAAGGTAGGTGGATCATGAGGTCAGGAGTTCAAGACCACCCTGGCCAACATGGTGAAACCCCATCTCTACTAAAAATAAAACATTAGTCAGGTGTGGTGGTACACGCCTGTGGTCCCAGCTACTTGGGAGGCTGAGGCAGGAGAATTGCTTGAACCCAGGAGGCAGAGGTTGCAGTGAGCGAAGATTGTGCCAGTGCACTCCAGCCTGGGTGACAGAGCGAGACTTGGTCTCCAAAAAAAAAAAAAAATTTGCCCAAGAAAGACTAATTATCAAGGGCATGATATTAAACTCACTAGCTGAACATTTAAGATTCCTCAGGTACAATGTTGTGTGTATACACAAACATACACACATCCTTTATTTTAATGTAAATCTTTGTGAGTGTGATGGCTATGGCTGTGTACCACTCAGAACTCCTTCAAGAGGAACTGAGGCTGGCGGTATAGTTGACAGAGAGAAGCCACACTTTCCCTGGGTGGCTACCAGCCAATGACTGAGCATCACAGGGTACTAGGGCCAGCCCAATCCTGTCCAACAGGGGATTCCTCTAATGAGTAACATTTCCTCTAATGAGTAACATTTGGCCTGGCTGAAACTTTCTCAGCACCATGCTTCAGCCTGCACCTCTTTCTATCCAACCCTCCTTCCTTCTCTCTCCTTTCACATGTTTCAGACTAGCATCATAGTCTAAAAGCTCTCCCCACCTACTCCTGCTCCCTTCTTCATCATCTTTCACATCTCCCCCACAAATCTCTCACATGGCTAGTACTATCTTGCCATCTGCTTCTTAGCAGACCCAAACTGACACTGAGCATGATTGAAAAGGATTTCAATTAAAGGAATGCATGTATAAATTGTTAAAATGTCAGAGAATACTTGGAATTAAAACAGCTGTTTACTCTCTTAACTCCACCCCACAGCCTCTCATCCCACTCTCAAAGGTAATCATTTTCAATTCTCTTAGCAGCTTCTTCTGTTGCTACCTCACACTTCTAAGTAACATGATATGTTAGTTAGAAATGCATTCTTGTGTATGTAACACAAACCTGAAAACTCATTAGTTAACCAAATAGGGCTTGTTATTCTCACTTGGGAAGAAATATGAAGTTGAGCAGTCCAGGACTATAAAGCACCTCCATGATGTCATCAGATACCAGGCACCTACGTTCTATTCCCTCCCCGCTTAGCAGGTATGTTTTTCTTTCTGTCTGTCTCTCTCCTTCTTTCTTGCCAACAGCTCCAGCAATTAATGCTCCCCTTTCCCTGCACTGATTTCCCCCTTTCCATGTGATTATTCTCATTAGTATACCAACATCTGTTATTTCTCTCATCTAAAAAAGAAAGAAAAAATTAAAACCTCTTTTGACTCCATTTCTCCGTCAAGCTCCTACTCTATTTCTCCATTTTCCTTTACAACATTAACCCTTTGTTATAAGCCCCTAATTTCTCTCCTCCCATTTTCTCTTAAATACAAGAAAAAAAAAGCCCATTAAAAAGTGGGCAAAGGGCATGAACTGACACTTTTCAAAAAAAAAAAGATATACATGCAGCCAACAACCATATAAGAAAAAGTTCAATATCACTGAGCATTAGAGAAATGCAAATCAAAACCACAATGAGATATCATCCCACACCAGTTAGAATGGCTATTACTAAAAAGTCAAAACATAACAGATACTGGTGAGGTTGCAGAGAAAAGGAACACTTATACACTGTTGGTGGGAATGTAAATTAGTTCAACCACTGGGAAAGCAGTGTGGAAATGCCTCAAAGTCCTAAAGACAGAAATACCATTTGACCTAGCAATCCCATTACTGGGATATACCCAAATGAATATAAATAGTTCTATCATAAAGACACATGCATGCATATATTCATTGCAGCACCATTCACAATAGCAAAGACATGGAATCAACCTAGATGCCCATCAGTGGTAGACTGGATAAAGAAAATGCGGTACATATATACCATGGAATACTATGCAGCCATAAAAAGGACTAAGACCATGTTCTTTCCAGGAACATGGAAGGCGCTGGAGGCCATTATCCTTAGCAAACTAACTCAGGAACATAAAACCAAATACCACATGTTCTCACTTGTAAGTGGGAGCTAAATGATGAGAACACATGAACAAAAAGAGGAGAAAAATAGACACTGGGGCCTACCTGAGGATGGAGTGTGGGAGGTGGGAGAGGAGCAAAAGAAATCACTACTGGGTACTCAGCTTAGTACCAGGATGACAAAATAATCTGTACAACAAACCCCCATGACACATGTTTACCTATATAACAAACCTGCACATGTACTCTTGAATCTAAAATAAAAGTTTTTTAAAAAATACTTTCCAATCAGGCTTCTACCATCACCTTCCATTGAAACTGCTTTTATCCAGATCATGAATGACCTGCATGCTCCTCCATGCAGTGGCCAATGGCCAGCATCTTGTTACAGGTGTCTTAGCATACTAGTAACACTCCACTTTATCCTTGAAACTTGGTTTCCAGGACATCACACTCCCTTCATTGTGCTCTACTTCTCTAGCTACTCCATTCTGTCTCCTTTCTTCATCTCCCCTTTTCTCCATCTCTCCAATCTTAAAATGTTAGTGGACTCTAGGGCTCAGCTCTTCAGTCTCCTCTGTTTCTCTGTCTACACCCACTCCTTTGGTGATCTTCACCAGTCTTTTGTCTTTTAATGCCTTCTGTGTTGCTGCCACTCAAATTTATACATCTGGCCCAAATCTTTCCCTCAACTACAAATTCCAATAATCAACAATCTATTTGACTTCTCTAATTGGCTATCTAATGGGCATTTCAAACATACCATGTTCAAAATTGAACTTCTGATAAGTCCCTCAAAAATATCCCTTCTCAATCTTCCCCACATCAGTAAATGACAACTCCATTCTTCCAATTCCTCAGAAATTTCCTCTATACCCCACATTTGACTCATCAGCAAATTCTGATGCCTCAACACTCAAAATATACCCAGAATCTGGCCATTTCTCACCACTCCACTGCTATCATCCAGTCAAAGCCACCATCACACCTTACCCTGGACTACGGCAACAGCCTTCTAAGTCATCTTTCTCACTCTCTTCAATCTATTCCCATCAATAGCTATAGTGATCCAATTAAAAAGTAAATTGAATCATATTTCTCCACTCAAAACTCTTCAAGAGCATCTCTTCTCATTTAGAGTAAAAGCCAAGCCCTCTTGATGGCCTAGAAGACATATAACTAGTGTCACATTTCCTTTCTGACCTCAATTCCTACTACTCTTCTTGCTCATTTCACCCCACTCATATCAACTCCCTGCTATTCTTCAAACATGCCAGGTATACTCCCATCTCAGGGCCTTTGTACCTGTTGTTCCCTCTACCTGGAACACTCTTCCCCAAGTATCTTCCATGGCTTACTCCCTCACTTCCTTCGTATCTTAATCTCAATCTGGGGATACTTCATTAAGTCCTTTCCTGGCCACCAAATATGAGGCCCATCCTGCCCTACCATCCCCCATCATGCTTTCTTTCTTGCTTTTATTTTTCTCTAGTAGTTGCACTCTCTTACATACTACATGTTTTCCTTATTCATCTTTTCTTGACTCTCTCCTCTTTTAGAACATAAGCTACATGAGAACAGGGATATTGGTCACTTTTGTCCCTTTTGTTCACTGCTATCCCCAGCACCTAGAATACTATCTGGCATATTGTTGGTACTAAATAAATATGCATTGAGTGAATGAATGGTCACAAGCTGCCCCTACCCTTTCTGGATCATATCTCAGATTCAGACTTTTAAAAGAAGGCAAAGAGCAGAAGCTGAGAAGTTATAACCCAATTCTTGGAAGTCCCACCAATGACCTCTGCTTAGCAAAGCAAGATGTGCTTCATATGGCCAACTGCAGCTGGAAGGGGAATAGGAAAGCTAAGAATTTTTAATTGGTTATATTGCTACTCTGAACATCAAGGTCAGTTCATAAGGAAAAATGGATGATGGAAAAGCAATGAGTAGTGTCCTCAATAGATGCTATTTCTTGATTTAGTCATTGACTTCCTATTACCATAAATGCAGATTTATCATATCTCTTATTATCTCTTATTAATTATCTTACATTAAATGATCTATCAGTTCCTTTCCATCTCTTCAATATCCTTCCTGGAACCTCCCATTCCCTGCCCCTATTTGGACTAGCTGCTCTCTGAGACTAAGGCACGGTCATTCTAAAACTTTGTTTCACCTCTTTCCTGTATGAAATTCACTGTTTCTTGATTTCTAAGAATCTTGTTTACTCCATGGCTTTAGGGCACCACATCTTTCAATAACTTCCTGAGAAAAGTTCTTGGCAGATAAAATTTTTTGAGAGCTAATAAGTCTGGAAGTGTCTGGCTTGAATGACAATTTAGAATTTTAGATACAGAATTATAGGCTAAAAATCACTTTCTTTCCGAATTTTGAAGGCCTCATTGTATTCTAACTCCTCGTGTTACTGTTGAGAAGTCTGATATAATCCTGATTCCCAATCTTTTGTATGTATCTTGCTGTTTTTTCTTTTCTTTTTTTTAAACTCTCGAAGTTTTTTGGATTTTCTTTTTTTCTCTCTTTGATTTCCTAAAATTAACAAAAATGCCTTTTCTAAAATTCACAAAATATGCCTATTAATCTTCTTTTAATCATTGGGTCCTTTCAAACTACAGACATGCCTTCAGTTCTGGGAAATTTTCTTTTATTATTTCTTTGATTCTTCTCTTCTGTTTTCTATTATTAGTTAGATATTAAATCTTCTGGCCTAATACTCTAATTTTTTTTTTATCTCCTATCACCTTTGGTTCATTATTATGTCCCTTTGTCATTCTGTTCCACATTATAGGGATATTTCAACTTTATCTTTCAAATTTATTAATTTTTCTATTTATGCTGTCAAGTTCTTAACTTGCAAGAATTCCTTTCCTCTTTTCCTGATTATTACTTTTTTTTTTATTTTTTATTTTTTTTGAGATGGAGTCTCGCTCTGTCTCCCAGGCTGGAGTACAGTGGTGTGATCTTGGCTCACTGCAACCTTCGCCTCCTGGATTCAAGTGATTCTCGTACCTCAGCCTCCCGAGTAGCTGTGATTACAGGTGCGTGCCACCACGCCTGGCTAATTTTTGTATTTTTAGTAGAGACAAGGTTTTGCCATGTTGGCCGGGCTGGTCTGGAACTCCTGACCTCAGGTGATCCATCCACCTTGGCCCCGCAAAGTGCAAGGATTACAGCCATAAGCCGCCGTGCCCGGCCAATTATCCCTTGTTAAAAACAGCATACCATTCTTGTTTCTAGGATGCCACATCTTCTCATTTCTCTGTGGATACACATTTTAATTCTCTGAATTTACTTCCATTTACGGCATTGTCCCTGATTCTATTTTCTGAAGCCTTAGACTTACAGATCTGAGATTTACAGATGGAGGATTTCCACAAAAGTATGGTGATCTCTGGCTCTCTGATTATATTTAAAGGTGATTAGAAAGTTGGTTTACATGGGTAGGCTTGTTAACTTGAGCCTCATTGTAAGGAGGTTAGTTGGCACAGCTACCTTTTCAGAGAGAACTGTCAAACATCAGTATGTATACGTTTTACTCTGGGAAGAATAATCTGTTTTTCCAGAGAAGGATCCTCTAAGCAAGTAACATAGAGACATAAGCCTTGTTGCTGGAACAGGGAAAGAGTTGGGAAAAACCTCACTATTCTGGACACAGACTCAATTAATCACCTTATTTTCAGTCTAGCCACCTCATGTTTACTTTTTAATGTGCTTAGTGTTTTCAAGTCCAGAAACCCTGTGGGTTGGTGTCTCCCAAAAATTATTCCATCTCATTTTCTCTTTATACAAACTTTCAACATACTCCCTTATTTTAAGTTCTACCTCCTAATGTACCTGGTCATCCCAATATTTGTGCCTTTCTAGGGTTCTATAGTACTACACTTTTACTCCCCATTGGTATCTTTTGCTGTAACCACTGATATTTCAGGAAAGCCTGTGGTCTGTAAAGTCAGGTACCACAAAGCCATCTGGTTTGCAACTTCCAAAAACTGATATCTCCTACTTTCACAGCCTTTTTATTATCTTTGTCCTCATGACTTTACATCTTTTTTTTTCCATTGCTTTACTATAATTTAGTGAAGTTATAAGAGGAAATGAGAATAATAATATAGCTTTAATTACCCACGTTTAATGGGAAGACCTATGTGTGTTCCATATCTCACTGTGATTGAGGATATTTTTATTTGAATATTTTTTCTATAATTATGTTTTGCTGAAAAACAGTATGATATACAGTGACTAAGGGCATGAACTTTGAAGCCACCTTGTTTGAGTCTGAATCCTGGTATGACTTACTAGTTGTGTAATTAATCTGTATTCCTGTTTTCTCATCTATTAAATGGAGATATAATAGCTATCTCATAGGGCTGTGAGGAGTACAATGAGTTAATATTTGTTCTATGAGAAATGAAAATGAGTTAATATTTATAAAATACTTAAAGATTGCCTGACACATAGGAAATTCTATATAGATTTTAAATAAAAAATGTACATTCAGGTAATACAGAACTTAAATACATATAGAATTGAAGAATATCCAATTACAGGATATCAGTGGTAACTAGAATTGTGTCTTCCAGTGCATTTTTGAATAATTTTACACACATAAATACATATCCATGGCAAATTAGACAATTTATGTTACGTAAATGGAATCACAGTATACATAAAAGGTTCTGCACTAATTGGCAGACACAAGATAGTTCTCAATTTTAAACATTTACTTTAATTGGACATTTATGTGAATGTTTCTGTAGCATACATATCTAACAACAGAATTGCCCTCCAATTGGCAATTGTACACTCTGACCAGTGATTTATGAAAATACTCATTTTCCTATAAACTTACCACTAATATCTGAGGCTATTAAATATTTGCTTATCATCTGAGTGGAAAAAATAGTATCTCACTGCTATTTTAATTTGCACATTTTAATGCTTGGTAGGAAAAGCTCTTTAAAACCATCTGTATCTGAGAGGGATGGGGAACTGGGTGGAGGAAGAATAATAGGCAGATTCAACAATATTGGTAATAATCTAATTCATTAGTTCAGTGTTGGGTTCATGTGTTTATTTTATGACACATGAAAAAGAATATATGTAATGTATTAATGTAAGTTCAAATATTATGTGTTAAAATAATTAGGCCATATGTACAGTATATGTATATCAACTATGTAATCTTTTAAGCAAATATTTGTAAGTAAAGGTCTGCACAGTAAAAGGATAAATATCAAATGGTGAATAGTGGGTAATACTGAGTGGCTGAATTAGATGATTTATGTCCCTTTGGGCTTCTCTGTGTTTTCCAAATTTTCTGCCTTAAGCATGTCATTTTTATAATTTTAAAGAAAACAGTAAATACTGTTTTTTAAGTGGGAAAATATAAAGTGCTAAGCTGCCACATACTGGCTAAGTTCGGTAGCCCCTACACAGTACTATTTATTTATCATAATAGTGAAACTAGCCCAACCCTGAAACAAAACAGTTGTAGAGTATGTCAAAAGAGGAAATCAAATACATATCTATGGAGCAATCTTTTCGGACTACCTTTCTAGCCCTTAATTTGTACTTATCGAAAGACAGTTTTTCTTTGATGGTACATTTCCCCTGACTAGGAATGTTGTCCTTTCCCTTTCTACTTGCCTAACGTATGTCTTTCCTGCAAAGTCCAGCTATGTCCAGTCTCCTTTATGAAATCTTAACCAACTACTTTAATCAGCAACAACCTCTGACCTTACGATACTGTACTTTAGATATTAAACTTTAGATACTGTATCAACAAATATAACATTTAATATCAAATTATCCTTTAATATTTTATAAATTAGTTTCATTTCCCAAATATATTTCAAATTTCCATCTAATATTTTCACTAGTCCCTAACATAAAAATGGGTTTCTTGTTGAGCCTCAACAAATGCCTGTTGATAGACAGCTTAATAATAACAACATTGAGACTTGTAAGTAGTTAAATATTAAAACAGGAATCAAAATATAAGTTAAGGCTTTTTCAGGCCCTCTGACTTCTAAACCCTCTAATTTTTAGGGAAATAAACTTCGCCACAGTTCCTCATTACTCTTATTGATCTTTCTGTTTCTTCTGTTAGCTTAATTTTCCTCTCCTGTCCTCCAAATGAGAAGATCTTTGGCTCTAGCTCTTCTCCCAAGATACTCACCTCCTCCTTCTTGAGGGCACCCTCTTAGATGGTTTTAATATCACCTCTTAGGTGATTTGGGAGGCTGTCTCCTCTGAAATTTTCAACCCCAACCTTTCAATCTAGTTCCATACTTCCAATAATATCATCATTTGATTATCTCTGGTCACTTCACATGTAACAGAGTCAAAACTAAATTTTTTACCTGTTATTCTAAATTTTTCTGACTTTCAAAACCCTCTGCACCTTAACCTCACTGTACTTACCATTTGAATTGATTTCAGGGCCTCTGGTTCTCATGTGTTACCCTACAACCCACTGCCAGGCTAATCATTCTATAAGCGTAATTTTAATATGGTACTCCGCAATATGAAAGTGTTTACAGTGTTACAGGACAACGTGTCAGTTCCTTAATATAACATTCAAAGTCCCCGACAAGGAAGTTCCAAGGTGCCTTTCTAGTCCTTTCATTCTTCAACATGAACCATCTATTTCTAAATGGGCTCACCTCCTCACTACTATGTAGACACCCTATTTAAGTCTCAGTTAATATAATTCCCTTTTTCTGGAATACTTTTCCTTTCGGCTTAACCAAATTTTACACAGCTTTTTAGGTCTAAGTAAAGTTATAAATTCTCCACAAACTTTTTATTATTTCATGCTATGCTTTCTCTAAACTTCTACCATCTTTTTACTCTGTGTCATACAATTTGGCACTCATTAGTGTCCTAGTGATTTCATGTGTCTATTTTCCGTGACTAGGTTATGCTCTGGACCCAGCCCATGCCTTACATTTCTTTAGTGACTCCCACAGTTCTTCCCACAATGGCTGAAATCAATACTGTGTGATGAGTTTTGTATAAATAATAAACTATTATTAATAGTTATAACTTGAAAACATGGTTTGCCTATTATTATTTTATGAGAAAAGCAAATTGAGTTTCGCACAACTTGACAAAAAGAAAAATCAAGTTCTACAATTAAGGGAGTTGTGATCAAATGAGTTTCATAAGGTCACAATTTATCTGTGATAGGCTTGGAAAATAATTTGTACTTTTATATAGCCTGTCAAATAATTTACCAGAGGCATTTAAAAAGGAAACCATCTTTAGTTGGCCTTTTATGATTATGCCTGAAAATGCAGAATTGTTATGGATGGAAACCATGGTACAGCTGACTATGTTATATCCTTTTATAGTTAAATTTACATGCACAATTCAAATAATTTAATCCAAAATGAACATATATGAAGTTACATCTATACTTAATGATAATACTGTTTTAAACTAATTGCATAATAATCTACAAACATGAATGTGACTTAAGCCATAATACTTTATTAAATTCAAAAATTCCACCAGACTAATGAACAATTTAATAGTATATTAATGTCAAAACTATTATTCTCTAGGAACAGATTTATAATAGTTTAAAAATTCAAAGCAGGAAATTATTAAACACTTTTAGTGAAATGATTTTAGGAGACCAAAAAAAAAAAAAAGTGAGGAATATATTAAATAGCTGGTAAAACTAAAACTATATATCTCATACCTTTTAATGTATCCCAAACTAGGGATAGGCATTGTCTGAAAAAAATCAACTTTAAAAGACAATTTTTATCCTGAACATATGAATAGGTAAGTCTTGATTTCAAAACCATTCTGGGAGGTAGGAGGAAAATGGTGGATGGGAGGCAGGACTAAACTAAAGCTCCCACTCAGACAGACAGAGCAGCACGTGGGGACACACATCATGAACTTAACAGAAAAGCCAAAAGAATCCACAGACCCTTTGAAGGAAGTAGATTGCTCCTGCAGGCCCTGGGAAACAGCCCCAAAACTGTGAGTGCCCGAAGTGTGAAAGTGGGAAAGGGGGATCATCCACCCCCAAACATACACCCTAAATGGGGAACCTGAAGGTCTAGATCACAGGAGAAGGATCTCACCTTACCTGGAGCTGAGACAATTTTAGAGAGCCAAGCGAAACAAAAGGGTAGAAGAAGCAGTGGGAAGAGAACTATGGGCTCTCAGTCCCCAGGGAAGCCATTTCTGACTTTTGTCTTGCAGAGGTCCTTGGGAAGGGCTCCCTGGGAAAAGACCACAGGGAGAAGGAAATTTCCAGCTCAACTTTGTAACAGTTTCAACCAAATGTGAATGTGAAGTTTGCTGGACAGAACTCAAGGGAGGGGGTGAATGGGGAGTGCAGACACAGCACAGAAGAGACAAAGAGTGATATTATATAATGATAAAATGACTTGTCCAACAGGAAAATATCACAATCCTAAACATATATGCACCTAACACTGGAGGCCCCAAATTTATAAAACAATTACTATTAGACCTAAGAAATTAGATAGACAGCAACACGGTATTAGTAGGGGACTTCAATACTCCACTGACAGCACTAGACAGGTCATCAAGACCAAGTCAAAAAAGAAACAATGGATTTAAGCTATACCCTAGAAAAAATGGATTTAACAGATATTTACAAAACATTCCATCCAACAACTGTAGAATATACATTCTATTCATCAGCATATGGAACTTTCTCCAAGACAGACCACAGGATAGGCCACAAAACAAGTCTCAGTAAATTTAAGAAAACTGAAATTATATCAAGTACTCTCTCAGACCACAGTAGAATAAAACTCCAAAAGGAACCCTCAAAACCATGCAAATACATGGAAATTAAATAACATGCTCCTGAAAGATTTTTGGGTCAACAATGAAATCAAGATGGAAATTTAAAAATTCTTTGAACTGAACCATAATAGTGACACTGCCTATCAAAACCTCTGGGATACAGCAAAGATGGTGCTAAGAGGAAAGTTCATAGCCTTAAATGCGTACATCAAAATGTCTGAAAGAGCACAAACAATCTAAGGTCAGACCTTAAGGAACTAGAGAAACAAGAACAAACCAAACCCAAACCCAGCAGAAGAACAGAAATAACAAAGAGCAGAGCAGAACTACATGAAACTGAAACAAACAAACAACAACAACAAAAACACACAAGATAAACGAAACAAAAAGCCGGTTCTTTGAAAAGATAGATAAAATTGATAGACCGTTAGCAAGATTAACCAAGAAAAGAAGAGAGATGATCAAAATAAGTTCAAAACGGGAGATATTACAACCAATACCACAGAAATACAAAAAAAAATCATTCAAGGCTACTACGAACACCTTTATGCCCATAAACTAGAAAACCTAGAAGAGACGGATAAATTCCTGGAAATATACAACCTTCCTAGATTAAACCAGGAAGAAATAGAAACTCTGAACAGACCAGTAACAGGCAGCAAGACTGAAATGGTAATATAAAAAATTGTCAACAAAAAAAAGTCCAGGACCAGACAGATTCACAGCTGAATTCTATCAGATATTCAAAGAAGAATTGGTACCAATCCTATTGACACTATTCCACAAGATAAAGAGGAAATCCTCCCTAAATCATTCTGTGAAGCTAGTATCACCCTAATACCAAAACCAGGAAAGGACATAACAAAAAAAAAGAACACTACAGACCAATATTCCTGATGAATATAGATGTAAAAATCCTTAACAAAATACTAGCTAACTGAATCCAACAACACATCACAAGATAATCCACCATGAGCAAGTAGGTTTCATACCAGGGATGCAAGGATAATTTAACATACTCAATTCAATAAATGTGATACACTGCATAAACAGAATTAAAAACAAAAATCACATGATCATCTCAATAGATGCAGAAAAAGCATTTGACAAAACCCTCAGCAAAATTGGCATAGAAGGGACATATCTTAATGTAATAAAAGCCATCTATGACAAACCCACAGCCAACATAATACTGAATGGAGAAAGGTTGAAAGCATTTCCCCTAAGAAGTGGAACAAGACAAGGATGCTAACCCTCAACACTTCTATTCAACATAGTACTGGAAGTCCCAGCCAGAGCTGGAACAAGATGAGGATGCTGACTCTCAACACTTCTATTCAACATAGTACTGGAAGTCCCAGCCAGAGCAATCAGACAAGAGCAACAAATCAAGGGCATCCAAATGGGTAAAGAGGAAGTCAAGGTGTCACTGTTTGCTGATGATATAATCGTTTACCTTGAAAACTCTAAAGACTCCTCCAAAAAGCTCCTAGAACTGAAAAACTAATTTAGCAAAGCTTCAGGATACAAAATTAACGTACACAAATCAGTAGCCCTGCTATTATCAGTAGCCCAACAGCTACCAAGCTGAGAATAAAATCAAGAACCCAACCCCTTTTACAATAGCTGCAAAAGAAATAAAATACTTAGATATATACCTAACCAAGGAAGTGAGAGATCTCTACAAGGAAAACTACAAAACACTGCTGAAAGAAATCACAGATCACACAAACAAATGGAAACACACCCCACGCTCATGGATGGGTAGAATCAATATTGTGAAAATGGCCACACTGCCAAAAGCAGTCTACAAATTCAATGTAATTCCCATCAAATACCACCATCATTCTTCACAGAACTAGAAAAAACAATCCTAAAATTCATATGGAATCAAAAAAGAGCCCGCATAGCCAAAGCAAGACTAAGCAAAAAGAACAAATCTGGAGGCATCATATTTCCCGACTTCAAACTATAATACAAGTCCATAGTTACCAAAACAGCATAGTGCTGGTATAAAAATAGGCACATAGACCAATGGAACAGAATAGAGAACCCAGAAATAAACCCAAATACTTACAGCCAACTGATCTCTGACAAAGCAAACAAAAACATACAGTGGGGAAAGGGCACCCTATTCAACAAATGGTGCTGGGATAATTGGCAAGCCACACGTAGAAGAATGAAACTGGATCCTCATCTCTCACCTTATACAAAAATCAACTTAAGATGGATTAAGGACTTACACCTAAGACCTGAAACTATAAAAATTCTAGAAGATAACATTGGAAAAACCCCTCTAGACATTGGCTTAGGCAAGGATTTCATGACCAAGAACCCAAAAGCAAATGCAATAACAACAAAGATAAATAGCTGGGACCTAATTAAACTAAAGAGCTTTTGCACAGCAAAAGGAACAGTCAGCAGAGTAAACAGACAACCCACAGAGTGGGAGAAAATCTTCACAATCTATATATCTGACAAAGGGCTAATATCTAGAATCTACAATGAACTCAAACAAATCAGTAAGAAAAAAAAACAAACAATCCCATTAAAAAAAGTGGGTTAAGGACATGAATGGACAATTTTCAAAAGAAGATATACAAATGGCCAGCAAACACATGAAAAAACGCTCAACATCACTAATGATCAGGGAAATGCAAATCAAAACCACAATGCGATATACCACCTTACTCCTGCAAGAATGGCCATAATCAAAAAATAAATAAAAAATAGATTTAGTGGGGATGTGGTGAAAAGGAAACACTTTTACACTACTGGTGAAAATGTAAACTAGTATAACTACTATGGAAAACAGTGTGGAGATTCCTTAAAGAACTAAAAGTGGAACTACCATTTGATCCAGCAATCCCACTACTGGGTATCTACCGAGATGAAAAGAAGTCATTATACGAAAAAGATACTTGCCCATACATGTTTGCAGCAGCACAATTCGCAATTGCAAAAATATGGAACCAACCAGCCCAAATGCCCATCAATCAACAAGTGAATAAAGAAATTGTGGTAAATATATACCATGGAATACTACTCAGCCATAAAAAAGGAATGAAATAATGGCATTCACAGCAATTTAGATGGAATTGCAGACCATTATTCTAAGTGAAGTAGCTCAGGAATGGAAAACCAGACACTGTATGTTCTCACTCATAAGTGGGAGTTTGATGTGAGGATGCAAAGGCTTAAGAATGATACAATGGACTTCGGGGACTCAGAGGAAAGGGTGGGAGGGGGGTGAGGGATAAAAGACTACAGATAGGATACAGTGAATACTGCTCGGGTGATGGGTGCACCAAAATCTCAGAAATCACCACTAATGAACTTATTCATGTAACCAAACACCACCTGTTTCCCCAAAAACCTATGGAAATAAAAAACAAAAATAAAATCAAAAAATAAGTAAACATCCTGAAACATAAAATAAACTACTATCCTCCAAAAAAAAGAAAGAAAATCATTCTGAATTTATAGGTGATGGGAATTAGTTTTTAAATGGTACAATGTGCAGATCATTGGATTGACAACATCAACTAAGCTTTGGTAAATGATGAAAACCTATAAATCCTCATTGTTTGACACAGAGAAAGATCCAATCTCAGATTGCATCCTCTGAAATCTTATGTTGTTGTGGTTGCCTGGCTCATTTTTAAACAATTGGACTTTTTAAAGCAGTAAGGGATGACAACTAAAATAAATTCGTAAATCCTAAATTTACCATTTCTTGGGAGAAAATGATGTACATTAGCAGAGGAATAGCCAAATTAAAAGACCGAGCATCCAAATGTGTTAGCATGAAGATGTTGATGAACTTTTTCACTCCTTTTCTAAAAGTTATAGAGCATTATGTTGCATCAGCTGACATGTTATCTCTGGAACCACCATACTGGATATGTGCACAAAAGGAGGTCCCTTGGGGAGCCTGTTGAGGTGGTTTACTTACTTTATAACTAAGGAAAATTTAACAAAAATTTAACTAAAAGGGCTAAGGAGGGGGTCATTTCCTTAAGCTAATAATGTAGCTTGAACATCAAAATTTTAATTTATTGTGATACCAGAGATCTTTTGAAACAGAACATACATAGATTTTTAGAAGAACTAGCTAACAGTCTTAACTAGAAACTGAAGAAGTGAAAGGATAATGTTAGGAGGTCTCTCAAAGACTTTAAATATGTGAAGACTAACCTAGACCTGTGGGCAGGGTGGAGGTGAAGTCACCTTGTTAAAATATATGACATCAAGAATGTGCTGAGAGTATAAGGTCTATTTTAGAAATATCTTTATAATCATAGAAATGAAGCACAGAATATAACAGAACAACAAAAAAAGATAAGTCCTATTATAAATGTTAAAAGCAGATTCATTGGTACACCAGCCTAATTAACCAATTAGATTACTGTAAATTACAAAGGTAATTATATATATATTTTATCATGAAAATTCCCTGAGTTGAATTAATGTAATAGTAAGGGACATTCTTCTCCAGACATCCCTTCATCAGACACACACACAAAATTACTATTAAATTACAATTCATTAAACTCTATCTAAAAAGGATTGTCTGTTGGGATGCTCCACTGCATATTTTAAGATGCCCAACATGTTCCAACTTACCCTGTGTGATAGGTAAGGGTGGAGGCCATGAGACATGCCTCTTATTATAGGTGACAGGCTGGCCCTCTGGTCAAATAATTCTGAGCCTGTTTTTAACGTGAGTAATGGCATTAAAAACTACAAGTTTGAGTTGTACTAAGTTTGAAACTTTCTGGCGCGTATTTTGTATTCAAGTTTTAAAGTCTGATTGAAATGTACTATCATGCAAATAAGCTATAATTTTTTTAAATGCCATCCTTTTTAATAGCAACCTAAGGCAAATTTAAGAAGTATTATAATTCTGAAAATGCTAATTCACCCTTGTAAACGATCTCTGAAAAATAAAAATTTATGCCAGTTGAAAAGGTAACTAAATAGTTGCCTCCATGAGTAAAGGCAGACTAGACAAAAAAATGAGGAAAAACTAGAATCCACAAAAATGATAGTATATATTCAAATAGTAGATTAAGATCTGTGAATAATTGCTACAAATTTGATGTTGTAGCTTTATGAATAGAACCATGGGCCTAAACTACAAACAAGAATGATTACACAAAATAAATCACATTGTAAAAAAGAATTTAAATTAATATACGAATATTTGATTCCACACATCAGTTACAATTATTATTAGAACTAATGCAACTTCAATTCCACAGATGACTAATAATTATTCTTTTTATCACAAGTATACTAAGTTTTTCTAGGCATATAGTACCTTTTAAGCCTATCAGCAAAGCTAAAGCATTTGTCATTATCTTGTAATCAGTGTACACTAATTATTATGTTCTGAATCTACCCATTCAATACTTAGATCACTTGTCTAGGCCTTAACACTATTGTCCAATAGAACTGTCTGAGATGGAAATGTTCTGTATCTGTACTGTCCAATATGATAACATGTGGCTATTGAACACTTAAATGCGGGTAGTGCAACTGAAGAACTGAATTTTTTATTTTATTTAATTATTCAGTCACATATGACTAGTGGCTACCATAGTAAACAGCACAGCTTACAGGGTTCAAAAAGTAAGACTAAATATCTTGTTATGATAGGTCTAACTGTATGTAGTTGGCTTGTTGATTTGCATAAGCAATGATATTCACAAATGCTTACAAGAGTAGTATGCCAAAATGTCTTTTGCCCTGTGGTTTCATCTTCACTCAAAAATATTATTAAATCTATGCCAGCAAACATCTACTACAACATTCAGACAACTTCAAACAAAAAAATACAATATGAAAAGATTTTTATTAGTGTTTGTATGTCAGTACAACTATACTGATTAATACTGATTAATGAGCCTGGTGGCCTGTGTCAATCTGTCTAATGTTAGCTCTAGAACAACTAGAATTCAAACTATGAAATAACCACTGCTAAAAAAGTTTTTGTCCATTACCTAACATAACACAAGAATACCAATTACTACATAGTTTTCAGCTCCATTGGTTAAACACTGCAAAGGCTTGTCAAATCATTTTACCTGACAGACATATTTGTTCTTCCATTTGCTCAGCACACACCGACTGTTTTGCATCAGCTCCTGAAGTACAACAGAAAAAAAGAGAGCGTAGTTGGCTATACACATTGTCATTATCAGTTAAAGTGCCTCTGATTTGCAAGCAAAAAAAGATCAACATGCCACACAAAGATGCAACTGTTTTGGAACTCATCACTGGACAAAAGCAAAGCTATCATCACCATGAGAGTTGATCCTTTATGAAAATTAAAGCTGTTGAAAGATGTTTTAAAAACAGATTTGTTTGTTGCCATTTTTGAAACTTTTTGAAAGATACCTCCAACTCTTTGAGCGAGTCTCGGAGTTTTTCTGGGCGTCTGTTTTTGAGCGTCCAAGGATAATCTCGTGCTGGCAAATAAAACATGTACTACAGTTAGTTAAACAAGATTTAAAAAGGAAATTCTGCTTAGCAGTGTGCCTTAGGAAGATTAAAATAAAACACCTCTATAATCGAGAGGAAGTGGGCTTCATTTCCATCATCAAATGACAGCCTTATGAAAGCCTTTGTCATAGGAACAGTATTTTTACCACAAAACAATCTCCCTAATCATAATTTTACGATGACAACCAACAAGGCTTGGAGAATCCCTGGGAAAGTCTGCTAGGCTTGTGAATCTAGTAATTCATGGTAAATGATGTACTCTTTACTAACTTTTTCATGTAAATAATTAAATGTTCAATCCAAAAGAAATTCCAAATTCTACAAGTAACCTACTCAGATCTAAAAAAAAAAATAAATTATCATGAGTAAACGAATATAATGAGCAAAGAAATAAAATGAAAAGAAATAAAAAATAAAACTGTACGTAAAAATATATGAAGTTAAGCATTAAAGCTCCACATTGGAAAAATCATCTGAGGGAAATCCAAGTTTTAACAGATTAGGCCCTAATAGTGCTCTTTTTAATTTTGAAACAGTTATCTTTAAAGTATACACCACAATTGAATGATAAGCCTTCGTTTTGCTTTAAATAAATTTAATTGAAAGATAAAATTATTTAGTAGAGTCATCATGTTAGCCTAAAATAAATTAAAAATAGTTCTGTTTAAAATAATTTAAAAACGTTAAACATGTCTATTTTATCAGAAAAATGAATTCATCTTTGGATTATCCTCAGTAATAATTCTAAACAAGAGTTATATGTGTATTTGTGCTTATATGTGTGTTGTACGTACATATACATATATATAGTATACACAGATACTTAAATTTGAGAGTATAATTGCTATACATCTTATTTCAGCAAATGAATTTGGGTCTATAAACAATTTTGATGTAGAACGTATATGCAAATTTTTAAATCTGTGTTGCAGCTACTAATACATTATTTTTTAAAATTAAATGTCAGTTCAACCATTTAAAATACAAGAGAACAAATAGGATTTTCAGCTCTAGCTATAATCCAAAAAAATCTTAATGTATGTTTAATTCTATGTCATTAAAACCATATTACATTGTCGCCATAATATATACAACACACTTATATACTGGAGATCAGAAAAGACTAGAGTGAATAAAATGCTAATATTGATATTACAAATATTATTTTCTTAAAAATGGGTAAGACATGTTAACAATTTAGGCAAAGTATGAATAATTAAATGTTACTATCAGAATTTAAGCTTGGTATAATTATCCTACATATAATAACTAATATATAGTTCATTATGAAAGTTTATGTCTATATAAACATATATTTTATCAAAATTGAATAGAGATTTCAACGACCTAAATTAGAAAGGCCTGACAAATACAATTGTTACTCATATGTTTATATTCCTAAGTAATAGGAATTTAAGAAATTTGGAGGGAATAATGTTTCCTCTTTGTTCCAGATGAATATTTTATAATACTGAACTTTCCAGTTTTATAATAATTCCAAAAAATATAAAGTAAGCTTACACTCTGCCAGCTTCTGCTTCTCTTCTAAGTCACCATGATCTGTCGCTGATATTGTGGCAGAAAGGATAGAAAGAAAAAAACAAAAGTAGAATTTATTTTTATTATAATGCCTTGTATTTTAATATGTACACGTATAAGTTATTATTAACATTACATGCATTATTGAGATTAATAAATTATGCTTAGGTTCTAAAAGGACAGTTGAAAAAAATGCCATAATTTGGATGTTTTCATTTCATAGAGATATTTCCTAAATTTGCAGTGAAAGGGCACAACAGGTGGATCAATATCCTGAGCTTCCAATCTGATCAGATAGGAAAGAGAACTGCAACAGAGCCCAGAACAGAAGCTGCTTCAGTCTGTCATCAGAACCATGAAGTCAGCCTATTAACCACTAAGCTAAGCACACAGGATGCTCACACAAGCCCACTTCAACAGAGACCAAAACAGGAAGTAACTCTAGCTAGAAAGACCTTTTGGCCCATCATAAAACTTCTGGGATTAGCAGGATTAATCAGATAAAGAAAATTGATCATTCACTCAGAAATGCCTATTTCAGATATCAGGCGAGGATCCAGGAGGCCAGCATCAGTAGGACCCATGCATTAACAATGCCCTCTACTGGGACACTGATAAATAAACGTGAATAGACTGCCCTATTATCAGCCTGATCAGCAGTAAAATGAAAATTTTCACATGTCTTTCTACAGCATTTTCTCAATACTACTTTATTTTATATAGAACAGATAGATATCAACCTCAGCATTTTTCTAAAGAACTGAAGGGACTTTTCTTAAAATTCTAGAATTTATCTAAAGCTCATAAGAAGAGAGCTTTCAATGGTCAGTATTTCAGGGTTTAGAATATTTAGTTAATAAAAATTAATTGCACAGAATAGGTACTTTACCTGGTGGATCTTTCTTGTCATAATACTGGTAGATCCCAATGTCTCTATCTATAGAAAGGAAGAAATAACATTAAATTATGATTTAAAATTCCCAGAGAATAAGAAGCCAAGCCATACTATATTAGGGGAAGGATAGGGAGAAAAGCAGAAACAGTCTCCTTATGTTACTAGAAATAAAATGGCTCAAAAGCATCTGGAGATGAGTTCATCTATTCTAGGGATATGCAGAAACTGGAAAGTTTATCAGTCTAATGAGAAAAGATTTACACAAAACTAGAATGGCATGAGAAAAAGATTAGTAAAGAACTGAAATCAAGAAAGATCAAGTTTTCTCTTTCACACATCCTCTGATATTTTTCACAGGGTGCTACCAAAAGGAACTGCCACTAAGCAATGCCAAATGAAATAAGTGGATGGAAGAAAATGCCCTGTTGGATTCTGAGCTGTGGTTTTCTTTTCTCCAATTTAGCTCGAGTCTAGTTCCTATCCTACGGCATTTGGGAGAAATCCGCAGAAGAGAAAGGGAAGATTAGAGGAAGGTTTGGATAAATTATTATCTGAAACTTGTTTAGACAGGGAAAACCCCTTCTAAACCTACTTCGGACACTTTGCTGGGGCTACCTAAGAAGCAAAGCTGGGCTTCCTAGATGTCAAGATTCATTTAACCAAGGAATTATTCCAATTTAAATATAAGAGAACAAAATAATTTTGTCCATTTTATTCATATCTATGAATAATAAAATATTTCTTTCATTGAAGGAACATTTGTTTTCTTCCATGCAAAATAATTCTCAGTTACTAACATAAGGATAAAGAGTATACAACTGTTTCTAAAGAGGTGGAAGCAGTACAGGCTGCCCCCTAGTGACTGACTGCTCCAGAGTTTCTCAAACCGAATGATAAACTTCAAAAAAAAGTATTACTGCTATAATTAGCTTTTCAAATATAGTCTTTCAAAATAGTCAATTGCGTGTACTTGTTAAAGCTCTATTTTATTCATCATGCCATTAGTAGAGGCATACAATTTTAAAGAATGCAGATTTATTGCGAAAAATCATGAGTAGGACTTCTTGGATACTGATATTTTATTTGTTGTCCTGGATGGTGATTTTATGGGTGTTTTCACATTCTGATGGTTCGCAACATAATCTTATGATCTTTACACTTTTCAGTACATACATTATACTTCAATAAAAAGGTTTTTTTTTAAATATAAGAACCACAGGCATTACATATGCAGACAATATCTCTATTAAAATATTCCACCCTATAATTTTACCCATCATTCCATACATCCAAATATATATCACAACTCTAGAACAGAACTATGAAGATCATAAAGAATCCTGAATTATTTGCACAAGTCTGACCTACTGCATCTGGCCCAGAATGGGACTGTCAAAACACAAGCAGAATAAGGAGAGCATCCAGTTAAGAAAACCTGCCCTACAATGGGTACCGGAGCTGGATAGGGAAGGTGTCCATTTAGAGAGTCAGCCTGACACGGTGTGTTAGAACTCCAGCAGGGTAAGAACACTCACATGAAGCAACAGCCTGGTGTAGGGTATTAGAGGCTAAACAAGGTAAGGAGGACATTTACATATGGGGGCAGCCCAACATGGTATATCAAATCCCACATAGGGTGAGAAGGGTATCCATACAGGGGAGGGAGTAGCCACAGAGATAGGGGATTGACTGCAAACAGGGTGACTGATAAGTCAATAAATAAAAAATAGGGGAGCTCCAGGTTTCCCATTGTCTGAGAAGAAAAATACAAATATGGAAAGGGAGAAAATTAGAATGAACCCTATGGTGGTAGATAGGAATGAGATGTATCAGTGTAAACTCATGGTTTCAATATAGAGAGATAGATACAGAAATAAATGTGGATGTAAATACGTGTGTATACATACATACATACATTCTGCAAGCTCTGTCCACTGAGAGGGCCTGGGAGCAGCAATACTCCAATAATAAATGCACCTAAAGCAGAACTTGGCTTCTAGACACGCTTGCCCTCTAAAAGGAACAAAGCTCCTTAGAGAAGTGACTGATTTCTAGGCTAGGGAAAGGAAATACAACATGAGTCTGGAACATTTGTTGTACCAGAAAGAATTAAAGTGCTCAGATTTTGACAGGGACATGTCAAAAAGACACAGAAGCCAGCTTGAAGAGGGTCCCTCTGGCCACATCAGGGACAATTTAAACATCAAAATAAATAATGAAATGAAATAAAATAATGATATGACTATATTATAACAACTCCATAAAGTGGAAAACTTGAGTCCACAGAGATAAAATAAATTGATCATATATAATAATACATTTAAAGCGTGATGAGGAACAGGATATTTACATAATTTCAAGGTACTTCCCTATGAAATACTTACTAATCACAAAGAAGAAAGTAACTTTGCAGTGGAGAAGCCTAGCAGACACTGTCTTATCAGGTAATCATGAATATCACCAGGAAAGGGACAAACTGAAATCATGCACCACCTGATAGGATGCATTGAAATGCATAACCTGAATCTAATTGTGAGGAAATTTCAAATATAACCAAATTTACAATCATCCTACACAATAACTGGCCTAATATCTTCAAAAATGTTAAGGTCATGAAAGTTTAAAAAAAAAGAAGAAGGATGAAGGACAACCCAGAATGAAGGACACTAAAGAAACATGATAACAATGCAATGTGTTACTGTGAACAAAATTCTTTTCCTAAAAAAAGAACAATGATGGGACAACTGGTGAACTGGTCCATCTAGACTGAAGTACATCATTGTTAATTTCCTGATTTCAATGGCTATACAGTAATGCAGGACAAAATCCTTTTTGTAGGACATATACATGAATGTATTTGGAGGTGATAAAGCATCAGGCTACAACTCTCAAATGGTTCAAGAAAAAAAATTCTCTGTACTGACAATTTTTCTATAAGGTTGTGATTATTTCAAACATTTAAAAAATAAACATCAAGCATAATGAGAGCACATTAACAGGGTTACTAATTTAGTCTAGATACCAGGAAAGACTTCTCTAAGTGACTTAATAAAGCTGAGCCCTAAAGAAGTAGAATTCATAAAAGGTTAAACAGAAGAATGTCCCAATAGAGAGAATGGGTAGGCCCTGCAAAAATGCAGTTGGGGTTGAAGACCATTCTCATGGGGCTACTGTGCACCACTGTATGATTCTTCTCTAAAAACCATACACTTACTCAGAATAGAAGGAACAGGGACAGAAAACTTGAGGACACATGGAGGGGCAGGGAAGGAATTTGTTGGGCATGAACAGAGGACGAGGGTTAAAAGGGGATCAAGATGGAATAGCTCAGACTTCCAACCATGGGGTCCAAGCTGGGTAGGAAGATAAGTGAAGAAGCCCCAATGGACTAGGAGAATGTCAAGCGATTAAAAGATTGACCATCTCGAAGCATAAAACCTAGATATATGAGAAAAAGGGAATAAGATAAAAAATGGGCAATTATGATTAAAGAAGAAAACATTTCAATTAAAGATTTCCACCAGCAGTAAAATAAGCCCACTTTAGGATTTCTTTTTTCTATTTTCTGAGATTTCTTTTACACTTTTGAATTTTGAATTTTTTCTGCAACGTATTTTTAATTTCCAAGAGACCTGTATAACTTCAAATGTTTTCTGAAGCTTCTGTTTTTGTTTCTTGCTTCATGGATTTAGTATTTTTCCTTAGGTCTCTGTTGTACTTTTTTTCCCCCTTCCTACATTATCTCTGTTTCTTCAGAGATCCATTCACCTATTCATTTTGTTTTCTTTCCTGTTGAAGATATTCCTCAAATATCTAGTGATCCTTCGTTCTCTGTTTGTATTTACAAGTGAGGCACTAAAAAACTGATTGGAAGTCCTGTGTACACAAATAAGCTTGCCAACTGGTGGGCTTCACTGATCAGCCAAGGACTGGGGTATTTCACCAAAGGACTCCCTCAAATGTCTATGTACATAGGTCTTCTTTCTAGGGTCATGCCGTCATTCCAGAAAGGAATATCTCAAGCTCCTTCTTTCTTGGAAAGTGTACAAATAGGTATGACATTCTCAGAACCAAGTGGGATTAAGAAGACCTCACCCATCAGTATGTAGGCTTCCTTCCATTTCATGCCTGTTTTCAGTTCAGCAGGTCTTCTTCCACTGCCCCTGGTGTTCCCAACTTTAGAGCCTCCTTAATTAAATATTTCCACAGTATGAAAGGTATCTCACAACTTTTTCTGCAAACTTTCATGTCCCTTTACTGTCACTCTCATGACATATACCATCTTCTACAATATCTGGCTCCTCAAATTTCTGTATCTTTCCAGAATTTTGAGTCATAAATTGGCTGTCATTGGAACTCTCCTCTGCAGGCAATTTATATTCAGGTTTTTCAGCTCTGCTAATTCCTCTTTCTCTCCCATCTTCCAAAATTTGTCCAATTTCAGTTGTCCCCTCTGTCGAAAGGGTTTATGCCTTCTTTATTTTTATTCCTTTATTGGCATCTTAGAAGAGTTTTAGGAGGAAGCAAACAAATGTTAAATCTACTTTAACTGAAATTTCAAATCTTTATACATTTTAAAGCAGATAAACTTGATGAAAACATCAGTGATCCTTAATTCTATATTTGATATGAAGAAACAATACTTTGTAAGGTAAATCATTTTCTTAGTAATGATGCTTAAAAGATATAAATAATATTCTTCTCCTAAATACAAATGTTACTTTGTATAAAGATTTTTTTAAAGATATTTCTTATAAAGTATACTGTATCTTATGTTAATAAGCATCGTTAAAACACACATATTATTCCCTCCCCAAAATTGTGAAAAACAAAGAACGTGAAAATAATCGTACATCTTAGCTATATGTTTGAAATGTTGTTTTAATATCAAATAGAAATGCCTTTACCATTAGCTATCCTGTACATATTTATGAATATAAATGTTATTATGAAGAATCCCAGAAAAAAAAATTGAACATGTGTGTATCTTTTTTTTTTTTTACAGTTCAATAAATTTTATTATTTATTTATTATTTTAGAGACAGGGTCTCACTCTGTCACCTGAGCTAGAGCATAGTGACACGATCTCGGCTCACTGCAGCATCAACCTCCCAGGCTCGTGTGTATCTTAAGAGAGAACAAACATTAAGCCAATAAGATTAATTTTCAAAACTGAAAACCTAACTCAAGCTGTAAATATTAAGTTAGTAAGAGTAATTAAAAGGAATTATTTTCCATTAACCAATTTTTCATTAAGAATAAAGAAAGAATGCAACTGCAGCTGGAGAATTCGGGCTCTTATTTATAATGGTGTAACATATTTGAAAAATATTGAAATTAATCCAGAGCTCATTTACCCGCAATGTGTAAGGTATTCTTCAAAGACCACAGGTGCAGTTCAGTCAAGCAGAAAGACATCTGATGGCAGAAGGAATCTCTGTCCTGTTTAAAAAATAATTAAAAAGAGGTGCCAATTAATTATCTTCTATTGCCAATAAAACCAAGATACCTTAGAAATAGTAAAAAGAATCATTCGCCACAACTGTTATTTGAAATATGGTCCATTAGAATAAACATGCTCTAGTGTATCCTTGGTTAACCATCCAGAAATAAACTCTAGAAAGAGGAAAAATATACTTCTTTTCCTGGATTTAGTATGTCATCACATTGAGAAATGTGGTAAGAAGAATATATATAGTATTTGGGTTTTCAATAGCATATGTTTGGTTAAGGCTCTGAGTATATTTAGAATTATTTAGTATTTAAGCATTTTTTTAAGTTTTATTTTAAGGAAAGGAAACATCTGTTGGTAGTTATTAAGTACGAGCACATTTTGTGGTGCATTTTTGGTATATAAAGCAAATATTTACAATATCCTACATACAAACAGGCTAATTAAAGTGGAATTTGCAAGGTAAATGGTATATAGTTACTATTATAAGAAACATAATTACTTAAAAGTAAACTCTGAAACCACATTAGCATTCAACTTAGTATGTTAATCTGCATGTCATGATGGATCCAGATATTTTATTCTATGGGGGTTTTTTTTGAAAAAATAAAATGGTAATAATATACATCCTGTCTTCCCCCTAGCAGGGGCTAGGGATGGACACAATGAATACTTTTTTTTTTTTTAATCAAGTACTACCTCATCGATTTAGACTGATTGGGAGAAGCCTAGTCTGCGTTAGAAAAAAGGTCAACATTTTACAAAAGTTTGAAAGGAATTTATATAATTTTCAAATGTCTGCTTGGAAATACATATAGTACTATACTGTATTTATGTTATACTACATATTAGAAATATATACAATAATTTAAACTATGGACATTTTCTTTATAGAATCATGAAAGAAATGTTCTTTCCAGTAAACTTCCAAATGACGAAGTTTGAAAAATATTTTAAGACATATTTTAATGGAGGAAAAATCCTTCAGCTTCTTTAACATTAGGAGTGACCAAAAATATTTCCCATAGTATCCATATGGGTGATAATCCAAAATAATTTCAGACATAGTACAAACTTCCTTGGCCCGCCCTTCATCCTTACATTTATTTGACCTCACTGCACTTACAATCAAGAAACAGATGAATGTTGAACTAATGAGATACAGTATGCTACGGACTGAAGTGGCAGAGTGAAAAATGTGGCAGCACACAAGAGGGGCCCAATCCTGCCTGAACAGCTGGGCTGTGAGAAAGCTCAGAGAAGTTGTGAAATGTTAGTGGGTCCTCAAAGGAGGACAGGATTTCACCAGATGATGATGATGATGATGATGATGATGATGATGATGATGATGATGA